>NC_092340.1:106570000-106907500 GCF_046630445.1 Rutidosis leptorrhynchoides | reverse complement strand
AGTCTAAGTCTAGGCACCTATTCCGCAAGTAACCAAGATCTCTTAGACCATGCTCTGATACCACTTGTAACGACCCCAAATCCGTTTACCAAAAATGAAGCATAATTTTTTTTATAAGTTAGGTCCCATTAATACTTAACATTTCCAACTCTGTTTTAATCAAAAACATAATATCATAGCGACACGTTTAACAATTTATAACAACCCTTGGTAGACAAATAAAACATTACAAAAGTATTTGTAATAATGACCCAAACACACAAAGTACGGGTTAATACTCAATAACCTAACCCGATACCAAGAGCATAATCCCGGGGACTACCAGGTCCCCAATCCGTGTCTGATTATCCAAAAGCTACCCCATCGAGCCCGAGCGCTCCTACGCATCTAGTCTAACACTAGTTAGCTTCACAATCACAATACTTGTAAAAAGGTAAACAACGAGAGGGGTAAGCATAAAGATTAGTGAATGCAATAATTATACATATACATATATAATCTACTTACTTGCAATCACTTACACAATTATCTCATACACGCTAGCATTTCAAATTAGCATACCGTCGCAAAGTATAACGGTAAATCTCCGATAATATAAGCTAGCACAATAATAGCATATAACACGAATAATACAATACGCTACACTACAACACATAAAACATTGGTGTTCACAACATCCATTAGTACTCAAGGCTAGCCCAACGAATGGTATCGTCAACATCGAACTTAATTCCCATCCGTCCCAATTAATGTGGTATCGTCAACATCGAACTTAAACCCACATATTAGGTATCGTCAACATCGAACTTAAACCCTCATCGAATGAATTAATGTGGTATCGTAAACATCGAACTTAAACCCACATATGAGGTATCGTCAATATCGAACTTAAACCCTCATCACTACAATAGCGGTATGGCTTCGTCAACATCGAACTTTAAATCCATACATAAGGTATCGTCAACATCGAACTTTAACCCTCATCAAAACAAACAATATTATCTAGGATATGGTATCGTCAACATAGAACTTTAACCCATACCCCACAAGCATATAAATCATATACATACATATATAATTGTTCCACCCACCTTGAAATGTTCGCACAAGTCATGTATGTAATTCGCATCTAAACGCAACCGAGCAAGTTTTTACCTATAATACACATATAGGTACAATATACACATACATACACATTCTCTAAAAGAGAACCCAAAACAAACATTCCCTTAGCCGAGGGATCAAACCTTGCTCACCAAAACCCGCCCATTTAACGTCTAATGGACACAAACCAAATACCACTTTGGGTGGTAATTCAAACCCACTCTACAATTCCAATTTAACCCGATTTATACGTTACACCAATTAGACCAACCTAGGTCTTAACACTAAATTACTACTTAGATAGTAATCATTTCAAACGTCATTTGCACCAAAACCCCAACACGTGCAACATTGACCCATATTGCATTTGACCACATTTGACTTATTGTTAAAATACCATTTTAACCCAAAATCACTTTCAACGATTAATTACATCCAAAAACGTCATTTAACACTTAACAAAAGCGTTTAACATCTATTTAATCCAAAATTAGTGTCCTTACAAAATTCGACCCAATCAAAGTCAACCCATTTTGACATAAGTCCCAAAAACGCCCAAAATTACTAACGGCTAGTGATTATATTTCCAAAACACCAATTAATACTTAAACCAAGTATTTACATACTTGATTCACCAAAACTTGACTCAAATCTTAGTTTGATACTAAATCAAAGTCAACACCCATTTTCGACCAACTAACATGTTCTTATGTACATCTATGTACCTACACATTTATAATCTAGTGATTTACACCCAAAACCATGACCAAAATCGTCACCAAATCCTAACCCACCAATAACGGGTCAAAACCCATCTACTAACCCCAACAAACCCATTTACTCTTAAAAAGTCATCATCTCACAATTTACTAGTTTTGACTTCAAAACGCCATTAACTCAAGTTTAAACTTTAACTTAACTCATATTAATTTTATAAACCTTACACAAACGAAAATCGAACCGAAATCACCAAAAAACTCCAATTTTGACTCTATTCAAAATTAGTCAAACAACTGAACACAAATGGCTTCCAATACTTCAATAATCGTTAATATTAGTGATTACTCACCCTTTGCAAGTCTTACATGTTTAAACTTGTTCACCAAACCCAAAACCCGCCTTCATCACTTATAAACCCGAATACTAGTTATCATCTTCATTAACAACTAGTTGGGTTCCATTTATGAACTCACAATCAAAAGCCCTAAATTTAGATGATGAACATGAAAATGAAATTTGGAGTTAGAGCATAAATTGTAGCTAAGAAAGAGGAGAACAACATTTCTTCTTGCTCCAAAGATTTAATCCCGCTTCTTTCCTTCCAAATCACACTTTGAATCAATTGGGGTTTTGAAGGAAATGAGAGAAAATGGAGATGAAAAAGAAAAAGAAAATAAGAAAATGAAAAGAATGGACCAGATTTGGAGATATAATCTGTCCCATACGTAAAAAGACTAAAATGCCCTCACTTTCCCTTTAAAATTACAAAATCTGGAACCAAACTCCCAGAAGAGCCGCGCCGCGGCCTTCTTTCTCCGCGCCGCAACCTACAGCGTGGTCTGGTGGTCTTGGTTACATGTTTTCTGATCTTGATTCGAGTTCAATACCGCGCCGTGATCCACTAGGCCGCGCCGCGACCTAGTGTGGGTTTTGTCCATTTTTCGCGTACTTGAACCCCAACACACGAACACGTCTCGTACCCTTCATACACTAGACGTACATACTCTCTAGAAGACGTATAACAACCCTTCGATCACTCTCGTATTCTATATCCATATATATATATATATATATATACATACATTTACATGTATTATTTATACGTCGCATATATATATATATATATATATATATATATATATATATATATATATATATATATATATATATATATATATACACACACATTTATAATATGACGAATCCATAATATACATTTACGTATGTATATGTATACACATATAAGTCGTACGAATAAACGGGTCTTACACATGCTGTTTTAGTCTTGATAAAAGTCAAGACAATAGAAAGCCAAAATTCATTTACCTTTTAACAATGAATTGAATCGCATGGAATCACCATATATAGATCTAATCACACAAGACCATAAAGCACTCGGTTTGGACACCAAACGCCAAATCCTCTTGAACAAAAGCCCGAGATTAAATGAACGTAAGCTCCTGATATCCAAACCACCTTTATTGCGGAAGTTAAAGCTTGTTCCCAATGCACCCAATATAACTTCTTGGAGTCCCGTATACTACCCAATATATTGAGCCCTTATTTCTCAAACTCATTAAGAACAAGTTCCGTGCATTTAAATGGCGGATAATAAATACCAACACTTCCTAATACCAACTTCACTAGAGTTAATCGGCCCCGGATGGAAAGAAGGTTGGCTTTCCACCCCGATGAATTTTTAACAAATCGATCTTTAAGAGTGTTCTATAATGATATTCCCTTTCATATCAGCGCCCATAGGTAGTCCTAAATAACTAAACGGGAACGTACCTTTAGAGCACCCAAGTTCGAGAACATATTCACCTACAATCGAATTATGTACCCCTAAACCAAACCAATGCGATTTTGTTACATTAATCTTCAAACCCGAAAAATTATAAATATCATTCAAAACTTGGAGCGTGTTCAAAAGACTTCCTCTATTCTAATCGAATAAAATGACCACATCGTCAGCGTAAAATAAATGAGAAATTTTAACACCCGGATTACCAACTATAGCACCCGAGATACCATCCGCCTCAAACTTCTCTTTCAAACACAAATGCAAACCTTCCATTACCAAGAGGAACAAGTAAGGGCTCAAAGATATCCTTGATGAAGACCAGATGTAAATAAAATTCACTCGTCGGGCTTCCATTCACAAGGAAAAAAGTGTGCGCAGAATACAAACACATACTTATCCATTTGCTCCAAGTAGACCCGAACTCCAATGTGACCAACATATGGTCTAAAAATTCCCAACTTACCATATCGTACGCCTTCTCGATATCAACCTTAAAAATCATCAATTCCCGTTATTTTAGCTTTATACCAACTCATTAAATCACTAACAACCATCGGCCCGTCGAGAATTTGCCTACCTTTAATGAAAGAGGATTGCTCTTTACTTATAACTTTATCGATCACAAGGGCTAAACGATTGGACAAAATTTTAGAAATAATTTTGTAGTGAACACCAAATAATGAAATCGGCCTATAATCCTTAACGCAAGAAGAATTAGACACTTTTGAGATTAATGTAATAAAAGCGGATGGTGCACCTTTAGGTAACTTGAACTAAATGAAAGCCTTTTGAATCGACATCACTAAATCGAATTTTAATAAATCGCAATATTTTTTTGATAAAAAGGAACGTAAATCGTCTGGACCAGGAGATTTATCGCTACCACAATTCCACACCGCCGCACGAATCTCACTTTTGGACACGACACTTTCAAGAGCTACATTGTCAATATTTGATAATATAACTTCGGGAGTGAATGTAGGAAAACTACCAGCAAGTTGAGTACGGGAAAAATTGGAGCAATAATATTCTTTAAATGCATTTTTCAAAATCGGGGGATCCGTAACCCAAACCCCATTTAACAACAATCCTGGCATGGCCTGTTTACTCTTTCGTTGTTTCAGTAACCCATGAAAAAATTTCTTATTTTTTGTCACCTTCCACGTCCCATTTAACTTTTGATATTTGAACTATATCCCTTTCTTCGATATCTTTGAAAGCTGCTAACTCAACTAGTAAATTAGATCGTTCTTTCATATCCTCAATCAAAATGGACTGATAATCAAATTTAGCTCCGATCACATTTAATCTATCAGCTACTCAATTAGAACTATACTGAGCATTACAACGTTTACTATGTTAGGAATTCGGTAGTGGACCCTAACAAGAACATGTGATTTATAGTAATCACATAACCCACATACAACAAACGAATAAGCGATACGATAAATAAAACATAAATGACACATGGATTTAATGTGGTTATATCCCAACTCCAAACACGAGAAGGGTTTACTCCACGGGCGCAAACCAGAGACCTTTTTCTATATTTTTTGTGCACAATATTACAGGTTACAATGAGGGTATTTATAGTGCAAATAACAAAACATGGAAAGATCTAGATTACTTGCAGAATACGAACATTGTCGTGTTTCACGACACTTTGTCGAGTTCCGTGACAAACTGCATCAAAACGTGACAAAGTTGTAACATCCTGTCTTTTTTCGTTTACTTTCCGTTAAATTAATTTAAAGTCCGTTATTTAATTATAACATCTTCCGTTGATACGTATTTTTAAAATATTTCGTTTAGGTAATTCACGCACCCGCTTTCAAACTAGAGGGACTAAACTTGCCAAGGGATCAAACTAGTTGACTAGGTCAACTAATCAATCCCTCCTCCTCCACTCATGCATCACCTCCTCACTTTCTAATACTTCCACTTTATGCTCTCAACACCCAATTCAAAGACTCATTATCCATTTTCGATCTAGCAAGCATTCTTCAAAACAAATTACATATTTGAAATCCTTGCATCTTCCTCTTCGAATCCATACCAACTTCATATCATTTGGGTAACTTTCTAAAAACACTATATTTTATGTTCTTGATGATTTGGACTTATAAAAGTGTTAGTTAGTATCTATGGCTCGAGTCTTACATGAATATCTGATGTATGCTCGATCTTGTTGTTTTAGTGTAACTAGCATGAACTTGAAAAGTGACTTGCTAAATCTTGTGATTTTTTTTTGTTTGAATGTTGTTAGATGTTAAAAGTTCATGTATTAAATATGTTACTAGCATGATTAGCTTCAATTTGATGTGTAGGTTGATTAAGAAAACTTCACTAACATGATTATTGATTTTGTGATTTTGGTTAGGGTTTGATAGACTTAAATATGAACTTTTAATACATTGAATGCTATGAAATGTTGTTGGAAAGTGTTTAGTTGTATTGTATGCATAATTACCTACAAAACGGCGTATTATATGTAGGTAGTAAGTTCCCGAATTATCAAATTGCATTTATGATCTTGAATGTAATAAATGATGAACATTTAATGCGGTTTTGGTTGTTTTAAATGTCGGATTGATTGATAAAATGTGCTTAGTTGTTTTCCTCATCAAAATACCTTTCCAACGGTGTAAGATACATGATTTAAGTGTTTACGGTTCACCATTTGTGTTTGTTTGAGTTTTGGTTCGAGACTTGTGGAATTTTAGCAACTTCAAACTGCCCAGGTGTTTGGATGCCGTCCAACCCTTTGGATGCCATCCTATCCTTCATCACTGGATGCCGTCCAGCCCTTTTGGACGCCGTTTAAATGAACTACCAGGGGCTGTTCAACTTGGTCATTTCACGAAAAATTCTAACTATGTTGCGCACCTCCGATTAACCTGTAACTTGTTCTAACATGCTTATATTGATTTAAAACCTCGGAAAAATTGTCTAAGACCCGACCCGAATGTGTTGACTTTTATATTGACTTTGACTCGACCAAAGTTGACGTTTAATCAAACTTAACCAAATACTTATGCAATCGTTCTAACTTGTTTTTATACTTGTATCTTTCATGAAACTTGACAATTTGACTCACATGCTATATAATCGAGACGTAACGAGCCATAGGACTAATTGAACAACTTTGACAAATCGTATTTATCGTTATTGATACGACCTACTTGTTTAGGTCAAGACTGGCATTCATTCTTGCACACGTTTACTTGTGAAGTACTTTTATACTCTTGCACTCAAGGTGAGATCATAGTCCCATCTTTTCAACAACTTTTATACTTTTAAATCATGGGATGAGAAACATATACGTACCATACTTTTATGCTTTGAACACAAGTACGAAAACAAACATTCCACATCGAGTTAGAACAAAAAGCCTGAATTCAATTATCATTAGTTACACTTGCAGGGTGTAAATGTGAACTTATGTTATGTGATCACATGGGCTTGACGAGCCCTCATTCGGACGATTCGCTAGCGGATGAAATATATTTTTGAGTATAGTGTATGTTCTAGCACTACATAACAGGGTACAAAACAGTTAAGTTTTGATAATTGGGTGCTCGCGAACATGCAACAACTTTTGGAATGCAAACGATTTTGATAATCAACTTTATGGAAATATTAAATCTTGTGGTTCAAAAACAACGTTACTAATACACCTATGATTTCACCAACGTTTTCGTTGACAGTTTTCTATATGTTTTTCTCAGGTCCTTGAATGCTATGTGATATATGCTTCCGCACTCTTTTTGATACTTGCTTGGATGTCGAGTATACATGCATACTTGGAGCGTCTTTTGACGTTACTTAAATTTTGTCGCATAGGTTTCATTTGTCTTTAAAACGTTATAACTTATTTAGTCACTGATCTACTTTGTAAACTTTGAAACATCCTTACATTTGAAATGAATGCGATATACTTTTTGGTCAAACGTTATTTTAAAGACTTATAACCACGTAACGGGACCTAAGTAGACGGAGCCGTCAATAACGATTTTGTCGGGTCACTACAGATGGTATCAGAGCATTGGTTGTAGGGATTTAGAGTTCATTGGTGTCAACCCCGAGTCATAGGGTATATTAGTGAGTCTAGACTACAACCAGCATATAGACTTGAAGTAGAAATTACTTGACTACTTTTGCATTTATACTCGAACTCTTCTATTCATATCTAACTCTTATTCCATCTTAATCTCACGTTGTTTAATTTGATTGACACGCCACCTTGACTATATGAAATAATGTCGAATGCACATATGAATTAGGGTAATATAATTGCCGGGGTTATATTACGGTGACTCATATATGGACGTTCTGACATTATAACATAAAAAATTTAGGGTGAGTCAAGAAAAATTTCTATCTATCTTTATTCCATATCACGATTAGTATTATTGAGAATACTAATCAACGATATTCTTGTATATTGAAGGAACAATTCCTCCTAGCCGAGTCCCACGCAATGAGACTCCCGAACAAGCTCTTCAACGAATGATAGCCACCGCCGTAGATGCGGCCATGGCCGGTCACTCTTCCAACAACAATAACAACAACCACAATAATAACAACAATGGAGCCGATAATTCAAACGAGGGATGCTCCTACAAAGCTTTCATGGGGTGCAAACCTCATACTTTCGATGAAACTGGGGGACCGGTTACTCTCACCCAATGGTTGGAACAAACGGAAGCCGTTTTTAGCATAAGCGGTTGCCGGGACCAAGATAAGGTCAAGTTTTCCACTCACACTTTCGCCGGTAGTGCTCTCACTTGGTGGAACACATATATACAATCGGTGGGTACCGATGAAGCCCACGCACTCTCTTGGGCCGATTTAAGGGAAAAGATAATCACCGAATACTTCCCACGTGAAGAGACCCGCAAGCTCGAACACGAGTTAAGGACTTTAAAAGCGGTCGAAAATGACCTCAAAGCTTATAATCAACGTTTTGTCAAGATAGCCTTAACGTGTCTGGCTCTCGTGACTCCCGAGTCCCTAAGAGTTGAACTTTACATGGATAGCCTCCCTAAGAGCATCAAACACGGGGTAATGTCATCCAAACCCGCTAACCTACAAGACGCTTTAAAGATGGCCCGCCAATTAATAGAATCGGTGGATGAAATCGTAGTACCGGCACCTAAGGCCGAGGATAAATCGGGTGGCAACAAAAGAAAATGGGAAGCCACTCAATCAAGCAACTACAACAACAACAACCCTGCCAAGAAACCTTTCACCTCCGACGGTAAGAAAAGTTATGTCGGAAATAAATCTTTTTGCAACAAATGCCACAAACATCACTATGGTGAATGTGACAAGCCGTTTTGCCACCGGTGCCAAAGAAGTGGTCATGTAGGCAAAGATTGTAGAAGTGCCGCCCCCGTCGCTCAAAAGGGGCCCAATGCACCAAAACCGAGTGTTTGTTTTGAATGTGGCCAACCGGGTCAATTTCGAAATGCATGCCCAAAGAAGAAAGCTAACCCCAATGAACGCATCAGAGCTTTCAACATTAACACCGAGGAAGCCCGAGATGACAATGAACTAGTCACGGGTACGTTTCTTCTCAACCACTCATATGTCTCTTGCTTATTCGATTCGGGTGCCGATAAGAGTTTTGTATCCAAGACCTTGACTCATTCTTTTTGCACTCCACAACTTCCACTAGATACTACTTACACCATTGAAGTGGCAAACGGGAAACTATTGAGTGCCGGCAAATTTTATCGGGGGTGTACGTTAAACTTAATGGGTAAAGAGTTTGAAATTGATTTGATACCTATAGAACTAGGGAGCTACGATGTAATAATTGGTATGGATTGGTTAGCCAAAACGAAATCTTACATCCTTTGTGATCTCAAAGCAATTCAAATTCCTATCGAGAATGGTGAACCCTTGATTGTCTATGGCGATAAGAGTTGCACCGGACTCAACCTCGTCTCGTGCCTTAAAGTTGAAAAATACCTTCGTAAAGGTTGTTTCGCGATCCTAGCCCACTTTAAGAAAGTCGAGACCGATGAGAAGCATATCGATGATGTGCCAATTGTTAGTGACTTTTCCGATGTATTCCCCGACGAATTGCCGGGTCTTCCACCTCGTCGACCGGTTGAATTCCAAATCGGTCTTATTCCGGGAGCCGCACCCGTAGTACTTGCACCGTATAGACTTGCTCCATCCGAAATGCAAGAATTACAAAGTCAAATTCAAGAACTACTGGACCGTGGTTTTATCCAACCTAGCCATTCACCATGGGGTGCTCCGATTTTATTCGTTAAGAAGAAAGATGGATCCCTACGAATCTGCATCGATTATCGTAAACTAAACAAATTGACGGTTAAGAACCGATATCCTCTTCCTCGCATCGACGACCTTTTCGATCAACTACAAGGATCTCGTGTATATTCAAAAATCGATCTCCGCTCGGGTTATCATCAACTAAGAGTTAAAGGGGAAGATGTCTCCAAAATCGCTTTTTGGACTCGCTATGGTAGTTACGAATTCCTTATCATGCCATTTGGTCTAACTAATGCACCGGTGGTGTTCATGGATCTTATGAACCGTGTGTGCAAACCGTATCTTGACAAGTTCATTATTGTATTCATCGATGATATCTTGGTCAATTTTAAAAGCGAAGAAGAGCACGAACAACACCTTCAACTTGTGCTTGAACTCTTGAGACAAGAACGACTCTATGACAAATTCTCCAAGTGTGAATTTTGGTTGAAGGAGGTTCAATTTCTTGGTCACGTTGTAAGCGATCAAGGTATTAAGGTCGATCCCGCAAAAATTGAAGCCATTAGCAAATGGGAAACCCCTACTACTCCTACTCACATTCGTCAATTCTTGGGTCTCGCCGGATACTATCATAGATTCGTCGAAAACTTCTCTTTGGTTGTACGTCCTCTAACCGCGTTAACTCACAAGGGAAAGAAATTCATTTGGTCAACCGAGCAAGAATCCGCATTTCAAATCTTGAAGAAAAAGTTAACCACCGCCCCTATCTTGTTGCTTCCCGAAGGCAATGACGATTTTGTTGTATATTGCGATGCCTCAAAATATGGTTTTGGGTGCATACTTATTTAATAATGAGTTCACCAGGGAACAAGAAGATCAGATGAAGAAGAAATACTCGCACCTATTTCTGGAAGATACGTCAACACCTCCAACTGCTTAAAATTTCGGGACAAAATTTATTTAACGGGTAGGTACTGTATTGACCCGAACTTTTCCATGTTTATATATATTAAATGAAATTTATATTTACATGATTAAGTGTTTCAAACATGTTAAGCAATCAAACTTGTTAAGACTTGATTAATTGAAATAGGTTTTATATGGACAATTGACCACCCGAGTTGACCGGCGATTCACGAACGTTAAAACTTGTAAAAACTATATGATGACATACATATGGATATATATATATATATAGTTATCATGATATTATGATAAGTATGTACCTCATTAAGTATTTTAACAATGAGTTATATACATAAAAATGAGACTATTGAATTAAGAAACTTGAAAACGGTATATATAACGATTATCGTTATAACAACGTCTTACTAATTACATATGAATCATTTTAAGATATTGATACACTATATATAAACATGTTAAATGATAAGTAAACATATCATTAAGTATAATAACAATGAACTACTTATGTAAAAAGAAGACTACTAACTTAAGGATTTTGAAACGAGACATATATGTAACGATTATCATTGTAACGACATTTAACTGTATATATATATCATATTCAGATATGTTAATACATCATTATATCATGATAATGTAATAATTTAATATCTCATTAGATATAATAAATAATGTGTTAACAACATTAACAAGATCGTTAACTTAAAGGTTTCAAAACAACATTTACATGTAACGACTAACGATGACTTAACGACTCAGTTAAAATGTATATACATGTAGTGTTTTAATATGTATTTATACACTTTTTAAAGACTTCAAGAGACTTATCCAAGTACTTCTACTTAACAAAAATGCTTACGATTACATCCTCATTCATTTTCATTAACAATTCTACTCATATGCACTCGTATTTGTACTTGTACAATACACAGCTTCTAAATGTATTTACTATTGGTATATACACTCTAATGATTAGCTCTTAGCAGCCCATGTGAGTCACCTAACCATGTGAGAACCATCATTTAACATTTAGCATGACTTATGAGCAAGGAAACAAAAACAAGAACTCCTTTTAACCTAACTCACCTTCACCACTCACCACCTACTCCATTTCACTTCCAATTTTCTTCCCAATTATCTCTCAAAGCACACACACTCTTCCATGAACGTCTAAGTTACTATTTTTCCAGCAAAAATCATCAAATACAAGCTTTGGTTATTACCTATAATCATCATAAAAACAATTACTCAAGAACACATCAAGAACACTTCCAAGTTTACAAGTTTACTTCCAAGTTTCCTAATCACTTCCAAGCAATCATCTAAGATCAAGAAACCTTTGTTATTTATAGTAGTTTATCTTTCTAAATCAAGGTAATATTCATATTCAAACTTTGATTCAATTTCTATAACTATAACTATCTTAATTCGAGTAATAAACTTACTTTAACTTGTTTTTGTGTCATGATTCTATTTCAAGAACTTCCAAGCCATCAAAGATCCTTTGAAGCTCAAGCTATTTTTTTAGCATTTCCAGTAGGTTTACCTACTAAAATTGAGGTAGTAATGATGTTCATAACATCATTCGATTCATATATGTATAACTATCTTATTCGAAGATTTGAACATGTAATCACTAGAACATAGTTTAGTTAATTTTAAACTTGTTCGCAAACAAAAGTTAATCCTTCTAACTTGACTTTTAAAATCAAATAAACACATGTTCTATATCTATATGATATGCTAACTTAATGATTTAAAACCTGAGAACACGAAAAACACAGTAAAACTGAATATACGCCGTCGTAGTAACACCGCGGGCTATTTTGGGTAAGTTAATTAAAAACTATGATAAACTTTGATTAAAAAGTTATTATTCTGGGAAAATGATTTTTCTTATGAACATGAAACTATATCCAAAAATCATGGTTAAACTCAAAGTGAAAGTATGTTTTCCAAAATGGTCATCTAGACGTCGTTCTTTCGACTGAAATGACTACCTTTACAAAAATAACTTGTAACCTGTATTTTTGACTATAAACTTATACTTTTTCTATTTAGATTCATAAACTTAAGTTCAATATGAAACCATAGCAACTTAAATCACTCAAAACGGATTTAAAACGATGAAGTTATGGTTAAAACAAGATTGGATATTTTTTGCTTGTTGTAACTACGTGAAAATTGGTAACAAATCTATATTAATCATATCCTAGCTAACTCATATTGTATTATACATGTATTCTAATATATTATGTAATCTTGGGATACCATAGACACGTATTCAAATGTTTTGACATATCATATCGACCCATGTATATATATTATTTGGAACAACCATAGACACTCTATATGCAGTAATGTTGGAGTTAGCTACAGGGTTGAGGTTGATTCCAAAAATATATATACTTTGATTGTGATCTAGCCTGAGAGGTGTATACACTGGGTGGTGGATTGATTCAAGATAATATATATATTGATTTATTTCTGTACATCTAACTGTGGACAACTAGTTGTAGGTTACTAACGAGGACAGCTGACTTAATAAACTTAAAACAATAAAACGTATTAAAAATGTGGTAAATATATATTGAACATACTTTGAGATATATTTACATATTTGTTATAGGTTCGTGAATCGACCAGTGGCCAAGTCTGACTTCCCGACGAAGTAAAAATCTGTGAAAGTGAGTTATAGTCCCACTTTTAAAATCTAATATTTTTGGGATGAGAATACATGCAGCTTTCTAAATGTTTTACAAAATAGACACATGTAAGCGAAACTACATTCTATGGTTGGATTTTTAAACCAAATATTGCCCCTTCAAGTCTGGTAACCTAAGAATTAGGGAAATGGCCCCTAATTGACGCGAATCCTAAAGATAGATCTATGGGCCTAACAAACCCCATTCTGGAATTTGGAATGCTTTAATACTTCGATTTATATGGTGATTGTGATTGCCAATTTATGACATACTTGCGAGTATGCGGGGAATATTCTATATGCATTATGTTAATGTCGGTTACCAGGTGTTCATCATAGATTGATTTTTATACACTTGCGAGTGTAGGATTATTGAATAAATGAAATCTTGTGGTCTATTATATTAATTTGATAATATATAGGTTAAACCTATAACTCACCAATATTTTTGTTGACGTTTAAAGCATGTTTATTCTCAGGTGATTTTTAAGAGCTTCCGCCGTTGCATGCTAATATATGGACAAGACTTGGTGTCAGCATGCTTGTATAATATTGTTTAAAACTGCATTCGAGATTTACTTTGTTGTAACATATTAATATTTTAAACCAATATGTATTGGTAGTGTGTAAGTGTGATATCTTTAGATTATCATTTCTGATAATCTAGGGTGGTGTCCTTTTAACATTGTTGATAAAATAAAGGTTATGGTTTATTTTAAAAACGAATGCATTCTTTTAAAAACGTCTCATATAGAGGTCAAAACCTCGCATCAAAATCAATTAATATGGAACGTTTATAATCAATATGAACGGGACATTTCAGTTGGTATCCGAGCATTGGTCTTAGAGAACCAGAAAATTTGTATTAGTGTGTCTTATCGAGTTTGTTAGGATGCTTTCGTGAGTCTGGACTTCGACCGTGTTTTCTTTAAAAAGGATTGCTTAATATTTTTTTTTTTGTTGGAAACTACAAATTATAACATGTAAATATTATGTGATAAATTAATCTCTTAACATGTTTGATATTGTGTGATAGATGTCTACTCTAGTACAAATCCCATCGACTCACCTAATAACAATGAAGAGTCGGATATATATTGGGAAGATTCACAAATTCCCGAAGAGGAACCGGAAGAGGAGGAACCGGAAGAAGAGGAACAGGAAGAGGAGGAACTGAAAGAGGAGGAACCGGAAGAAGAAGAGGTTCCGGAGGAAGAAATATTGATACCTACAGTAAATCGATTAAATAAAAGAAAATCCTCAACCAACGAACCAAAGTTAAAAATGGTCAATGGTGTTTCCGCCAAGGAAGCAAAATATTGGGAAGATTACCAATTTTCCAATGAATCGGATCCCGATGAGGATTCCGATGATGTTATAGAAATTACCTCGACCCAATTTAATAAAGCAAAAGAAAATAATAGGGGAAAAGGTATAAAAATAGAGAAACCTGATTCCAACTCCGATGAACTTTATATGTATCGGCAACATCCGTATTTCCTAAAATGTAACAATAACCCGGGAACCTCTAAACCACCAGGTTTTTCTAAACCATTGTGGAAAACAACGGCTCGTATTAGATGAACACCATATATCCCTAGAAAATTAGGAAAACGAACCAAGTCCGAAGAAGAAGAAACCAGTGATTCAGATTAGAGGGTTGTAATTATGTTGTGTATTATATGTATTGTAGTGTGCTTGTACTTTTATGTTCTATGTAAAAATTGTTTGTATTATTTGTTAATTATCTTTTACGAATCTAATCCTTGTCTATTTTACAGTATAAAAACAAAATGGACGTTAAGGGTAGACAACCGAATATTTTAGAAGACCTACCAGAGGATATGATTGAGGAAATCTTGTCTAGAGTCGGTCAGAATTCATCAGCACATTTAGTTATGGCGAAATTAACTTGTCAAACATTTGAAAGACTGTCCAGAAATGCCTTAGTTTATAAAAGGCTTTCCTTTATCAGGTGGGGTATATCACATTGGGGAGACCGTAAGTTACGCCGTGTTTTCTTTAAAGCGTTAAATGCGGGGAACCCAAATACAATTTTACACTATGGGTTAATAACCTATTTTGACTCAACATATCCCAACATAGGGTTTCGTGAGTTAGAAATAGCTTCTAATATGCAACATAAAGAAGCATGTTATACTTACGGGTTAGTGATGTTCGCTTCTTACCAAAGTGAGAAAAAGAACATCGGGTTACAGCTTTTAAATAAAACCTTCCCACAAGTGACGGATTCAGTAGTTGGGGTGAGAAACAAGGTTTTTAGATTATTACTGGGCTGTTGGACATTACAAAACCCTCGTCCTTTTGACGACATTACAACATGCTGCCTAGCCAAATGTCATAACGGTTACTTTCCACAAGACCAAGGATGGGAAGTCATCTTTGTAAAACCAGAATGCATGACTTGTTTCTGGACTTTTGAATTACGTGTCTTTATTTCTTTTGCTGAACAACTTGCGTATTAACTAGAATTGCCTTTATAGCTGCCGAGTAGCAAAGTTATTATGTGCTATATTTCATCCTATATGTATATTAGCGGTATTGTAAGTTTGTAAAATATTGTATAAAAGTTTGAACGCGAAATATTATTATAATCAGTTTTTCATATAGAATTGTAGTAGTTAAATTGTATATTAGCTACTAAGTATGAACTTAACGGATAGGTACTACCCGAATTAAAACAATAAAACGCTAATATGAAGAAAAAGCTTTTATAAATGAGTTCATATTATGCTACGAAATACTATTGACTACTCTTAATATTCTATATGATTAACTTAATTCTTTTGGGCTATTTTTGAAGGAAATGGCACCGACGACTCGTCAGAATTTGAACATGAACGAGGAAGACTTCCGTGTTTTCCTTGCAGCAAACATAGCCGCAGTATAGGCTGCGATGCAAAATAACAATAACTCTGGATCTAGCAGTAGAACTAATTCCACAAGAAATCGTGTAGAATGCTCCTACAAAGAATTCACTGCCTGCAAACCTTTGGAATTTGATGGAACCGAAGGACCAATTAGATTGAAACGGTGGACCGAGAAAGTCGAATCGGTGTTTGCCATAAGTAAGTGTACTGAAGAGGACAAAGTTAAGTACACTACGCATACCTTCACAGGTACTGTGTTAACGTGGTGGAACACCTATCTTGAACAGGTAGGACAAAATGCTGCTTACGCACTACCGTGGTTGGCATTCAAGCAATTGATGAACGAGCAGTACCGTCCTAGAAACGAAGTCAATAAGCTCAAGGTAGAACTTAGAGAGTTACGAACACAAGGGTTCGACATTACCACATATGAACGACGATTCACATAGTTGTGCCTATTGTGTCCGGGAGTGTTCGAAGATGAAGAAGAGAAGATCGACGCGTTTGTAAAAGGGTTACCAGTAAGGATTCAAGAAGATGTGAGTTCACACGAGCCCGCTTCCATACAAAAGGCAAGTCGAATGGCTCATAAACTCATAAATCAGATTGAGGAGAGAATTAAAGAGCAAGCGACCGAAGAAGCCAACACGAAACAAGTCAAGAGGAAGTGGGAAGAAAACAGTGACAAGAGTCACCAATACAACAACAACAACAACAACAATAATCGCAATTACAAACGCAATAACTACCACCACAACCGCAACTTTAACCGCAACAGCAATAACAATCCCAACAACAACTACAACAACTACAATAACCGTTCCAACAATAACAATAACCGCAACAACAACAATCCCGATAATAACAACCAGAGGCAGAAACCATGCCAGAGGTGTGAAGGATACCATCCGACTGGGCTTTGTATGATATCGTGTACTAAGTGTAATAGAAAGGGTCATGGTACGACGAAGTGTGAAGTTTACGGACCAATGGCTAACAAGAATAAAGGAACAAATAATGTCGGAACAAATAATACAGCCATTATTTGTTATGGATATGGGAAGCCGGGTCATATCAGAAACGAATGCCCAAATCATGGGAATACTAATGGATAGGGCCTAGGAAGAGTTTTCAATATTAATACGGCAGAAGCACAAGAAGACCCGGAGCTTGTTACGGGTATGTTTCTTATTGATGAAAAACCTGCTTATGTTTTATTTGATTCGGTTGCGGATAGAAGCTATATGAGTAGAGATTTTTGTGCTAAATTAAGTAGTCCATTAACGCCTATGAATAATAAATTTTTACTCGAATTAGCAAAAGGTAAATTAATTTCGACAGATAAAATATGTCGGAATCGAGAAATTAAACTGGTTAGCGAAACATTTAAGATTGATTTGATATCAGTAGAGTTAGGGAGTTTTGATGTGATAATTGGCATGAACTGGTTAAAAAAGAAGAAAGCAGAGATCGTATGTTACAAAAATGCAATTCGCATTGTATGAAAAGAAGGAAAACCCTTAATGGTATACGGAGAAAAGAGCAACGCGAAGTTAAATATTATTAGTAATTTGAAGGCGCAAAAACTAATAAGAAAAGGTTGTTACGTCATTCTAGCACACATCAAGGAAGTTAAACCTGAAGAAAAGAACATCAGTGATGTTCCTGTCGCAAAAGAATTTCCTGATGTATTTCTGAAAGAATTACCGGGATTACCCCACATCGATCCGTTGAATTTCAAATAGACCTTGTACCAGGAGCTGCACCAATAGCTCGTGCTCTATACAGACTCGCACCCAGTGAAATGAAGGAACTCCAAAACCAACTACAAGAACTTTTAGAGCTTGGTTTTATACGACCAAGTACATCACCATTTGGAGCTCCTGTTTTGTTTGTCAAAAAGAAGGATGGTACATTCAGGTTGTGTATCGACTACTGAGAGTTGAACAAACTTACCATCAAGAACCGTTATCCACTACCGAGAATTGACGACTTATTTCATCAACTACAAGGCTCATCAGTTTATTCGAAGATTGATTTACGTTCTGGGTATCATCAAATGCGGGTGAAGGAGGATGATATTCCGAAGACTGCTTTCAGAACGCGTTACGGTCATTACAAGTTTATGGTTATTCCGTTTAGGTTGACTAACGCACCAGCTGTGTTCATGGACCTCATGAACCGAGTGTGTGGACCATACCTTGACAAGTTTGTTATTGTTTTCATCGATGACATACTTATTTACTTAAAGAATGATCAAGAGCACGAAGAACATTTGAGAAAAGTGCTAGAGTTGTTGAGGAAAGAAAAACTGTACGCTAAATTTTCAAAGTGTGCATTTTGATTGAAAGAAGTTCAATTCCTCGGTCACATTGTGAACAAAGAAGATATTCAGGTGGATCCGACAAAGATTGAAACCGTTGAAAAGTGGAAAACCCCGAAAACTCCGAAGCATATACGTCAATTTTTAGGATTGACTGGTTACTACAGAAGATTCATCCAAGATTTTTCCAAAATAGCAAAACCCTTGACTGCATTAACGCATAAAGGGAAGAAATTTGAATGGAAGGATGAGCAGGAGAAAGCGTTTCAATTGTTGAAGAAAAAGTTAACTACGGCACCTATATTGTCATTACCTGAAGGGAATGATGATTTTGTGATATATTGTGATGCCTCAAAGCAAGGTCTCGGTTGTGTATTAATGCAACGAACGAAGGTAATTGCTTATGCGTCTAGACAATTAAAGATTCACGAGCAGAATTATACGACGCATGATTTGGAATTAGGCGCAGTTGTTTTTACATTAAAGACTTGGAGGCACTACTTATATGGGGTCAAAAGTATTATATATACCGATCACAAAAGTCTCTAACACATATTTAATCAGAAATAACTAAACATGAGACAGCGTAGGTGGATTGAGTTATTAAATGATTATGATTTTGAGATTCGTTACCACCTGGGGAAGGAAAATGTGGTAGCCGATGCCTTGAGCAGAAAGGACAGAGAACTCATTCGAGTAAAAGCTATGAATATAATGATTCACAATAACCTTACTACTCAAATAAAGGAGGCGCAACAAGGAGTTTTAAAAGAAGGAAATTTAAAGGATGAAATACCCAAAGGATCGGAGAAGCATCTTAATATACGGGAAGACGGAACCCGGTATAGGGCTGAAAGGATTTGGGTACCAAAATTTGGAGATATGAGAGAAATGGTACTTAGAGAAGCTCATAAAACCAGATACTCAATAAATCCTGGAACGGGGAAGATGTACAAGGATCTCAAGAAACATTTTTGGTGGCCGGGTATGAAAGCCGATGTTGCTAAATACGTAGGAGAATGTTTGACGTGTTCTAAGGTCAAAGTTGAGCATCAGAAACTATCAGGTCTACTTCAACAACCCAAAATCTCGAAATGGAAATGGGAAAACATTACCATGGATTTTATCACTAAATTGCCAAGGACTGCAAGTGGTTTTGATACTATTTGGGTAATAGTTGATCGTCTCACCAAATCAGCACACTTCCTGCCAATAAGAGAAGATGACAAGATGGAGAAGTTAACATGACTGTATTTGAAGGAAGTCATCTCCAGACATGGAATACCAATCTCTATTATCTCTGATAGGGATGGAAAATTTATTTCAAGATTCTGGCAGACATTACAGTAAACATTAGGAACTCGTCTAGACATGAGTACTGCCTATCATCCACAAACTGATGGGCAGAGCAAAAGGACGATACAAATGCTTGAAGACATGCTACGAGCATGTGTTATTGATTTCGAAAACAGTTGGGATCGACATCTACCGTTAGCAGAATTTAGCTACAATAACAGCTACCATTCAAGCATTGAGATGGCACCGTTTGAAACACTTTATGGTAGAAAGCACAGATCTCCGATTTGTTGGAGTGAAGTGGGGGATAGACAGATTACGGGTCCGGAGATAATACAAGAAACTATCAAGAAGATCATCCAAATTCAACAACGGTTGAAAACTGCCCAACGTCGACAAAAGAGCTACGCTGACATTAAAAGAAAAGATATAGAATTTGAAATTAGAGAGATGGTCATGCTTAAAGTTGCACCTTGGAAAGGCGTTGTTCGATTTGGTAAATGAGGGAAATTAAATCCAAGGTATATTGGACCATTCAATATTATTGATCGTGTCGGACCAGTAGCTTACCGACTTGAGTTACCTCAACAACTCGCGACTGTACATAACACTTTCCAATTCTCGAATTTCAAGAAATGTTTTGCTAAAGAAGATCTCACTATTCCATTAGACAAAGTCCAAATCAACGAAAAACTTCAATTCATCGAAGAACCCGTCGAAATAATGGATTGTGAGGTTAAAAGACTTAAGCAAAACAATATACCAATTGTTAAGGTTCGATAGAATGCTCGTAGAGGACCCGAGTTCACCTGGGAACGAGAAGATCAGATGAAGAAGAAACACCCGCACCTATTTCTGGAAGATACGTCAACACCTCCAACTGCTTAAAATTTTGGGACAAAATTTATTTAACGGGTAGGTACTGTAGTGACCCGAACTTTTCCATGTTTATATATATTAAATGAAATTTACATTTACATGATTAAGTGTTTCCAACATGTTAAGCAATCAAACTTGGTAAAACTTGATTAATTGAAATAGGTTTTATATAGACAATTGACCACCCGAGTTGACCGGCGATTCACGAACGTTAAAACTTGTAAAAACTATATGATGACATACATATGGATATATATATATATATATATATATATATATATATATATATATATATATATATATATATATATATATATATATATATATATATATATATATATATATATATATATATATATATATATAAGTTATCATGATATTATGATAAGTATGTACCTCATTAAGTATTTTAACAATGAGTTATATACATAAAAATGAGACTATTGAATTAAGAAACTTGAAAACGGTATATATAACGATTATCGTTATAACAACGTCTTACTAATTACATATGAATCATTTTAAGATATTGATACACTATATATAAACATGTTAGATGATAAGTAAACATGTCATTAAGTGTAATAACAATGAATTACTTATGTAAAAACAAGACTACTAACTTAAGAATTTCGAAACGAGACATATATGTAACGATTATCGTTGTAACGACATTTAACTGTATATATATCATATTAAGATATATTAATACATCATTATATCATGATAATGTAATAATTTAACATCTCATTAGATATAATAAACAATGTTTTAACAACATTTAACAAGGTCGTTAACTTAAAGGTTTCAAAACAACATTACATGTAACGACTAACGATGACTTAACGACTCAGTTAAAAGGTATATACATGTAGTGTTTTAATATGTATTCATACACTTTTGAAAGACTTCAAGACACTTATCCAAGTACTTATACTTAACAAAAATGCTTACGATTACATCCTCATTCATTTTCATCAATAATTCTACTCGTATGCACTCGTATTTGTACTTGTACAATACACAGCTTCTAAATGTATTTACTATTGGTATATACACTCTAATGATCAGCTCTTAGCAGCCCATGTGAGTCACCTAACCATGTGAGAACCATCTTTTTAACATCTAGCATGACTTATGAGCAAGGAAACAAAAACAAGAACTCCTTTTAACCCCACTCACCTTCACCACTCACCACCTACTCCATTTCACTTCCAATTTTCTTTCCAATTCTCTCTCAAAGCACACACACTCTTCCATGAACGTCTAAGTTACTATTTTTCCAGCAAAAATCATCAAATACAAGCTTTGGTTATTACCTATAATCATCATAAAAACAATTACTCAAGAACACATCAAGAACACTTCCAAGTTTACAAGTTTACTTCCAAGTTTCCTAATCCATTCCAAGCAATCATCTAAGATCAAGAAACCTTTGTTATTTACAGTAGGTTATCTTTCTAAATCAAGGTAATATTCATATTCAAGCTTTGATTCAATTTCTATAACTATAACTATCTTAATTCGAGTAATAAACTTACTTGAACTTATTTTTGTGTCATGATTCTATTTCAAGAACTTCCAAGCCATCAAAGATGCTTTGAAGCTCAAGTTATTTTTTCATCATTTTCAGTAGGTTTACCTACTAAACTTTAGGTAGTAATGATGTTCATAACATCATTCGATTCATATATGTATAACTATCTTATTCGAAGATTTGAACATGTAATCACTAGAACATAGTTTAGTTAATTCTAAACTTGTTCGCAAACAAAAGTTAATCCTTCTAACTTGACTTTTAAAATCAACTAAACACATATTCTATATATATATATATATATATGATATGCTAACTTAATGATTTAAAACCTGAGAACACAAAAAACACCGTAAAACTGGATATACGCTGTGGTAGTAACACCGCGGGCTATTTTGGGTTAGTTAATTAAAAACTATGATAAACATTGATTTAAATTTTGTTCTTCTGGGAAAATGATTTTTCTTATGAACATGAAACTATATCCAAAAATCATGGTTAAACTCAAAGTGGAAGTATGTTTTCCAAAATGGTCATCTTGACGTCGTTCTTTCGACTGAAATGACTACCTTTACAAAAAAGACTTGTAACCTGTATTTATGACTATAAACTTAT
Organism: Rutidosis leptorrhynchoides; assembly: GCF_046630445.1. NCBI lineage: Eukaryota > Viridiplantae > Streptophyta > Magnoliopsida > Asterales > Asteraceae > Rutidosis > Rutidosis leptorrhynchoides. The sequence continues at coordinate 106,884,454 of NC_092340.1, read as the reverse complement.
ACTTTTTCTGTTTAGATTCATAAACTTAAGTTCAATATGAAACCATAGCAACTTGAATCACTCAAAATGGATTTAAAACGAAGAAGTTATGGGTAAAACAAGATTGGATATTTTTTGCTTGTTGTAACTACGTGAAAATTGGTAATAAATCTATATTAATCATATCCTAGCTAACTCATATTGTATTATACATGTATTCTAATATATTATGTAATCTTGGGATACCATAGATACGTATGCAAATGTTTTGACATATCATATCGACCCATGTATATATATTATTTGGAACAACCATAGACACTCTATATGCAGTAATGTTGGAGTTAGCTATACAGGGTTGAGGTTGATTCCAAAAATATATATACTTTGAGTTGTGATCTAGCCTGAGACGTGTATACACTGGGTCGTGGATTGATTCAAGATAATATATATCGATTTATTTCTGTACATCTAACTGTGGACAACTAGTTGTAGGTTACTAACGAGGACAGCTGACTTAATAAACTTAAAACAGTAAAACGTATTAAAAATGTTGTAAATATATTTTGAACATACTTTGATATATATGTACATATTTTTTATAGGTTCGTGAATCGACCAGTGGCCAAGTATTACTTCCCGACGAAGTAAAAATCTGTGAAAGTGAGTTATAGTCCCACTTTTAAAATCTAATATTTTTGGGATGAGAATACATGCAGCTTTCTAAATGTTTTACAAAATAGACACAAGTACGCGAAACTATATTCTATGGTTGGATTATTAAACCGAATATTGCCCCTTCATGTCTGGTAACCTAAGAATTAGGAAAATGGCCCCTAATTGACACGAATCTTAAAGATAGATCTATGGGCCAAACAAACCCCATTCTGGAATTTGGAATGCTTTAATACTTCGATTTATATGGTGATTGCGATTGCCAATTTATGACATACTTACGAGTATGCGGGGAATATTCTATATGCATTATGTTAATGTCGGTTACCAGGTGTTCATCATAGAATGATTTTTATACACTTGCGAGTGTAGGATTATTGAATAAATGAAATCTTGTGGTCTATTATATTAATTTGATAATATATAGGTTAAACCTATAACTCACCAATATTTTTGTTGACGTTTAAAGCATGTTTATTCTCAGGTGATTATTAAGAGCTTCCGTTGTTGCATGCTAATATATGGACAAGACTTGGTGTCAGCATGCTTGTATAATATTGTTTAAAACTGCATTCGAGATTTACTTTGTTGTAACATATTAATATTGTAAACCAATATGTATTGGTAGTGTGTAAGTGTGATATTTTTAGATTATCATTTCTGATAATCTAGGTGGTGTCTTTTTAACCTTGTCGATAAAATAAAGGTTATGGTTTATTTTAAAAATGAATGCAGTCTTTTAAAAACGTCTCATATAGAGGTCAAAACCTCACAACGAAATCAATTAATATGGAACATTTATAATCAATATGAACGGGACATTTCACTCGCCTCATGATTTGAAGTGAAGGAGATCGGACTCCGATATTTTGCCGGGAGAATTTGGGTGCCTAGTTATGGGGACTTGCGAAGCCTTATTCTAGACGAAGCCTATAATCAAGGTATTCGATTCACCCCGGTGCCAATAAGATGTACCACGACCTCAAGGAACAATATTGGTGGCCGAACATTAAAAGGGACGTTGCTACTTATGTTGAAAAGTGCCTAACTTGCTCAAAGTCAAAGTCGAACATCAAAGATCGTCCGGGCTACTTCAACAACCCGAAATCCCACAATGGAAGTGAGAAAGAATAACGATGGATTTTATCACAAAACTACCAAGAACGACGAGCTGTTATGCTACTATTTGGGTTATTGTAGACCGTCTCATCAAATCCGCCCACTTCCTTACCATGAAGAAAACCGACAAAATGGAAAAACTTGCACAACTTTACATTAAAGAGATCGTAGCCCGTCACGGTGTACCATTATCGATTATTTCCGACCGAGATGGCCGTTTTGTTTCTAGATTTTGGCGTACTTTACAAGAAGCGTTGGGAACACGATTAGACATGAGCACCGCATACCATCCGCAAACCGACAGACAAAGCGAACGCACATTTCAAACCTTGGAAGACATGCTACGAGCATGCGTTATCGATTTCGGAAAAGCTTGGGACAAGCACTTGCCTCTCGCCGAATTCTCCTACAACAATAGTTATCACGCAAGTATTAACGCCCACCATTCGAAGTGTTATATGGCCGAAAAGGTTGTTCACCTCTTTGTTGGGCCGAAGTAGGCAATAAGCAAATCACCGGACCCGAATTCATTCATGAAACAACTAAGAAGATCATTCAAATCCGAGATAGGCTCCGGACGGCTCGTAGTCGTCAAAAGAGCTATACTGACATTAGACGTAAGGATCACGAGTTCCAAGTGGGTGATCGTGTAATGTTAAAAGCCGCACCTTGGAAAGGTGTAATCCATTTCGGGAAACGTGGGAAACTAAATTCGCGATACATTGGTCCTTTTGAAATCTTGGAACGTATTGGAACCATTACTTACCGATTAGATCTTCCGCCTCAATTGAGCTCCGTTCATCCTACTTTCCATGTATCAAACTTGAAGAAGTGCCTTGCCGAACCTGATGTCGTCGTCCCTCTCGAAGAGCTTACTATTGATGACAAACTTCATTTCGTAGAAGAACCGGTTGAAATTGTGGACAACTCCGTCAAGACGCTAAAACAAAGTAAAATCCCAATCGTTAAAGTTCGTTGGAATGCCAAAAGGGGACCCGAGTTTACTTGGGAAAGACAAGATCAAATGAAAATGAAGTACCCGCATTTATTCGTGGAATCGGAAACGCAAAATCTTGAGGAAGAAACAACGACCATTACGCCTACTTAAATTTAGGGACGAAATTTCTTTTAAGGAGTAGGTAATGTAACATCCCGTCTTTTTCCATTTACTTTCCATTAAATTAATTTAAAGACCATTATTTAATTATAACTTCTTCCGTTAATACGCGTTTTTAAAATATTTCGTTTAGGTAATTCACGCACCCGCTTTCAAACTCGAGGGACTAAACTTGCCAAGGGATAAACTAGTTGACTAGGTCAACTAGTCAATCCCTCCTCCTCCACTCATTCATCACCTCCTCACTTTCTAATACTTTCACTTTATGCTATCAACACCCAATTCAAAGACTCATCATCCATTTTCGATCTAGCAAGCGTTCTTCAAAACAAATTACATATTTGGAATCCTTGAAACTTCCTCTTCGAATCCATACCAACTTCATCTCATTTGGGTAACTTTTTAAAAACACCAGATTTTATGTTCTTGACGATTTTGACTTATAAGAGTGTTAGTTAGTCTCTACGGCTCGAGTCTAACATGAATATGTGATTTGTATGCTCGATCTTGTTATTTTAGTGTAACTAGCCTGAACTTGAAAAGTGACTTGCTAAATCTTATGATTTGGTTATTTGAATGTTGTTAGATGTTAAAAGTTCATGTATTAAATGTGTTACTAGCATCATTAGCTTCAATTTGATGTGTCAGTTGATTAAGAAAACTTCACTAACATGATTATTGATTTTGTGATTTTGGTTAGGGTTTGATAGACTTAAATATGAACTTTTGATGCATTGAATGCTATGAAATATTGTTGGAAAGTGTTTAGTTGTATTGTATGCGTAATTACCTACGAAACGGCGTATTATATGTAGGTAGTAAGTTCCCGAATTATCAAATTGCATTTATGATCTTGAATCTAATAAATGATGAACATTTAATGCGGTTTTGGTTGTTGTAAATGTCGGATTGATTGATGAAATGTGCTTAGTTGTTTTCCTCGTCAAAATACCTTTCCAACGGTGTAAGATACATGATTTAAGTGTTTACGGTTCACAATTTGTGTTTGTTTGAGTTTTGGTTCGAGACTTGTGGAATTTCAGCAACTTCAAACTGCCCAGGTGTTTGGACGCCGTCCAACCCTTTGGACGCCGTCCTGTCCTTCAGCCCTTTTGGACGCCGTCCAAATGAACTACCAGGGGCTGTTCAACTTGATCATTTCACGAAAAATTCTAACTATGCTATGCACCTCCGATTAACATGTAACTTGTTCTAACATGCTTATATATGATTTAAAACCTCAGAAAAATTGTCCGAGACCCGACCCGAACGTGTTGACTTTTTCGTTGACTTTGACTCGACCAAAGTTGACTTTTAATTAAACTTAATCAAATACTTATGCAATCGTTCTAACTTGTTTTTATACTTGTATCTTGCATAAAATTTGACAATTTGACTCACATGCTATATAATCGAGTCGTAACGAGCCATATGACTAATTGAACAACTTTGACCAATCGTGTTTACCGTTATTGATACGACCTACTTGTTTAGGTCAAGACTAGCATTCGTTCTTGCACACGTTTACTTGTGAAGTACTTTTATACTCTTGCACTCAAGGTGAGATCATAGTCCCATCTTTTCAACAACTTTTATACTTTTAAATCATGGGATGAGAAACATATACGTACCATACTTTTATGCTTTGAACACAAGTACGAAAATAAACATTCTACAGCGAATTAGAACAAAAAGTCTCAATTCAATTATCATTAGTTACACTTGCAGGGTGTCAATGTGAACTTATGTTATGTGATCACATGGGCTTGACGAGCCCTCATTCGAATGGTTCGCTACCGTTAGCGGATGAAATATATTTTCGAGTATAGTGTATGTTCTAACACTACGAAACAGGGTACAAAATAGTTAATTTTTGATAATTGGGTGCTCGCAAACGTGCAACAACTTTTGGATTGCAAAGGATTTAGATAATCAACTTTATGGAAATATTAAATCTTGTGGTTCAAAAACAACGTTACTAATACACCTATGATTTCACTAACGTTTTCGTTGACAGTTTTCTATATGTTTTTCTCAGGTCCTTGAACGCTATGTGATACATGCTTCCGCACACTTTTTGATACTTGCTTGGATGTCGAGTATACATGCATACTTGGAGCGTCTTTTGACTTTACTTAAATTGTGTCGCATAGGTTTCATTTGTACTTAAAACGTTATGACTTATTTAGTCGGTGAACTACTTTGTAAACTTTGAAACATCCTTACATTTGAAATGAATGCGACATACTTTTTGGTCAAACGTTATTTTAAAGACTTATGACCACGTAACGGGACCTAAGTAGACGGCGCCGTCAATAACGATTTTGTCGGGTCACTACAAAAGTGGTTCAGAACGTGACAACTTCTGACACCCACTTATGCCATATTTTTCTCGTTTCAGTGCACTTTATCACTTTCTAGTCGTGTCGCGTTTTGCGACAAATATCACTCGAACTCGATAAACATCACCCGAACACGATAAACATCACCCGAACACGATAACTCAGCTCATTCGTTTTGATCTTCTTTGCACCCAACAATTCTCTCACTCAAAGGAGAACAAAACCTCAACCATACCAGATTACCTGTCTCGACTTCATTGAACCTACCCATCTATACTGCCAAGAAAGCTTCTTGGGACACGCACATTCTAACCAACAAGTTAGCAGCTTTCGATAAAGAGTACTTCAACTACACTTGCCAAAACGTAATCAACTTCACATTTTACTTGTGTTAAACACCCACAACAACTCTAGATCACCCGATTATGGAACTCCATTTGAACACCGCCGAATAAACACCCGGGACATGCCGCACTTCCACGTCATGGGAAAGAAGACTTTCGACACTCAAATAGCTGAGTAATAATCTGTTCTTCGTTGCTAGCTTGGGTCATCTCTCGATTTCTGTGCCACCATTGAAGTGTGCAAGACTTCAATCGTAGGATTTTAAACAGGAGACAAAACTGCCTCAACTCATCACTCTAGACACACCCAATCCTGTCACCGACATGTCAATGATCACCCTCATACAGAATTTCTGTTTATCACTGATTTTCCTTCCCAGCAATCAGAAAAACTGACAAACACCCTCGTAGACTATTCATCAAGGCTCCAGTGAGAACGCAGTCACAACCTCGAAATCTACACTTTTAACTTTCCGCTTTCACGCTGGTACACTGATCCTCATAGCTATGAATTTCACGAATCCATCTTCTCAATCTCAAGCACGCTCCCACTGTACGAGTAAGAAAAAATAAACCGCCATTACCCGAGAAGAATCTGTTTCGTACCACCCGATCAGTTGCAAATTTCTTTACCATTGGAGAGTAAAACAAGTACCCTAGTATCTAGTCGGAATCGACGCACTAACACTGTGAAAATCAGAGAAAAATATCGCACAACCATCTCTATAACTCCCACTAGTCGTCCAACTCCCACTTACCCGATACTTCCGCCAGTTCCCAAACTCACTCCGAGTTCCCAACACTCTCAACAATATCTTGAAAGCTTCAAGTTCCAGGACTTACAAGATTATCCACTCCATCAATCACCTAAGAACTCATAATTGGTAACCCCGAAGAAAAAAGCTTGTTTGTTGAACCAAACATCACCCAAAACCCTGAGCATTGGTCGAACGCGTTCTATCCGACACCCTTCGTCAACCAATCTCCTTAGTGAGAGAAGCTCTAACCCGCCTGCATATTCCACACACTTTGGAATATTCAAACAAAACATTTGGTCGTCCCGTTTCAAAACCGCAAGCATAAAACTTCCCCGATAACTTCCACTGTCGATAATAACCCGGATGTACCCAACGTTACCCAACCATGCTCAAACCTGAGAGAATCACCCTCATGAGCTTTTGTAACAAACCAACATCCCATAAAATCCAGATCGTATCGCCCAAAGTTTCCCGAGACAAAACCATCTCGTACTCGCGTCATCAAAACCCGAAAAGTTTACCCTGAAAACTGGCCAGATTCGAAAAATCGTATCTTAAAAAATCAACGGTCCGATCGGCCTCAAAATTTTACAGAAACTGGTTCTATATGTCCTTTAAATACAGTAAAATTTTCAAGGCGATCCAACGGTTAACGAACCCGCTATGAATTTTCTTCTGCAGCTGCGCATGAACATCCGAATTTTGCTCAATCGTTCCTTCGTACGGGATAACGCGGAACAAGAACCCGATCCGTCACCCGGATCTTTCAGAAAATCTCTACGTGTATCTTCTGCAACCAAACCCTATCGAACTGACCCCTTAGACTTCGTAACCCTTCGCGAATAAATCACCATCACGATGTAACCAGCGTCCCGTTTACATCATAACCCGCCAGAATCAGACCAACCCTGGTGTGATCAACTTCATGGATACATAGACATACCCCAAGTTCACCGCGGTCAACTAAGTCTCTAGATCTCGACACAAGTTGCAAGACACACAACCCTAGATCTGTCATTTCTTCTCTTGGTGATAACCGAATCACCAACGGTCGTATACCTGCTTTTAATTCGCCATTGTGCCCGATCTTCAAACCTTTAGCTCTTGATACCACTTGTTAGGAATTCGGTAGTGGACCCTAAGAAGAACATGTGATTTACAATAATCACATAACCCATATACAACAAACGAATAAGCGATACGATAAATAAAACATAAATGACACATGGATTTAACGTGATTATATCCCAACTCCAAACACGGAGAAGGGTTTACTCCATGGGCGCAAACCAGAGATCTTTTTCTATATTTTTCGTGCACAATATTACAGGTTACAATGAGGGTATTTATAGTGCAAATAACAAAACATGGAAAGATCTAGATTACTTGCTGAATACGAACATTGTCGTATTTCGGGACACTTTGTCGCGCTTCGTGACAAACTGCATCAATACGTTACAAAGTGGTTCAGAACGTGACAACTTCTGACACCCACTTCTGCCATATTTGTCTCGTTTCAGTGCACTTTATCACTTTCTAGTCGTGTCGCGTTTTGTGACAAATATCACTCGAACTCGATAAACATCACCCGAACACGATAAACATCACCCGAACACGGTAACTCAGCTCATTCGTTTTGATCTTCTTTGCACCCAACATACTATAAACCCACGGTTTAAAGATATTTTTTAGCAACTTACATTTATCATGGAACTCAACTCCTCTTGAATCACATAATCTTGGGACATTATAGAGTCTTTAACTAACGTATCAAACCTTGCTTTTCGGGGAAAAAAAAAAAAAAAAAAAAAACGTTTCAAACCCATCAATATTTACCCAAGAATGAAAAAACTTAAACGGGTACGGACCATAATCAAGCTTGGTGTCATGATGAAAAAATAGGCCAATGATCCGAATGAACACGAGGGAGAGCTTCCTATTTTAACTCTGGAAAGTACTCGAACACATTGTGTGTAATGAGCATCCTATCGATACGACTCATTTTTGATGCCAGCTTATTCAACCAAGTAATTCGACAACCACCGAGAGGTAAGTCAATCAACCCCGCATCCCTAATAAAAGTATTCAATTGGTTAGCCTCTTCCGTAATAAAATAGAACCGAAACGTTTCTCTTCAAACCAGACTTCATTCATATCACCAAATAAAACAAAAATTCCCTGATTGCTACGCATAAAAGACAACAACTTGTTCCATAATTCGACTTTTGCTGCCGTAAAATGAGGGCCATAAATATTAATCACGAAATAGTCGGCGTCCGAATTCACCCATTTACTTTTGACAATCAAAAAGTATCGTCGCACCAAATACGATCCTTGACAAAATAATCCTGGTCCCAAATCGAGATAATTCCACCAGAAAAAACTCTCGATAGACTATACACGTAATCCAACGCATTGCTCCCCCAGAAGGATTTTATACGAAATAACTCAAGTTTAGGCATCTTGGTTTCTTGAATGCTTACAAAATGAATGTTCTTTACCATAACATATTTCTTTCACCATTCACGCTTATACCTCTTCTTACTCTCCCAAAAATTTATCGATAGAAGCTTCATTTTGGTAATATAATATCCCCCACTAGCCATCCCAATTTAGCATACAGTTTATTGCAATTGTCTTCATAAATTCCTACTTTAGCACCAACTTTATATAGTGATTTAAGTTCACTAGTAACCCAGGTAGCATGTTTGTTAATCCCACTATAAGACTATGACCCAAAAGGTTTTTTAATGGATTGAGGGGAGCTTTTATCACCTTATGAGCATACTGTTTCACCTACACTATCTTCCGTCCCATTCACCTCAGAATTCAGTTTTGGGACCCATCTTTAACATTTTCCTGATTAAAATTCATATTAACCGAGGGTACATTAGATAGTTCATCATCAGAGTCGTCACTCTCTTCTTCAAGTTTAATATCTCACGCACCCACTTCATTAATACCAGTATCATATTCGACCTCATGGATTATAACCCAAACGGTTTCGTAAATGAAACCCATATTCTTAGTCGATACACAAACCCGACCAAGACTTAACGAATCAATATTCTCAAAATCGAAAAAATAAAGTTACCAATAAGATTAGCCACTTTCTTGGAGGCACTCGATTTCCATGCACACAATGGCATTCCCATAATCTCAACCCAAGTAAGCCTTTCGTCTAGAACAAAGTTCTTCACGATAGGTCTCACAATCGAAAATAAATTTTTCAGTGTGAGATTAAGCATGAACGCAGCACAAACCCTTCTTCGTTACAAACAGTTCGAACACCCTTCATTGTCTGTACGTCTTTCAGCTTAACCAGAATCGTCTCCATTGGATTTGACATTTTAACTAGGTCTTGATCCAGGAGAACTAACTTCTTTTTTGGTAACCCACAGGATCAACCACAGATTTGACAGAATATGATGCCACTTGAGCATAGGAATAACCTGACTTACTCGATTCCTCTTGATGTCTGTTAGCCTGCGATGAAACATTTTCCCCTTTTTTTGTAGAATGAACCTGTCAATTAACTGGGAAATCACGATCATAATTCCCATCCGGAAAACGAACATCTTTATCTTTTCCTTTCTCAAATTGAGCAGCCGACACGTACAATTGATCACCATCAACCTTGATCGTCGATAGTAATCGAGCAAATGTGACCGCATCATTCACCTTAGAGAATCTAGCGAAACCAAAACGTTTACCCATCTTAGATCATTTGTACACCACATATGAATCCACAATTGAACCGTATAATTGGTATAGATTCCATAAACCCTTGCGATTGATGCCCTCAGGAAGATTTGTGACGTAAAAAGTAGTCTCGTCCTTCTTCTTATATGGATCGGGGATCGGCCCATCGTCATTGTAGTTACCATTGCGAACCCTATAAAAGCACCCATCGTTGCCTTCCTGAAACCTTGATCGACCACCCATATGCGGCGCCGTTGGAAAGTAGATCCGAATTTTAAGCGTCGCCCTAATCGCCAGGCGGAAGAGAGCTAATATTTCTAAATTTTTTCCGCTTGTATTATTCTTACAATAATACTAACTAGTTTATGGGTATGTTTGGCAAAGAGCTTTTAGGAGCTTTTTAGAGCTTCTAACTTTTAGCGTTTAAGAAAAAGCTCCTACTTGTTAAATAGCTTAGTTTGGTAAACACAACTTAAAGCTTTTAGTGGGATTGAAATAGCTCCAAAAAGCTCTTTATTGAAACGCTTTAGAAACTAGCGTTTAAATGGAACATGAGCTTTTGGTGACGTACTTTACTTTAATACCCTCTTAAAGTTGTCTCACGTAAATCCAACAGTTAGGGGTATCCAATTTCAATTTCAATATATAGATATATCAATTTCTAAACATGTATCGTATACAAACATATATAGTATTGTATTTAAATTTATAGGTTTGTCTTTGCATACATTGTTGTTGCTCGTAAAGTTGATGATTAAAAAAAGCATAAGTGTTTTTCGTATTAGAGTTGATACTTTAATTTGAATGCACGTCATTAATGATTTAGTTTGCAATAATCGTTGAACATCCAAATTACATATCACGAGATGAGCTTAATGATGTTAATAATCATGACACACGCACCGAAGGACTATTTGAAGGAAGAAGGAATGAGATGAAACATGTTCGTAACAATATTGCTACTTCAATATGGAATGATCGTCATTAATAATTTAGTAGTATTATATATGTTTTCGGTTATTAGTAGTATTATATATGTTTTCGGTTATTTGGTAATGACTATGTTTTATTAAACTAAAATAATGATATTTAAGTATTTTTCTAGTGTCCATTTTTGTCATTTTACTTATTTTATAACAGCTCTAGCTACTTTGCCAAACAATTAAATACATTTAAAAAGCTTCAGCTAAACGCTTTCAGCTAAAGGCTTGCAGCTAAAGGCTTGCAGCTAAGCGCCTGCAGCTAAACGCTTGCAACTTCCAGCTAGTTTTGGCAAACATACCCTATAACCCGCGACTTCACGGATTTTTAAAATAAGAAAATACAGAATCTCTTTGGAGGTATCAGAAATGTATTGAGATAAATAATGGTGTCATACATGTTCTCAAATTATAATAATATAAAAATAATGATCAAATAACTTAACTAATTAACACAAACGTCCAGGCAATAATAACACGATCATTATAGCAACTAGCAAGTATTCAGTCAAGGTTCGTTCCACATGGAGCAATTTACATGAATCTCAAAACACTAGTAATTATCCTAAGTTGATTGGGGGTTTTGATAAAGTGTTGATTAAATAAACTAATATTAAACTAAGAGAGATATTAACAAATAAGAGAGAAACATGTTCACTTGATTGTTCAACCTTTTGCCATGGATTAACCCTTTCATTTGTCACACAACGATGTTTTAAACATAAAGTTTTATTTTAATCTCCCAATCTTCATAAAACTTTGATTCAATCAAAACTCATTAACTCCCGTAGACTCGTTTTAAAAGATTACATCTATGTTATGAGTGAAATCATTGAAACATCAGTTTTGGATTAGAATCCCTTAAAATTCTTTAATTATCAAAATTCTTTAAGATAATCAAACACTACCATGTTGAATAAAAGCCAATTAAAAACCAATCCAAACCAAGAACCCAATCCCTTGAAATCCCCAATTTGTTTGTCTAGATCACTAAAGGTGTTGAAGTACAAATTATTTCACTAATCAAATCCCTAAGAAAAGCTAGGCAACTTATATAATCAAAGTAAAGCTTTCAACAATCAAAGTAATGGATCTTTAACCAAGCACAATAATCATCAACTCATTCAAACACCTAATTGATAGTTTAGGGCAAAATTCAAGCATCAAGGTTACACATCAAGTGAACATAAGTAATCTAACCTATAAACATTGCATAAACAAGAAATAAATCAAAGAAATAACAATCATTCATCATTACAACTAAAATGGAGAAAAGATACTACCAAAATAGAGAAGAAACACTAAAATGAAGAATGGATGATGGAAATGGAGCTTCAATCTTCATGGAATTGGAGTTGGGAGTTTGAAATTAGCCTTCATCTTGATGGAGATTGGAACCCTTTTAGGGCTCCAAAACGGCCTAAGAATGCAGCTCTCTCAACCAAAACCCCCTAAAATCGTTTAAATAGTCGAGCTGAGTTTCTGGCTGAAAATAGGCCTGGAACGACGTTCCAAAAGGTGGAACGACGTTCCATAATATGGAACCACATTCCTGAAAGTGCCCAGAAAGTCTGAAAATTTTCTGACTTCAATTTCCCATTTTCTAGTGTTGCGAAACGACGTTCTGGTCATTTGGAACGCTGTTCTTGGTTGAAACTTGACTTTTTAACCCCAAAAGTTCATTTGGTTCATTTCTTATGTCAAAGTAGTGATTCTCATGCACAAATATGATCGTTTGGACCACTTTTTCCCTGAAAACGACCAAATACCACAAACCGCTCACAAACAATCACAAATCGTATCGAACGCCACGAATATAGGGAGATATTGTGAAGATAAATATGTATATTTTGAGCAATATTAAATCCCCCACACTTGAACCTTGCTTATACTCAAGCAAACCTAGACCTAACGCATCTTCAAAATGTTGACCCACTTTGGCTAATACAACTTGCAACTTCAAGTATGGTCTTTTCACAATTCAATCTTCAAGCACAATCTCCAAACTAATTCACCCTTAACAATTACACATGTGGAAATATCACCACCCCATTCAGCATAGGTAGACGCTAGCATACTGAAGCCGAATTTTACAAAGAAGATTGCAAAGAGGGCATGTGCCTATGTTACTTGAGTGAGTGTTGCTACTTTTCTTTTCTCTTTTTGTGTTCTCTGTTTTGTTAGCTCCTAATAAAACAATTGGACGCTAGTACAGCCATTGGCAACTTGTGTCTAACCTTGTAGTTTTCTGGGTTCTACGTCATTAGTTGAGAGAAAACCCTACAATTTCTCATACAATATATTAACTATATTATTTTCGGTCAAACTCATACTTGTCTACATAACTGATCCACATTATGTTAAGATCTATATGTGTAACCTATCATCCATTATGTTAAGATCTATATGTGTAACCTATCATCCATCTAAGAGCACCACTTTACCCTCTTCACATCAAAGAATTCTACAACAACTTCCAATTTTCACAAATTGATGGAAAGTTATCATTTTCACTTTATGAAAAATGCTATTCTTTGACACTTGAGGAGTTTAGAAACATCATGGATGTTCCGAATGAAGGATGAGCATTCTTCCTTAACCCAAATTCCTTCAATGAATTTCCTGAATGGGTAAAGAGAGATAGTTTTCTTGAAACGCTATGCAACGGAACACTCAAAACCGATTCTATCAGTGAGGATGGATTCCTTTGTCGACATCTCGCTCCAACGTATGACCTTTGGCAATAGATCATTACCTCAAATGTCTATGGAAAAGGTTAACAACTTGGGAGACTTGATGCAAATGAGATCACTCTCTTATGGTGTCTTTTGAACTCATTCAAAGTAAATGTTGCATTTCTTATGGCATCAAGAATGCAACACGCAGCTCAAAATCCTCATATGTCCCTTTCGTATGGTCTTCATTTGACCAAACTCTTCACATATGTTGGAATGACATCTCCTTTTCACCATGCCACTCAAGCCTCTTCATACCCAATATGTAGAGCTTCAATCAAACAAATCCATGAACCTTCACTAGACAACCCTCCTAACTTTTCCTCTCTCTCACCTCAAGGAAAAAATAGTGTAATTCATGGAAACATTCTAAAAATTGGTCAACGAATAACCAATCTTGAGGATATCATCAAGGAGAATCACTCCTCAAATCATCACTCTTAGATCCCGACCAGAATCATGTAAAACTCGTCCGAAATATCACTTGCATGTTTCTACTGTGTGCTCTTGTTTCGAGTTTATGTGTGTACTTCTTGTACTTCTTGTATGAAATAGATAAAATGTTGTGTGTTGAGGTTGTTATTCTTTTCCATCATTTACGATTCAAGGGGGAGTATTTGTCTTAGGGCGAGCTTAGTTCCAGGGGGAGCTAACCTTTTTGCTTCAACAAAAGGGGGAGAAAGTTGGATAAGTGATGTTAACACTTGTATGTATTTATAGATAAATGTACACCATCACTTATGTGTTTGTCATCATCAAAAAGGGGAAGAATGTTGGGGGAGAATGTGAGTTAACATGAGATTATGCTTAATGACAATACTAATCTTAACCCATAACAATAAGCGTTTTGATGATGACATATGCACATAGCTAAAGGTGATGGTAGACATCTTGACATAAATAAATAAGTTCACTAATTCACACTTGCTCTAGCAAACGACCAAGACCAAAAGAAAGCTTAAAATGAAAAACAGGGTACACGGCTAAATCACGGCGACCGTAGGTCAGACTGTAGAAACTTGCACTCAGATTTACGAAATCTGATATGCATGGTCGACTCCACGGCTGAGCTTGGATCGACCGCAGAAACCTACTATCCGGTTTTTGATCGAAAAATGTTTGACCATTTCCGGGCATCTATAATTCATGAAACCTGTTCAAAAATGCTTAGGATAGTTTCCTCCTTCATTTCCAAAGGAGTTTTGATCACTAGAACACTAATCTTGGTTAATCATGCCTAATGACACCTTAATGAGAATTAAGCCTTGATTAAGGAAAACACATAAGTGTTTTAGGAAAACAAGTACATCTAAAATATATCTAGACATTCTTAGGATTCCCAACCAAGAGTTTCTCTTTTCTTGTACATGCGTTGGATATTAATGTGTACTTATACATTAATCTTGCAAATGTCACTTTGCAAGAAAGACTTACTTAGTCTTAGTTTAAGGCTATGTTATCACTATGTGCTTGATTCTATGATTAATTAGTGATCTCTTGCTAGTCATTACATGTATATTACTTGACTACTTGCTATTAGTACATGTGTATTATTTGACTATGTGTTAAGTGCTAAATGATATGTAGTTATTTAATGTATGAACCATGTCTTGCTATGTGTTACTAGTTGGAATTCACCAACTAGTATTTGGACTACTTCATTATATGGTTGTGCTACTTGGATAATATTTTGAATGTCATAATCTAGTAAACTTGAAAGACAATAAAACATTAACACACATAGGTTTGCTTAAATCCAAAATTAAGTTTATAAATAAGTTTAAACTTGACTAACTTGATATCTTGCAACATGCTTAATTTTTATTACTTGCTTAATTTGTCAAAACATCATTACCACACTTAATTAATTACAAACAAGTTCAAATTTAAATACTAGCATGCTTTGTGATTAAAGCGGGTTTGTATCATCAATGACATGTTGACCAACCAATAAAGATTTATCAAATGTGTTAATTACAAATAATAGATTATGACAAAACTGACATTGCCTCAAATGATTATCATGACTTGTATCCAAGAATGTTAGACTTTCACTTTGAGCATGATAAGTCACTATCAAGGCAATACATCAAGGTAAATGGATATTTAATGCATATAGTACTTGTATAGGATGTTGGGTATTTTTTTGCAGGTGTTAAATGAAGTAAAATGTCCAAAAGTGATGTCCAAAACTGATTCAAACGGCTATACAACGGGTATATTTTTTGACCGAACCTCGTGCGGTCGACCCACAGTCGACAGTAGGTCAAGCTGTAGACAAGGCTGACTTTTTATCTTACCATATAAATAGCAAGACTTGAAGAACTTTCAAGACTTGGACCTCTTGCATGCTACAACTCAAAATCACCAGAGAATCACAAGAACATAACATTCATACATATGTTTGTGATTAGTAAGAGAAGTTTTATAATCTCATAGATTATAAAAGGGGTGTTTGTAAACTTACTTTCAAATTCTAATATTTGTAAGTTTGCATAGTGTTGTAATAATCCTTAGAATTGTCTTAGGATTGTCATCACTAGAAATGGTGAGTCTTTGTACTTCGTAATAAGAAGCATATGCTAGCTTAGCTATCATCTTCCTTAAAGGGAACTAGGGAGTTGATTAATCTCATTGGAGATTAATACTTGTCCAAGTTGAAGACAAATTGACCTAAGTTGGAGGTAATCTTTCAAGTGGATAGAAGGATTAGGTTTGTTGTCTAAGGAGAAGTACAAGGCTTGTAAATCAGATCTCGACCGAATTTGGAGAAAGGTGCTTAGTGAAGTAAAAAATCCCGATTAGTGAATCGGGAGGTGGATTAAGGTGGATTAGTTAACATACACCCGAACCACTATAAATCTTTGTGTTTATGCTCTTTACTTTACATTTCGCACTATTACAAACATAAACACACCACACATTCGTTTGAGTTGATTAAGGTGTCCAAGTATTGTTCAAATCTTATTGATCATCGAAAAAGTTTTAAAAATTGTATTAAGTAACTATTCACCCCCTGTAGTTACTTATAATTGTTGACAAAAAATGTGTCATTCATTTGAAGTTCGGCAAAAGAACACAACATGTAACTTATCCTAAATCTGTAAACAATATCAACACCATCAAACATATTAACAACTAAAAAACATTCATAAATATCCAAACTAAGGTTATGGAACAAATTTGTTTTGTAATAACAAGTTTTTGACAAATTTATACAGATCTAATGTGTTTAAAAGGAAAATATTATAGTTTTTTTGATCAATTATTATTAAATGATTAGGCCATGAAGAGCACTTAACGAATTACATACGGTGACAGAAAGCAATCCACCATAAACAATTCTACGGCCCATGATTTGTGTCTTGCTTCATCCACCACGTCCTTGGTTGAATTCGGAACTCACAAAATTAAAAACCTCTTTTATTATAATAAATAACAGCTTGTATATGAAAAAAATACAAATTTATGAAACTGGTACTTGAATGGGTTGAGTCTGAAATACAAATAAACCGACTGCAAATCATCTTTTCTGATTAGTGCAAAACCCTAGATATGCCAAATAGTTGATTTCAGGCTTTTTAAAAACCCTAATCGAATGTTATAACACATAACCTGTGTTTTATTTGAATCCAAACACTACAAACTAAAAAATGAAAAGATACTGCAACAATTAAATCGCCAAATTTAAAACGAAATTGAATGATGAATATCTTACAATTCGATAACCATGGCAACGATTTATTCAACCAGCCCTACTTAATAGAAATCTACGTATCATAAATCATTTAATCATAAAACACTAAATCATTAGATCAAACATTTTTGCAAGTTTTATATACTCATTCAATCATTTAATCAAACCGTTAGTGTGCAAATAAAATTTATCATTCAATCGATAAATTCTCATTCGAAAGACATACCATATTAGAAATCAAATTAAATCACAACAACAAATGCTGAAATTAAAAAGAAAATAACCATGCTCATCCATCCATTGATGTGTCTACAGAAATGTTTTTACACCCGCAATTGAATTTTGGAAAAGAAACATATGTATGGATTGGTACCAAGTGGAATTGATTACACACCTGCGGTTTTGATAATCGATGAACCCCAAACGATTTTGATTTAATCTGATCGATGTTTAGATCCGAATTTGATTTAATCAACGATGAAAATCCGATCGTTGTTGAGATTTGACAAAAATAACTTATTAAAACTAAGGATTTTTTAATTTTCAAATTGGAAGAAATGTCGACGCGTTAGTAAAGTTTTTTTCGAACCCAAATTTCATGTGCTTGATTGGTTCAATCCGTACGTAAAATTAACTGAAATCCCTAACTGCATCTGTCTGTCGAATGTCCGATTTTTTTTCCTTTTTGGAACTCTAATTGAGGAAGGGCGTGAAGCTAAACTGGGGTCGTTTTTTTTTTTTTTTGCTATCGCTGGTAAGCTAAGGGTATTTTGGGACTTAGTTGTAAATAAAAGAGGAGAGATATAATTGTTGACTAACCAAGTGAATTAAGGGTTGAAATTAAAAGTTTAATTTGCATCCAAAGGTTACTACTTTGTCATGTCAGCTATTGAAAGATTGATTATGCAAAACCAACTTTATTATTATATCGAACTATTGGTTGAGTGATAAAAAAAGTCTCATTTGATTCTGGGCCTGTATATTTGAAAAAATAGGTGCATGTTCAAATTCTGAGGGGGGAATTTTCTCTGCCTCTCGTATTCCTTCACTCTGTGTGGGCCAAACAGTTAACCTAAAACATTTCAGGTACACTTTGCGTGATTGATGCGGGTAGCTTCTTCCTAACGGGTGTGTGGGTGACAAATGAGAGGATTCGATGCCAAAATTTCCGTTATATATATATATATATATATATATATATATATATATATATATATATATATATATATATATATATATATATATATATATATATATATATATATATATATATATATATATATATATATATATAATATAATATATAATATAATATAATATAATATAATATAGAATAGATTACTAGATTGAACTATAAAAGTATCCAATTCTTTATTTTTATAAAATATTGAGTAAATTACACCAACACTCCCAATGATTCATATAAATTATATTGATGATCCATATTAATTACTAATTTATATATATATATATATATATATATATATATATATATATATATATATATATATAGAATAGATTGCTAGATTGAATTATAAAAGTATCTAATTCTTTATTTTTATAGAATATTGAGTAAATTACACCAACACTCCCAATGATTCATATAAATTATATTGATGATCCATATTATTAAATCCTTTATCTACTAAAAGCCTCGTCGATTTACGTCGTTTTGATTCCCTCAGCCCTTATCTCTCCTCCAAAATGACATCTAATTCTCTTTTATAATTCAACTCCTGACCTATTTGTCTGACCTATTTGACTGGTAACTTCTCCAGTGAATTCTCTCAAAACAAAACCCTAACACACCTGTCATCTACACCTGCCTCCCTTTCGGAGTGACAATTGAAGGCTACAAGTGGTTCCACCTCCATCTAAAACACCATCGCCGTATTCATCGACACACGACTTTAACCGGCCGTCCGCTGATTCAAAATTCACCACTGCCATCAACATCTGGGTCAGTTTTGGAGTTCCGACCAAAGGGAATAAATGGTACCACCGCCATCTACAGACGTAGCAATTTAGGTTTTGGAGTGATTGTATCTATAATTAATCGTTTCTATGAATAATACTAATACAGAAATTATATAAGGAAGTCAATATTAAAAAAAATACATTTAAGTTTTACAATTAACTCAACAGAATTTTAAAACTTAAATATGATATGCTTAAATGTAGCCTTAAGAGCTACGTTTAACATTCTCTTATTTTTTATAGAAATGTTTGGATTGCTATGATTCTATGTTTGTGTACAAAAATTATTTCAATAATTTTATTTTTATCTTTAGTTTGATTATGTAAAAAAATGACGATATGGAGAATTATTATTATCAGATAATTAAAATGTTTATTATAATATAACAATTTGATGTAAACTAGAAGGCCTATTGATTTAATCTTTTATTATATATAGTAGTGAAATGACCCGTAGAATCACGAGTTTGTTTAAGCGAAACATTTTAATTATATGTTTTAGGTATTAAGTGAATGTAAATCTTAAAGTCATTTAGTTTAATGACACGTGGAATCACATATTCCGACTAAGAAACGTGTCCTTTTCTTACAATGAGACATTTATTTCACATACATATGTAACGTAATTAATCCCGTAAAGAGAACCTATATTGAATAATAGTAATAATAATAATATAATAATTATTTATGACATAATCATTATAGAGATTTATTAGATACTATAGAAATTTTTTTTTTTTTTTTTTTTTTTTTTTTTTTTTGAAAAGCAACAAATTTATTAAAACTATAACGAAGATTACAAGATTTACATCTGTGTGATTTATATCTGTACAACTAAGTCGAACCTAAACTAAGTGTACGGCATAAACTATAAGCCTAGCTCACGCTAATAAGCTATATGTTAGATGATAGATTAAGCCCAAGTCCAATATTTAGGCTCGGGCCCTTTAGGGTTTTCTAAGGCACCTATTTTCCTTGTATCGCTATAAATAGGACATCAATAATACAATAATCTTCACGGTTTTCATTGATTAACATGGTATCAGAAAGGTACGATCCTGGTTGAACGGTGTTTAACCACTTCCCTCTATGGTGGTCAATCACCACCTCACCACCTCCAACTGTTTTTATAGTTTCCGATTTATATGTATTTTTATTCCCCTTATTCTTATCTTCATATTCTAGGATAAACAAAGTTTAGTATGCCGTCATTCAACTTGTTGCCGCAAAAGAAAAAAAAGGGTATACTTTGTTTCGGTCGTTGGAAAAAATCAAAAAGAGAAAGAAAAACCCAGCCGCCTCTATTTTTCTTACTTTTTTTTTTCGTTTATAATCATTTATGTTCTTATTTTAATGCATCGTAGTAACTTCCAATGATTCTCGCATTCATCATGCGCCTTATTTTTTTAGAACAGCACCTTATTTTTCATTTATTAATAATCGTTTATTCATATTAATTTCTTTTCGGTCAGCTTAATTTAGTCATCATAATCGGCGTGGGTATGAGCCGCCTAGCTTAACTAAGTTCCAAACTTCGAAAAAAATGAATATAATCAAAAGTTTTGTTTGCAGCATTGAAGAATATTGTTATTGCCGACAAAAGTTGCTTTATCAAAGCGGTACTTGATCCTTAGGCACAGCAAGCCACGACGTAAAGAAAAAAATTGCTACGAAAAAGGAGAAGCCGTCACGAAAGACGCAATCAAATCAGCGTATATCAGTGTATTCAATGCCACAAATAAAAAAAGTTACTTTTGTTTATTTTGTTAGTGTTTTCCTTACATTCCGAACTTTCGCGATTTCGCCGTTCGAACTGCGGGGGAGTGTTAGATGATAGATTAGACCAAGTCCAATATGTGGGTTCGGCCCCGTTAGGGTTTTCTAGGGCACCTATCTTCCTTGTATCGCTATAAATAAGACATCAATAATACAATAATCTTCACGGGTTTCATTAATTAACACTATATTTGTATGAATGTTTATTAACATATTTAAGTAAACTCATGGATTCGTTAACCATTGGTGCCAATCCCATTTCGGGTGCCGATTTGAGATCCAATTAAAGCTTTTTACTTGAATTTCACTCAAAACCACAGAACAACACCAAACTTTGTTTTTGAAAATTTTCTCATTCCTTGTTTTCCAAAAGTAGTACTCGACTATCCATTCAGTCGCTTGCCATAGAGAAGAACACCAACCCGACTTGATGAGATTACTTTTCCCAATGAACATGTCCTCTAAATTGACGTTTAAAACCCCGCCACTTGTAAACCTTTTCCCACAAATTAAAAGCATTTTTACACAAGATTAGAGAGTGAGCAATTGATTCTAGTATGTCGTTACATAACGACAACGAATCGAATCTAGATCGATCCCTCTCTTATCCAACTTGATCAAAATCGGTAATCATCTTAGTTTAGCTCTTCATATGAAAATGCCCAATTTTTGGGGCAGTAGCCGATTTCTCATTGTTTCCACCATGTTACCCGAATGGTTTCTCGATTCCGTATCAATATTTGAAAGCTTTTTTGTAGTAAATCCTCCTTTCGAATCCAAGTTCCAAAAACCATTTGTCTCTCTCTTGATTTGTGAAAACTATTTGATCAATTGCCTCACATAAGTTTTCTAACTCGGTCCCCGGTCTATCTTGAGGATTGATTCGCCATTCCCATGAAAATTCCTTACACGTGGCGTTGCTTTTAATTCTGTTGCAGACCATCACACTTTTGTCCAACTCGAGTGTGTATAATCTCTTGAACCTGCACTTTAGAGGCGTATTTCCAACCCATATATCGTCCCAAGATTTTGTATCCCTCCCAATCCCAATTATTTTTTTGAATGAACCTTCGAAATCTTTTATTATATATAGGAAGCGGCTTTTATGCATCTAATTTTAAAACTGAAGTTTTATTTACCAATCATACATTACGAGCGTGGTCCTTGTCAAAACACTCGCTAATACTTTCTTGTTAAATAACCTCACATGTCAAGCGCATGAGTGTATAAACGAATTTGCTACACTTACAATATCATTCTCGTGAACCAAATGACTTTTCCGGCAAACCTTTCCGATCAATAATTTTTCGATAAAACTTTCTTCCATATCCAATCACTCTTCAAACCAATCAACATAAAAACGTAAACCATGTTCACCTCCCCATTCACCCTAAGACCTACTTCAACCAAACGATGGATCCCAATACAAGAAAAGAACGATATCGAGGAGGGAGAGTGGATCAAAGTCTAGCGAAAACACAGGAAATATCACAACTTTGAGCCACAAAAAATTCAAAATCTCATAAGAACATACGGTCATCATCCTAAACCTACTCCAAATCCAACCCAAAACCACCATCGTTTTCCAACTTATCCAAACAACATCCCAATCCACCAACAAAAGACACACACCCACGTCAATCCTATTTCGATCATGTTCTTTAATTACCCAGAATTTTGGAATGTCAACGATCTGAGGATGTTCTTCAAAAGGTATGGTGCAGTCACATATGTTTTCATACTGCCAAACAAACTCTTAAGAAACGGGACAAAGTTCGGATTTGTCAGATTTGAAGGCATCATCGATGTTAATTTTCTTCTACAAAGATTGAATACCATAAACCTTCACGGCAACTAGCTAAGAGCGTATCGTGCGTTTGATAGAAAAGAAAAATCACAGGAACTTAACAATCCTTTTAGCAACCGATCCTCCTTCCCTTATAACAACAAAAGAATCCAATCCAACTCTCACATCCCAAACCGTGAACCACCCAAACCGAACACCACATACCGTGAACCACCCAAACCGAATTACATCCCTAAAAACGCCACAGTCAACCTCCAACAAAACCACTCTAATGCTTTTTGTGATAATCGAAATTTCAATGAAGTCATAAATAATATCGAGAAATCCCAAAAACCCAGATCGACTGACATCGAAGAAGAAGAATCAAATTTGAAAGCTTTACAACATGCTATAAAAGGTGCAATCATCGACATTGATCTAATAGAACAATTTCAAATTTTGTGCTCTGCAGAAGGCTTAACGGATTTCAACATAAAGTACTTAGGTGGACTTGACCTTTGTCTAACCTTTGAGAAAGAAGAAACCGTTAAAATCATCTTGGAAACAGAGGATCACATTCTCAAGTAATGGTTAAAGAAACATACGAAAGATCGATAACAAATTTTCTCAAACTTTAAGGCTCACGTGGTTAACCATCAAAGGAGTTCCATTATCCTGTTGGTTGGAAAAAAACTTCAAAAAAATCGCAGGCTGGTATGGACCTGTTTTTGACTTCCACAATTGTAGTTTTAATGACAACCAAAATCTAGTGGTTGGCAAAGTGTTGGTTAAATTATGGGGTCATGAGCTTCTGAATGCAACAGTCGAAATTAAAGTCAAAGGAAAACTATGTTATGTACAAGTATTTGAAGATACTAATGGGATCATATATAGTGAAATAGTAGAGATGGATCCTGCTGGTTCCCAAACTGAAAGCAACATCAATTCAGACTTCCAATCGGATTTTGATCATTCAGAATAGGAGAAAGATGATGAATGTAGAACGCCACCAGTGATTGGAATTCCAGAATTAAACGAAGAAGACAAAGGGTCTAAAATGTTTTCCTCAACCAACAGCTTTTATGACATTAATGACAATCTTTGAAAAAGCCCCTCGAACAACGACCCAATTGCCTCGGTCAATGAAACCGCAAACCCTAATTATGAGCACATTAATATAGTTGAGAATTCCGAAAATGAAGAAGAAGTTAACGGCATAAAGGGTAGAAAATAAGTTAATGCAAGTGACAGCACATTTTCCAACTCACAATCCTCAGAAGATCCAATCGAAAATCCAGATTGCAACAATGAGTTTTTAAACCACATCCCATTAAACGTCCCAACAAGCCCACCAATCAATATATCTGTAGAGACCCGTCCTAATCCATCTGGACGAAGTCCATATCGATTACAAACGATTCACAATAGTTGATTACATCGCGAGGTACTTGACCTCTATATGATACATTTTACAAACATTGCATTTGTTTTTGAAAAGACAATCTTTCATCACATCGAAAGTTGACGGCATGCATACCATTTCATAATATATCCAACTATACTTGACTTAATAATAATCTTGATAAACTCAAAGACTCAAATGCAACGTCTTTTGAAATATGTCATGAATGACTCCAAGTAATATCTTTTAAATGAGCAAATGCACAGCGGAAGATTTCTTTCATACCTGAGAATAAACATGCTTTAAAGTGTCAACCAAAAGGTTGGTGAGTTCATAAGTTTATCATAAAACAATAAAATTCATCATTTTGATAGACCACAAGATTTAAATGCTGCATGGTACAAATGGGTCCGAATCCTATACCCACCTATAATGTACATGCGATATCTTTTAAATACAGTACACCTTTCTCGTGTACGAAATCATCTTTCATAAATCTTAGTAACGGTACACATATCTCGTGCACAAAAATAACATACACATAACCTGTGTATAAAATCATTCTCTCGATACATAACATTCACTTTTCATTGCTTTCATAGCTTGGCTTGGTAACCGACCTTAACATATAATGCGCATAATAATATCCCCAAAACAGAACATCTCGTCTGTATAATAATAATAAACTTCGAAGTACTAAATACCACGCCCACTAGCTCTTCCGTCTAGCGAATATTCTGGGTGGGGGTGTTAAATCTGGTAGCTACCTTTAGGATTCGCGTCAATTAGGCGTGCACTAATTCTCAAAATTAGTGATGTTCCCTAATTATTAGGTTACCAAGCAATAATAATCAGGGGAAAAATATTCATATCAATTGTGGCAATTATCACGTCCACATAATTCAATGGTAGCAATTATCACGTCCACATAATTCATTCGAGGAATGTTTTGCTTGTGTCTATCTCATCAAACATTTATAAAAGCATTTCATGTATTCACAGTTCAAAATATATTTCAAAAGCATTTAATAAAGCAGTTGTAAAAGTAGCGCATGTATTCTCAGTCCCAAAAATGTAAAGAGTAAAAGGGAATCAAATGAACTTATCTACTGTATTTTGTAGTAAAAATACATATGACGCTACTGAACAATGCAGGGTTGACCTCGGATTCACGAACCTATATCATTGGTGTATTTATTATTATACATATTTGTAATCGAATAAATATATATATAATTCTATTAGTTATATCATTTTATATTAATAATATATATATATATATATATATATATATATATATATATATATATATATATATATATATATATATATATATATATATATATATATATATATATGTTTCATATATCCCTTTTGTATAGAAAAATATAAATTTCATTAAATTATATGTATTGAATATATTTTTATATAATTTGTTTGTTAAAAATAATATAGTATTCTTAATAATGTTAGTAATGGTAAAAATGATAATAATGATAATTCTTATTATTCCTAAATAAGATAATAATGTTAATAATTATTCTAATGGTTATGATAATGATAATGAATATAATAATTATAATTGTAAAATATGAATTTTTACTGTTAATGATTTTTATGACACTGATTTTAATATCTATATAATACTTAATACATATTATGACAATAATAATACTAATAGTCGTGATACTAATAATTGATAATAATAATATTTATATTACTAATACTAATAATAATACTGGTAATAATAACAATAATACTATAAATTTTAAAATGATACTAGTCTTAACTTTTAATGATCTACTCCTAAAATTTATTATATTTATTAAAATAATAATAATAATAATAATCATAGTTATAATCATAATAATAATACTAATACTTAAGTACAATACAAAAATAATAATAATATTAGTAAGGACAATGTTAATAATAATTATTTTTATGATAATAATAATAATAACAATATTAACACTAATAACAATAATGATTATAATCATAATTATAACATTAACAACTAATAATAATCATAATAATAATAATAATACTCATAATAATTAATAATAACAATAAAAAATATATATATAAATGTGTATACCCTTTAAAGCTTTGTATAAAAGATTTGCCCACGAGGAGGCTCGAACCCGCGACCATTCCGTAACCCGTTAACACCTCATACCAATGAACCATTTTGTCTTATTCGATTAAACCTCATTTTTGTTATACTTAAACTACCCTTCTGCTTCAGCTTCTTTTTAAAAGAAAAAAAATAAAATGCCCCCAGACAGGATTGAACCTGCGTCCTCTCATCCATACACAAACACTCTAAACCATTTGACTGTCGCTCATTTTTCTAAAATATAACAGAATCTAAATGTATATAACCCGTATTTATTTTGGTTCATCTTCTTCCTTTTTAAAATTGAAAATCGATTACAAGTTATCATTCACAAAAAAAAAAAAAAAATTTAAACATCAAAGTAATAATAACGATTGAATATCCAGTGTTTATATTAATTGAAAAGAAAAAAAAACTTTCAACAGATACAGCATAATAGCTGCTGTCACGACGGTTTTAAAAAAAATTCGATTCATAATTCGATAATATTTTAAACAAAATTTATAACACGAAATATATTACAAATCAACACTAGAAACTATTGTAAACCTCAATTTAACTCATATCAAAATAGAAAAATCGAATTTAACTCAAGAACAAAAGTTGACTTTTGTTATTCAAAACTTTGACTCAGAAATTAAGATTCGATATTAGAAATTGAGATTTGAAACTTTGCATATAGTTTGGTTAGGGGATTCCTAACATAACTGCAATTTTAGATTTGTAAAATATTTTCGAATTCGAATTTTGAGCAAAAAGTTGCACAACAGAGCCTATCGACTGCATTTTATTTTATTTTTATAAAGTTTTCAGTTTTTCTTCATGAATTTGAGTAGGAGAAATATACAATGTACTTGTGAATGATTACTACAGCAACCAGATTCGTTCCTAATTGTTTTGTAGCTCTAATTAGTCGACAGCAAAATCGTTTGCTCAGGAAGAATATTAAAAAAAATAAAGTCGATAGTGGATTGGTACAATTTTGAAAGTGATATGTAACGAATTGGGGTAGAAACAAAAACGCTTTATGGATTGATAGATATATGAACTGAATCCAAAATTCCAAATTGTACGTACGTTTTTTATCCAATTTATTAATAATTATAATTAAATTAATAATAATAATCTCAATAAAAATAACAATAATAATAATGATATTTAATAATAATAATAATAAGAGTAATAATAATATTGAATCACAAAAATAAAATTTTAGTTAAATTGATATTAGTAACATTATTAATTATAATAATGATAATAATTATATTAATATTGAGAATTATATTAGTAATAATAATTTTTATATATAATAATTTCATATCTATATATTTTATAATAATATTAATAACACTAGTATTGTTATTAATATTAAAAGTAATAACAATATTATTGTAACAACTATATTTATTACATTAGTATTACATTTTATTGATTATGTAATTCTAACTATATAATATATATTATATACTAATGAGTATTAATTAATAATTTTTTTATATATATTAATACTAATAATATCTAATAATAATGAAGATATAATCAATTACGGGTTTTCATAATAATATTAGTGATACTGATATTGATATTAGAAATGATAAAAGTAATGATTATAATACTATAACAAATATATTTTTAACTTGTAATTACATTTAATTATTAACATTTATTGAATATTTAGTACTTATATATTTTATATATGTTACAATAATTTGGTAATTATTATTAGACATCATTTATAGTTTTATAATAATATCATTTATTTTTATATATTTATTTTAGTAATAACTTAATTGTTATTATTTTACATTTTAAATTCCTAATATTTAAAGTATACTTTATTAATTCAAAATATTATATATATATATATACGTATATATATATATATACATATATATATATATATATATATATATACATATATATATATATATACATATATTTATATTTATATTTATATGTACCTACATTTTTATTTACACACAATTGTTCGTGAATCGTCGGGATTTGTCAAAGGTTAATTGAATGTATAAACATAGTTCTAAAAATTTTTAGGACTCAACATTATAGACTTTGCTTATCGTTTAGAATTCATATAAAGATTAAGTTTAAATTCGATCGAAAATTTCCGGGTCGTCACAGTATCACTAGATCCCGACATGATAAAAGAACCCACAACAATTAAGTTAAATAGCCCTTTAAGCAATTCCATCTTTGAGCCCATAAAAAAGAAATCATCACAATCACCCAAGCCCAATCAATTAACTAACCTGGATGATGATCCTATGGGCCTAGCAAACCTATGCTTTTCATTATACTTATTAAGCTAACAGTACAAGAAATTGCCTCACCTACTTCCAAACTCAAAACCAAATCGAACCCCACTACCTATGTCTTCAATGCCAAGAGACCCACCCCAAAGTCAAGCAAATAAGCTTCACCTAAAATCCTAAACCCAAAAATTCTAAACCCAAAATCCCAAGCCAGAGAAAGGATCAGAAGGCCGCATAGTGGTAGAACGAATACCAAATCACACTCAGGAAGTGTCAGGTCGAAAAGTACTCAATTGAAGAGAAAAGCTACATCAATCAATAACAGGTACACCTCCTCACAATCGTTATCTGAAAAATCTCTAAACTGCACTGAAATTGGATCAATTTTAGGCTTATCAAGAAAGGCTATTGCATCCTAACAGCCTTTGTGACGACCCAGAAATTTCTGACCAAATTTAAATTTAATCTTTATATGATTTAATGTTTCCGACACGATAAGCAAAGTCTGTAATGTTGATGTTTCAAAAACTTTGAACTGTGTTCATGTAATCAATTACCCTTCGACTATTCTCGACGATTCACTAACCAATATATGTAAATATATATACATATATACATATATATATTAATTATTATAAATTAAAAAATTATATGAGTTAATTAATTATGTAAATAAAATAATATATGATATTAAAATAGATCTATATATATGTAAGGTATAATGAATGTATATTTATATAGTTCCGAATTTATTTAGTAAACGATAGAAGCACTCGTTTATCATTCGATGGTTATTTAAATAAGTTAAGTTCAAACTTGGGTGATTTTAAAATAAACGGTGACCTAAAAATGAGTAATATAAATTTTAGGCTTATTAAAAATGTATTTAGGAACTATTTGTTGAATTTTAAAACTTTTTATATTTTACTTGGGGATGGGAGTGAATAATTAATGTAAATTTTATTTAATAATTTATGATCGAATTTTATACCATAATGACCAAAATAAATAAATATATTTAATTTAAAAATTTGAGATCTTTTCGAAACCTTTTATTCGTCACTGTTTAACAACGGGGTACGAAATTTACCCGTGAAAAGTGTCGGTAACTATAAAACAATATAGATGGCTGCTACACTGTTACACTGATTATGTGTTTAGATATTTATGCCCCATATTACTGTTCTTTTATGTTCTTAAATCTAATCTCTATCTCTATATATCTATATATCCACGACATATCCACGTAAACATGTAAGTATTTTTTTTCTTCCTTCTTCTTTGTTACCCGAAACCATGATCTCCACCTTCACCACTTAAACCACCATGACACACCATTTTTGTTGCTTCATGTCCTAAACCGCCACCATCAATGAAACCACCAACAGGAACTGCTGCGACTTCTTTCTTGATCGGTTGTAGCTCAAAAACGAAAACCCACTTGTCTATATTACTTACGTTCAATCAATCACAAACCCTCCTGCATTTCCTTTATTGTTGTAGCTTACTACTACTGTATCGGTTCAACAAACCCACCACACTTTCATCCTCCATCGTAAACCACCTAGCTTTTATGTTATTTATTTTCTTCTTCTTCGAAACCCAGAACCCGCAAACAGTGGAATAGTTAATGAAAATGGTGAACGAGGAGAAGGATGATGATGGTTTGATTACGGAGATGATGATAATTAAGATGGTGACAAAGGTGATCCTGTGATGATGAAGATGTAACTGTGGTCGATATGATATTGTTAGATGATGTTAACGATGTATAATAATCGATGTGTTAATGATGATATTGATGCGTATGTGATGGTGATTATGGTGAAATAGAAGAGGATGATGATATAGATAATAGTTAAGAATGATGATGATAGTATTATTACTTTGAAGAGGATGATGAATAGTGAAAGCGAGAGGTTGATGATGAAAGGAATCGAAGATGATGACTCGATGATGATGATATGATACGGTTTAGTAATAACGATTAAACAATAGATGATGGAAGGATGTTTAGAAAAATAATAATAATCGAATGATAATAATAGGCGATGATCTGGATGATGATTAAAGTGATGATCATGAAAAAGTTTAATGAAGAAGAAGTAACAGCTGGAATATTTAGGATAAATTGATTTAGGGTATTAATAATAATAGAAATGAGGTAGCAGAGGAATGGCTGGGACGTGTGGTTGCTGAACGAATGGTCTTGGGTTCGAATCTTGGCTACCACGCTTATTTTTATCTTTTTCAACTAATAACTACACCAGTTGGGCCAGAATCAAGGTGTTGGGCCTGAGATCGAGTAGTTGGGCTGTGTTACGTTTGTGTTATTTGGCCTGCCTTATTATTGGGCTGTGAAGAGGCTATACGGTTCATGTAAGATGTAATACGAGTTATATATATAATCGGGAGATATAAAAACAGAAAATGAACGAGCAGGTGGATGGTTAAGGGTGTTATGGGTTGAACAAGAGGTCACGGGTTCTAGTCTCGTCTGGGAAAATTCTTTTTAGTAAAGGCTTTTAAAAGGGTATATACTCTTAATTCTATTATTATTATTATTAGTAATTAATATGATTATTATTAATGTTATTATTATTATGATTATAATTATTATTGTTATTATTATGATTATGATTATGATTATTATTGTTATTATTAACATACTTACAATTATTATTAGTATTACCATATTTATAAGTAATATCATTATTTCTATCATTAGTATTAGTATATGTATTATTTAAATAATTACTATTAATTTTATCATTTTAAGTATCGCTATTAATACTATGATTATTATTATCGTTGTTATTGTTAGTATTATAATAATTATTATTAATAATATCATATTTATAATTATAAGTATTAGAGATGTTATCAACATTAGTATTTTTATAAGTATTATTAAGATTATTATAAACTGTATCCTTTAAATATCATTATTTTTATGATTATTATTAGTGTTATTATTATGGGTATTATCAATATTATTAAACATTAAAGTTATCATGAAAATAAAAGTTTTAAAGATATTATTAAGGTTATAAGTATGTATTAATCATATTAACACTTTTTATATAAATATTCATAAATAACAAATTAGGTATTTTAATCAGATATATATATATTAATATAACTATATAAATATTAATCATTTTGAATATATACATAAATTAAATATAATATAAATAATATATAAATTTGTTCAATTACGATTATATGTATTAATAGAAATACGGATGATATAGGTTCGTGAATCCGATGTCAACCCTACACTTGTTCAATGTCGTCATATGTATTTTTACTACAAAATTTAAATAAGTGAGTTCATTTGCTCCCTTTTACTCTTTACATTTTTGGGACTGAGAATACATGCGCTGTTTTTACAACTGCTTTATTAAATGCCTTTGAAATCTA
This sequence comes from Rutidosis leptorrhynchoides, assembly GCF_046630445.1. Classification (NCBI taxonomy): domain Eukaryota; kingdom Viridiplantae; phylum Streptophyta; class Magnoliopsida; order Asterales; family Asteraceae; genus Rutidosis; species Rutidosis leptorrhynchoides. The sequence goes on along the minus strand of NC_092340.1, from coordinate 106,852,253 downwards.
TATTTTTGAACTGAGATGCTTTTATAAATGTTTGACGAGATAGACACAAGCAAAACATTCCTCGAATGAATTATTATGCATATAGAAGTTCTGTGGATTATTATTGAATTAGTTGGACGTGATAATTGACACTAATTGTTGTGAATATTTTTCCCTGATTATTATTGCTTGGTAACCTAAGAATTAGAATCGGGTATGGCCCTAATTCATGCGAATCCTAAAGGTAGCTACCGGGTTTAACACCCCCACCCAGAATGTTCACTGGATGAAAGAGCTAGTGGGCATGGTGTTTAGTACTTCGAGGTTTATATATTATACAGACAAGATGTTTTGTTTTGGGGATATTATTGATGCGCATTATATGTTAAGGTCGGTTACCAAGCCAAGCAATGAATGAAAAGTGAATGTTATGTATCGAGAGAATGATTTTATATACAGGTTATGTGTATGATATTTTTGTACACGAGATATGTGTACGGTTACTAAGATTTATGAAAATGGTTTCGTACATGAGATAGGTGTACTGTATATAAAACTTGTGGTCTATCAAAATGATGAATTTTATTGTTTACGATAAATTTATGAACTCACCAACCTTTTGGTTGACACTTGAAAGCATGTTTATTCTTAGGTATGAAAGAAATCTTCCGCTGTGCATTTTCTCATTTTAGAGATATTACTTGGAGTCATTCATGACATATTTCAAAAGACGTTGCATTCGAGTCATTGAGTTCATCAAGATTATTACTAAGTCAATTATAGTTGGATATATTATGAAATGGTATGCATGCCGTCAACTTTCAATGTAAAGAAAGTTTGTCTTTTAAAAATGAATGCAATGTTTGTAAAATGTATCATATAGAGGTCAAGTACCTCGCGATGTAACCAAATGTAATGTATTCATCCAGATGGATTAGGACGGGTCGTTACAGGTGGTATCAGAGCAATGGTCATAGCGAACCAGGTCTTGCATTAGTGTGTCTAACTGATAGTTGTTTAGATGAATTAGTGAGTCTGGACTTCGACCGTATCTGCATGTCAAAAGTTTTGTTTATCATTTCGTGTCGAAAATTTCTTGCTTATCATTCTTAGGGAATCACTTGCTTATCATTCTTAATCTAGACATATCTTACTGCCTGGATTGCATGAATAGTGTATAGAAAAAATTCATATCTTAGCGTATATGCTAATTCATATCTTAGCGTATCTGTTACTGTAAACTTTGCCTGACATATGCCATAAATTCCTCCGTAATCTACGAAATCTTTATTACTATATATATAGATATTCTATGTAGTTAGAATACCATCCGATATTCGAAAATCATTTCATACTGAAAAACCCTTTACTCAATCGTACGAAATGGAACTCGTCACTAGTTCAAGTTCTTCGGAATCCGACAGCTATTCCGACATGGATGTTCACCTAAGCTCCGGAAGCAGCGTCACCAGAATGAATCAACCAATCAGCCATCCTCAATTCATCTGATGGGTTCGTAGTTGACTTAATCAATCGAGACGAGAAGATGGCGATCCTTTCCACCAACCGAATTCACCTCTTGACGAAGAACCTGAAGTACTTACCGGCGAACCTATCCGAAACACCATTTTCAGTCTCATTTCTAGAGCAGCTCGACACGATTATATTCTATCCACAATTCTGAACCTTATTCATCCGCTCGTTCTGACCGACAATCATCCTGGAGTAATGAAAGAAGTCAACGAACTTCGCGCTCGAATAATTAATCTGGAGAATATGGTGCAAAACATACCAGATTCGACAACATTACCGACACCAACAGTACCATCAGTAACAGCACCCGTACCACCAACAATCCATGCCTCAACATCTCATTCTGTACCTCGAGTATAATCATCGTTCTACATAACGTTCTACATCATTTATCTTCGTCCGACATGACGATTATGTAATCTCTAATGTCTTAGAGATTATGTATTCTAGTTCTAACGGTAAATCAAATGAGATTAATATTATATTAACTCATTAAATCTATATTACATCTGAAGAAAATATATTTGTATATATGTTTTCATAAAATTGTAATTAAAAATTCTTTTGTACAAACTGTTAATGGTGAAAATATTTTAACGGGTAGGTAATACCCGAGGAATATTTAGATTTCACATTAATAAGTTACACTGTACATTCTTCCCACCTGATTCAACAATCATTTACTATCCTACTTACATCCACAGAAATACGTATCCGTTCACCACAGAATAACCATTTTTATTCAATTTCATATTTGGATTTTGATCTATCAGAATAAAACAAGTGGCATAATGAAGAAAACATTGGACAAAATAAAATTTGTTAGAAACAAACAAATTAACTATGATAAATTTTGTTAAGAATCCACGCTAACAAAATCCACGCTAACTGTTCCTAGCTAACTGTTAATTCCTTATTGCAATTTTATTTATTGTCATTTAATTTCTGTTATTTATTTTACGCACTTTAAATATCGGGACACGTATACAAGGTTTTGACATATCATATCGACACATCTATATATATTATTTGGAATAACCATAGACACTCTATATGCAGTAGTGATCGAGTTAGCTATACAGGGTTAAGGTTGATTCAATAATAATATATATACTTTGAGTTGTGATCGAGTCTGAGACATGTACACGGGTCACGATACGTATTAATTAATTTGAATATTATATATTAAACTATATATGAATTATTGGACTGTCAACTGTCAACTGTGGACTATCGACTGTGGACTAATAACATTGGACAACTAAAATGAATTAAAATATTGATTATAACATGTGAAACTAAACAATTCTTCAAGTTTGCCACTTGATTTCATCTTAAACCTCATTTGTATCTTGATGATTACAATCTACGTTCAAACCTTTCATGATTCTTGAAAACACCTCAATCGAGATGATGAACCAACCACACTTTATCTACGGAAGGAAAGATTTATGCATATAGTTATGCACCTGAGAAACTCTCGAAACCTGAGTAAACGTTTAACACGTAACTGTGCTAATTCCTTAGTGTTATTATTACCCAAAATAACTTGGTAATCCCTTTCAAAGTATCAAATTTTGTCACAGCTCCAACAAGTCAACTTCGACTTTTCGTTCGAAACAACCTTATTTTAACCTTGAGAATGCTGATGAAGCAACAAAAGCTATAGATGGTCTTAATGGCCAAAAGCTTGATAATAAAGAATGGAGTGTTGGAAACACTAGATATAAAATTGGTACTGGAAAACGGATTGAGAAAACCATGAAGGAGACTGTGAACAAATCACAAGGACTAACCATGTACTTAAAGAATCCAGATAATTCTATTTCTGATGAAATCTCAAGCGAATACCTTACTTTTTACTTATTCTAAATTCTTGCGAACAAACTTCTTCATCATCTTATAATCTTGAATATTTTCGTATCTTTCATTATAAATATCCTCGATATTTTTAAAGATATTTTCATAACTATTCTTATCTGAAATCATTTATCTCTTCGCGATATCTGTGTTACATCAGAAAGGAAACTGTTTTAGTTTCTAAATTCTGAAAATTTCGAAGTTAAATTATGAATGTTTTTGAAGTAATGTTGGGAACTGATGCATGAGTTAGTATAATATAATGACACTTGATCAATGTGATTATATTACAGTAAGTCATGCTGAGTTTCTAAATGGAACGTGATGATTCACAAATCATAACGTCATCATGTGCCATAATACACGACTCTTACATTTTATTTAATCTACAAACATATCAAGAACATATTTTCTTGATAGTCCTATCTTTTCCCTTGAATTCTGGTAATTTAACCAATCAAGAATCATGCTATTACAATTTCTTTCTTAAAACATTAACTCTGTTCATTCTGAAATTCATATCTATGAATTCTGGACCATTTTTCGTTTGACTTAAAGTCGGGAAGAGAAAACAAAAGAATAGAACTCCAAAATATAAAGGAAATGAAGAGAATGGATTTATAGTGAAATATCAGGCAGAGCAATCTAGACGATCATCGCATTTAACCAAAGATGACTCTAATTTCCTTAATTACCAAAGAATCAAATCTTATTACGAAGATTTTCTCTAAATCCCTTGAACTCCGGAAATCAACCCTATCTACGTCAAAAGTTATGACGAAACCTTATTTCCTCATTTCACTCTTTTGTGATAGCTTCACTTGTACTCTTCATATAAATGAAATTGTTTTATCCATATTACTTGATGGTGATAAAACTTTAATTTCCAACTCATATGAGTCATGAAAACATATTTATTGTCAGCCATGACCATCCCAATCAAATTTCAGGACGAAATTTCTTTAACGGGTAGGTACTGTGATGACCCAGAAATTTCCGACCAAATTTAAACTTAATCTTTATATGATTTAATATTTCTGACACGATAAGCAAAGTCTGTAATGTTGATGTTTCAAAAACTTTGAACTGTGTTCATATAATCAATTACCCTTCGACTATTCCCGACGATTCACGAAACATTATGTGTTAATATATATATATATATATATATATATATATATATATATATATATATATATATATATATATATATATATATATATATATATATATTAATTATTATAAATTAAAATATTATATGAGTTAATTAATTATGTAAATAAAATAATATATGATATTAAAAAAGATCTATATATATGTAAGGTATATTGAATGTATATTTATATAGTTTTGAATTTATTTAGTAAACGATAGAAGCACTCGTTTATCATTTGATGGTTATTTAAATAAGTTAAGATCAAACTTGGGTGATTTTAAAATAAACGGTGACCTAAAAATGAGTAATATAAATTTTAGGCTTCTTAAAAATGTATTTAGGAACTATTTGTTGAATTTTAAAACTTTTTATATTTTACTTGGGGATGGGAGTGAATAATTAATGTAAATTTTATTTAATAATTTATGATCGAATTTTATACCATAATGACCAAAATAAATAAATATATTTAATTTAAAAATTTGAGATCTTTTCGAAACCTTTTATTCGTCACTGTTTAACAACGAGGTACGAAATTTACCCGTGAAAAGTGTCGGTAACTATAAAACAATATAGATGGCTGCTACACTGTTACACTGATTATGTGTTTAGATATTTATGCCCCATATTACTGTTATTTTATGTTCTTAAATCTAATCTCTATCTCTATATATCTATATATCCACGACATATCCACGTACACATGTAAGTATTTTTTTTTTCTTCCTTCTTCTTTGTTACCCGAAACCATGATCTCCACCTTCACCACTTAAACCACCATGACACACCATTTTTGTTGCTTCATGTCCTAAACCGCCACCATCAATGAAACCACCAACAGGAACTGCTGCGACTTCTTTCTTGATCGGTTGTAGCTCAAAAACAAAAACCCACTTGTCTATATTACTTACGTTCAATCAATCACAAACCCTCCTGCGTTTCCTTTATTGTTGTAGCTTACTACTACTGTATCGGTTCAACAAACCCACCACACCTTCATCCTCCATCCTAGATTTTATGTTATTTATTTTCTTCTTCTTTGAAACCCAGAACCCGCAAACAGTGGAATAGTTAATGAAAATGGTGAACGATGAAAAGGACGATGATGGTTTGATTACGGAGATGATGATAATTAAGATGGTGATGAAGGTGATCCTGTGATGATGAAGATGCAACTGTGGTCGATATGATATTGTTAGATGATGTTAACAATGTATAATAATCGATGTGTTATTGATGATATTGATGCGTATGTGATGGTGATTATGGTGAAATAGAAGAGGATGATGATATAGATAATAGTTAAGAATGATGATGATAGTATTATTACTTTGAAGAGGATGATGAATAGTGAAAGCGAGAGGTTGATGTTGAAAGGAATCGAAGACGATGACTCGATGATGATGATATGATACGGTTTAGTGATAACGATTAAACAATAGATGATGGAAGGATGTTTAGGAAAATAATAATAATCGAATGATAATAATAGGCGATGATCTGGATGATGATTAAAGTGATGATCATGAAAAAGTTTAATGAAGAAGAAGTAACAGCTGGAATATTTAGGATAAATTGATTTAGGGTATTAATAAAAATAGAAATGAGGTAGCAGAGGAATGGCTGGGATGTGTGGTTGCTGAACGAATGGTCTTGGGTTCGAATCTTTGCTACCACGCTTATTTTTATCTTTTTCAACTAATAACTACACCAGTTGGGCCAGAATCAAGGTGTTGGGCCTGAGATCGAGTAGTTGGGCTGTGTTACATTTGTGTTATTTGGCATGCCTTATTATTGGGCTGTGAAGAGGCTATACGGTTCCCGTAAGATGTAATATGCGTTATATATATATAATCGGGAGATATAAAAACAGAAAATGAACGAGCAATTGGATGGTTAAGGGTGTTATGGGTTGAACAAGAGGTCACGGGTTCTAGTCTCATCTGGAGCAATTCTTTTTAGTAAAGGCTTTTAAAAGGGTATATACTCTTAACTCTATTATTATTATTATTATTATTATTATTATTATTATTATTATTATTATTATTATTATGATTATTATTATTATTATTATTATTATTATTATTATTATTATTATTATTATTATTATTATTATTATTATTATTATTATTATTATTATTATTATTAGTATTATTATTAATTAATATGATTATTATTAATGTTATTATTATTATGATTATAATTATTATTGTTATTATTATGATTATTATTATTATTATTGTTATTATTAACATACTTACAATTATTATTAGTATTACCATATTTATAAGTAATATCATTATTTCTATCATTAGTATTAGTATATGTATTATTTAAATAATTACTATTAATTTTATCATTTTAAGTATCGCTATTAATACTATGATAATTATTATCATTGTTATTGTTAGTATTATAATAATAATTATTAATAATATCATATTTATAATTATAAGTATTAGAGATGTTATCAACATTAGTATTTTTATAAGTATTATTAAGATTATTATAAACTGTATCCTTTAAATATCCTTATTTTTATGATTATTATTAGTATTATTATTATTAGTATTATCAATATTATTAAACATTAAAGTTATCTTGAAAATAAAAGTTTTAAAGATATTATTAAGGTTATAAGTATCTATTAATCATATTAACACTTTTTATATAAATATTCATAAATAACAAATTAGGTATTTTAATCAGATATATATATTAATATAACTATATAAATATTAATTATTTTGAATATATACATAAATTAAATATAATATAAATAATATATAATTTAGGATATAATATATAAATTTGTTCAATTACGATTATATGTATTAATAGATATACGAATGATATAGGTTCATGAATCCGATGCCAACCCTACACTTGTTCAATGTCGTCATATGTATTTTTACTACAAAATACAATAAATGAGTTCATTGCTCCCTTTTCCTCTTTACATTTTTGGGACTGAGAATACATGCACTGTTTTTACAACTGCTTTATTAAATGCCTTTGAAATCTATATTTTTGAACTGAGATGCTTTTATAAATGTTTGATGGGATAGATACAAGCAAAACATTCCTCGAATGAATTATTATGCAGATAGAAGTGCTGTGGATTATTATTGAATTAGTTGGACGTGATAATTGCCACTAATTGTTGTGAATATTTTCCCCTGATTATTATTGCTTGGTAACCTAAGAATTAGAATCGGGTATGGCCCTAATTCACGCGAATCCTAAAGGTAGCTACCGGGTTTAACACCCCCACCCAGAATGTTCACTAGACGGAAGAGCTAGTGGGCGTGGTGTTTAGTACTTCCAGGTTTATATATTATACAGACAAGATGTTCTGTTTTGGGGATATTATTGATGCGCATTATATGTTAAGGTCGGTTACCAAGCCAAGCAATGAATGAAAAGTGAATGTTATGTATCGAGAGAATGATTTTATTCACAGGTTATGTGTATGATATTTTTGTACACAAGATATGTGTACGGTTACTAAGATTTATGAAAATGGTTTCGTACATGAGATAGGTGTACTGTATTTAAAACTTGTGGTCTATCAAAATGATGAATTTTATTGTTTACGATAAACTTATGAACTCACCAACCTTTTGGTTGACACTTGAAAGCATGTTTATTCTCAGGTATGAAAGAAATCTTTCGCTGTGCATTTGCTCATTTTAGAGATATTACTTGGAGTCATTCATGACATATTTGAAAAGACGTTGCATTCGAGTCATTGAGTTCATCAAGATTATTACTAAGTCAATTATAGTTGGATATATTATGAAATGGTATGCATGCCGTCAACTTTTAATGTAAAGAAAGTTTGTCTTTTAAAAACGAATGCAACGTTTGTAAAATGTATCATATAGAGGTCAAGTACCTCGCGATGTAACCAAATGTAATGTATTCGTCCAGATGGATTAGGACGGGTCGTTACAGGTGGTATCAGAGCGGTGGTCTTAGCGAACCAGGTCTTGCATTAGTATGTCTAACTGATAGTTGTTTAGATGCATTAGTGAGTCTGGACTTCGACCGTGTCTGCATGTCAAAAGTTTTGCTTATCATTTCGTGTCGAAAATTTCCTGCTTATCATTCTTAGGGAATCATTTGCTTATCATTCTTAATCTAGACGTATCTTACTGCCTGGATTGCATGAATAGTGTATAGACAAAATTCATATCTTAGCGTATATGCTAATTCATATCTTAGCGTATCTGTTACTGTAAACTTTGCCTGAAATATGCTGTAAATTCATCTGTAATCTACGAAATCTTTAGTACTATATATATAGATATTCTATGTAGTTAGAATTCCATCCGATATTCGAAAATCATTTCATACTGAAAAACACTTTAATCAATCGTACGAAATGGAACTCACCACTAGTTCAAGTTCTTCGGAATCCGACAGCTATTCCGACATGGATGTTCACCTAAGCTCCGAAAGCAGCGTCACCAGAATGAATCAACTAATCAACCATCCTCAATTCATCTGATGGGTTCGTAGTCAACTTAATCAATCGAGACGAGAAGATGGCGATCCTTTCCACCAACCGAATTCACCTCTTGACGAAGAACCTGAAGTACTTACCGGCGAACCTATCCGAAACACCATTTTCAGTCTCATTTCTAGAGCAGCTCGATACGATTATATTCTATCCACAATTTTGAACCTTATTCATTCGCTCGTTCCGACCGACAATCACCTGGAGTAATGAAAGAAGTCAACGAACTTCGCGCTCGAATAATTAATCTGGAGAATATGGTGCAAAACATACCAGATTCGACAACATTACCGGCACCAATGGTACCATCAGTAACAGCACCCGTACCACCAACAATCCATGCCTCAACATCTCATTCTGTACCTCGAGTATAATCATCATTCTACATAACGTTCTACATCATTTATCTTCGTTCGACATGATGATTATGTAATCTCTAATGTCTTAGAGATTATGTATTCTAGTTCTAACGGTAAATCAAATGAGATTAATATTATATTAACTCATTAAATCTATATTACATCTGAAGAAAATATATTTATATATATGTTTTCATAAAGATTGTAATTAAAAATTCTTTTGTACAAACTGTTAATGGTGAAAATATTTTATCGGGTAGGTAATACCCGAGGAATATTTAGATTTCACATTAATAAGTTACACTGTACATTCTTCCCATCTGATTCAACAATCATTTACTATCCTACTTACATTCACAGATATACGTATCCGTTCACCACAGAATAACCAATTTTATTCAATTTCATATTTGGATTTTGATATATCAGAATAAAATAAGTGGCATAATGAAGAAAACATTGGACAAAATAAAATTTGTTAGAAACAAACTAATTAACTATGAGAAATTTTGTTAAGAATCCACGCTAACAAAATCCACGCTAACTGTTCCTAGCTAACTGTTAATTCCTTATTGCATTTTATTTATCGCAATTTAATTATCGTAATTTTAATTCTCGCAATTTTATTTAATGTCATTTAATTTCTGTTATTTATTTTACGCACTTTAAATATCGGGACACGTATACAAGGTTTTGACATATCATATCGACGCATCTATATATATTATTTGGAATAACCATAGACACTCTATATGCAGTAATGATCGAGTTAGCTATACAGTGTTAAGGTTGATTCTATAATAATATATATACTTTGAGTTGTGATCGAGTCTGAGACATGTACACGGGTCACGATACGTATTAATTAATTCGAATATTATATATTAAACTATATATGAATTATTGGACTGTCAACTATGGACTATCGACTGTGAACTAATAACATTGGACAATTAAAATAAATTAAAATATTGATTATAACATGTGAAACTAAACAATTCTTCAAGTTTGCCACTTGATTTCATCTTAAACCTCATTTGTATCTTGACGATTACAATCTGCGTTCAAACCTTTCTTGATTCTTGAAAACACCTCAATCGAGATGATGAACCAACCGCACTTTATCTATGGAAGGAATGATTTATGCATATAGTTATGCACCTAAAAAAATCTCGGAACCTGAGTAAACGTTTAACATGTAACTGTGCTAATTCCTTAGTGTTATTATTACCCAAAATAACTTGGTAATCCCTTTCAAAGTAGCAAATTTTGTCACAGCTCCAACAAGTCAACTTCGACTTTTCGTTCGAAACAACCTTATTATAACCTTGAGAATGCTGATGAAGCAACAAAAGCTATAGATGGTCTTAATGGCCAAAAGCTCGATAATAAAGAATGGAGTGTTGGAAACACTAGATATAAAATTGGTATTGGAAAACGGATTGAGAAAACCATGAAGGAGACTGTGAACAAATCACAAGGACTAACCCTGTACTTAAAGAATCCAGATAATTCTGTTTCTGATGAAATCTCTAGCGAATACCTTACTTTTTTCTTATTCTAAATTCTGGCGAACAAACTTCTTCATCATCTTCTAATCTTGAATATTTTCGTATCTTTCATTATAAATATCCTCGATATTTCTGAAGATATTTTCATAACTATTCTTATCTGAAATCATTTATCTCTTCGCGACATCTGTGTTACATCAGAAAGGAAACTGTTTTAGTTTCTAAATTCTGAAAAATTTGAAGTTAAATTATGAATGTTTTTGAAGTAATGTTGGGAGCTGATGCATGAGTAAGTATAATATAATGACACTTGATCAACGTAATTATATTACAGTAAGTCATGTTGAGTTTCTATATGGAACGTGATGATTCACAAATCATAATGTCATCATGTGCCATATTACACGACTTTTACATTTTATTTAATCTACAAACATATTAAGAACATATTTTCTTGATAGTCCTATCTTTTCCCTTGAATTCTGGTAATTTAACCAATCAAGAATCGTGCTATTACAATTTCTTTCTTAAAACATTAACTCTGTTCATTCTGAAATTCATATCTACAAATTCTGGACCATTTTTCGTTTGACTTAAAGTCGGGAAGAGAAAACAAAAGAATAGAACTCTAAAATATAAAAGAAATGAAGAGAATGGATTTATAGTGAAATATCAGGCAGAGCAATCTAGACGATCATCGCATTTAACCTAAGAGGACTCTAATTTCCTTAATTACCGAAGAATCAAATCTTATTAAGAAGATTTTCTCTAAATCCCTTGAACTCCGGAAATCAACCCTATCTACGTCAAAAGTTATGACGAAACTTTATTTCCTCATTTCACTCTTTTGTGATAGCTTCACTTGTACTCTTCATATAAATGAAATTGTTTTATCCATATTACTTGATGGTGATAAAACTTTAATTTCCAACTCATATGAGTCATGAAAACATATTTATTGTCAGCCATGACCATCCAATCAAATTTCGGGATGAAATTTCTTTAACGGGTAGGTACTGTGATGACCCGGAAATTTCTGACCAAATATAAACTTAATCTTTATATGATTTAATGTTTTCAACACGATAAGCAAAGTCTGTAATGTTGATGTTTCAAAAACTTTGAACTATGTTCATTTAATCAATTACCCTTCGACTATTCCTGACGATTCACGAACCATTATGTGTAAATAAATATATAAATAAATAAATAAAAATATATATATATATATATATATATATATATATATATATATATATATATATATATATATATATATATATTAATTATTATAAATTAAAATATTATATGAGTTAATTAATTATGTAAATAAAATAATATATGATATTAAAATAGATCTATATATATGTAAGGTATATTGAATGTATATTTATATAGTTCTGAATTTATTTAGTAAACGATAGAAGCACTCGTTTATCATTCGATAGTTATTTAAATAAGTTAAGTTCAAACTTGGGTGATTTTAAAATAAACGGTGACCTAAAAATGAGTAATATAAATTTTAGGCTTGTAAAAAATGTATTTAGGAACTATTTGTTGAATTTTAAAACTTTTTATATTTTACTTGGGGATGGGAGTGAATAATTAATGTAAATTTTATTTAATAATTTATGATCGAATTTTATACCATAATGACCAAAATAAATAAATATATTTAATTTAAAAATTTAAGATCTTTTCGAAACCTTTTATTCGTCACTATTTAACAATGGGGTACGAAATGTACCCGTGAAAAGTGTCGGTAACTATAAAACAATATAGATGGCTGCTACACTGTTACACTGATTATGTGTTTAGATATTTATGCCCCATATTACTGTTATTTTATGTTCTTAAATCTAATCTCTATCTCTATATATCTATGTATCCACGACATATCCACGTACACATGTAAGTATTTTTTTTCTTCCTTCTTCTTTGTTACCCGAAACCATGATCTACACCTTCACCACTTAAACCACCATGACACACCACTTTTGTTGCTTCATGTCCTAAATTGCCACCATCAATGAAACCACCAACAGGAACTGCTGCGACTAATTTCTTGATCGGTTATAGCTCAAAAACGAAAACCCACTTGTCTATATTACTTACGTTCAATCAATCACAAACCTTCCTGCGTTTCTTTTATTGTTGTAGCTTACTACTACTGTATCGGTTCAACAAACCTACCACACCTTCAGTCTCCATCGTAAACCACCTAGCTTTTATGTTATTTATTTTCTTCTTCTTCGAAACCCAGAACCCGCAAACAGTGGAATAGTTAATGAAAATGGTGAACGAGGAGAAGGACGAGGATGGTTTGATTACGGAGATGATGATAATTAAGATGGTGACAAAGGTGATCCTGTGATGATGAAGATGCAACTGTGGTCGTTATGATATTGTTAGATGATGTTAACAATGTATAATAATCGATGTCTTAATGATGATATTGATGCGTATGTGATGGTGATTATGGTGAAATAGAAGAGGATGATGATATAGATAGTAGTTAAGAATGATGATGATAGTATTATTACTTTGAAGAGGATGATGAATAGTGAAAGCGAGAGGTTGATGGTGAAAGGAATCGAAGACGATGACTCGATGATGATGATATGATACGGTTTAGTGATAACGATTAAACAATAGATGATGGAAGGATGTTTAGGAAAATAATAATAATCGAATGATAATAATAGGCGATGATCTGGATGATGATTAAAGTGATGATCATGAAAAAGTTTAATGAAGAAGAAGTAACAGCTGGAATATTTAGGATAAATTGATTTAGGGTATTAATAATAATAGAAATGAGGTAGCAGAGGAATGGCAGGGACGTGTGGTTGCTGAACGAATGGTCTTGGGTTCGAATCTTGGCTACCACGCTTATTTTTATCTTTTTCAACTAATAACTACACCAGTTTGGCCAGAATCATGGTGTTGGGCCTGAGATCGAGTAGTTGGGTTGTGTTACGTTTTTGTTATTTGGCCTGCCTTATTATTGGGCTGTGAAGAGGCTATACGGTTCATGTAAGATGTAATACGAGTTATATATATAATCGGGAGATATAAAAACAGAAAATGAACGAGCAGTTGGATGGTTAAGGGTGTTATGGGTTGAACAAGAGGTCACAGGTTCTAGTCTCGTCTGGGTCAATTCTTTTTAGTAAAGGCTTTTAAAAGGGTATATACTCTTAATTATATTATTATTATTATTAGTAATTAATATGATTATTATTAATGTTATTATTATTATGATTATAATTATTATTGTTATTATTATGATTATTATTATTATTATTGTTATTATTAACATACTTACAATTATTATTAGTATTACCATATTTATAAGTAATATCATTATTACTATCATTAGTATTAGTATATGTATTATTTAAATAATTATTATTAATTTTATCATTTTAAGTATCGCTATTAATACTATGATTATTATTATCGTTGTTATTGTTAGTATTATAATTATTATTATTAATAATATCATATTTATAATTATAAGTATTAGAGATGTTATCAATATTAGTATTTTTATAAGTATTATTAAGATTATTATAAACTGTATCCTTTAAATATCATTATTTTTATGATTATTATTAGTATTATTATTATTAGTATTATCAATATTATTAAACATTAAAGTTATCATGAAAATAAAAGTTTTAAAGATATTATTAAGGTTATAAGTATGTATTAATCGTATTAACACTTTTTATATAAATATTCATAAATAATAAATTAGGTATTTTAATCATATATATATATATATATATATATATATATATATATATATATATATATATATATATATATATATATATATATATATATATATATATTAATATAACTATATAAATATTAATCATTTTGAATATATATATAAATTAAATATAATATAAATAATATTTAATTTAGGATATAATATATAAATTTGTTCAATTACGATTATATGTATTAATAGATATACGAATGATATAGGTTCGTGAATCCGATGCCAACCCTACACTTGTTCAATGTCGTCATATGTATTTTTACTACAAAATACGATAAGTGAGTTCATTTGCCCCCTTTTACTCTTTACATTTTGGGACTGAGAATACATGCGCTGTTTTTACAACTGCTTTATTAAATGCCTTTGAAATCTACATTTTTGAATTGAGATGCTTTTATAAATGTTTGACGAGATAGACACAAGCAAAACATTCCTCGAATGAATTATTATGCAGACAGAAGTTATGTGGATTATTATTGAATTAGTTGGACGTGATAATTGCCACTAATTGTTGTGAATATTTTCCCCTGATTATTATTGCTTGGTAACCTAAGAATTAGAATCGGGTATGACCCTAATTCACGCGAATCCTAAAGGTAGCTACCGGGTTTAACACCCCCACCCAGAATGTTCACTAGACGGAAGAGCTAGTGGGCGTGGTGTTTAGTACTTCGAGGTTTATATATTATACATACAAGTTGTTCTATTTTGGGATATTATTGATGCGCATTATATGTTAAGGTCGGTTACCAAGCCAAGTAATGAATGAAAAGTGAATGTTATGTATCGAGAGAATGATTTTATACACAGGTTTGTGTATGATATTTTTGTACACGAGATATGTGTACGGTTACTAATATTTATGAAAATGGTTTCGTACATGAGATAGGTGTACTGTATTTAAAACTTGTGGTCTATCAAAATGATGAATTTTATAGTTTACGATAAACTTATGAACTCACCAACCTTTTGGTTGACACTTGAAAGCATGTTTATTCTCAGGTATGAAAGAAATCTTCCGCTGTGCATTTGCTCATTTTAGAGATATTACTTGGAGTCATTTATGACATTTTTCAAAAGACGTTGCATTCGAGTCGTTGAGTTCATCAAGATTATTACTAAGTCAATTATAGTTGGATATATTATGAAATGGTATGCATGCCGTCAACTTTCAATGTAAAGAAAGTTTGTCTTTTAAAAACGAATGCAATGTTTGTAAAATGTATCATATAGAGGTCAAGTACCTCGCGATGTAACCAAATGTAATGTATTCGTCCAGATGGATTAGGACGGGTCGTTACAGCCTTTTCCCTTCGTGACCCTTTTAAATTAATTTTCCAATGAAGATAATCTCCTTAAACATTAGAGGTTTAGGTTTTGATGACAAAAGCAAATTCAATTGGTTTAAAAAGTTATGTTTTCGTGAAAAGCCTAATTTCATTGCTTTACAAAAAACCAAATGTAACATTAATCCTGAAAAGTGGGTCGAGAAAATTTGGGAAAACATGGACTTTAAATTCACTACAAAAACATCCAAATGGAAATTGGGAGGGATTCTAACGATATGGGACTCAAACCTTTTTATTGCTAACAATGTTGTTGAGCATGAATCCTTTACTGCGGTAAAAGCAAATTGGAAGGATTTAGGTACTGAGCTAGTTAACGTGAATTTTGTGGACATCAATCGAACATGGAAAAGAAAAACATTTGGGCTGATCTGGACGATGTATTGAATTATGATGGAGCAATTTGGCTATTGCTTGGCGATTTCAATGAAGTTAGATCAAACTTGAAAAGAAAAAACATAAAATATATTGAAAACCGTGCTGTTTTATTCAATGATTTTATAAAAAGAAATGGGTTAATTGATGTTCCTCTTGGGGGAAGAATGTATACTCGTAAGTGACAACAACCTCAAATTCAGCAAACTTGACAGATTTTTGGTATGTGAGAATCTCTTGCTAAACTGACCGGACATTAACACAATTGTCCTTGATAACAAACACACTGATCACTGCCCAATAATGTGAAAAGATGGAGATTTTGACTTTGGTCCAAAATCGATAAAAATTTTGATGAGTGGCTACGTCATAAGGATGCCATGAAATTATCAAAAGCGCATGGGATATTAGAGTCAATAGTAAAAAGCCAGACTATATTTTCCGAGATAAAATAAAAAACGTCAAGAATGAACTTCGAAAATGGTACTCAATCTCTCAATTCATACTACAATCGAAAATTGATAGTTTAACTAAAGAAGTTAATGATTGGGAACGAAAAGCTGAACTAACAAACATAACTGAAAACCAGAGACAGGTCTGGATGAAAACACGCAAAACTCTATTTCAAAAGGAAAATACTCAAACAGAAATGCTTAAACAAAAGGCTAGATACAAATGGTCGTTAGAGGGAGATGAAAACAACAAATTTTTTCATTCAGTTATCCTTAGAAGGCAATGCAAAAATAATATACTAAAACAACCCCAACCAATTATCATACCGACCCGGAAAAGTTTTCTTTTATTTAATGCATTAATATCGATAACAACGACACCATAGATATGTTTACAAAACATTTCCAATACTTAACAAGTTTAAACAACTTTAATTTATACATTACGTAAGTTTAGATGTCAATATGGGCATAACAACCCACGACCCGTTTAACACGACCAAAAGACACTTTCGACCCAAAGCGTTTAACTCCAACATAAGACCGAGAATGGTGATTGGGAAAACACTACCCAATCCTAAATCGAATCTAAAAGCAAAGTCTTCTAAAGTAACCCGCAATATTCCACTAACCCCGCGCTTACCCTTGCCACCTCTTTCTTGCGAATCTATAAAAATATAAACAACGAGAGGGAAGCTATAAAGCTTAGTGAGGATAAACATACTATATACATATATATGCATAAAATGAATGCGTATCTCCAACACAAGTAATAAACACATAATGCATCTTTGTATAACTAAGCAAGCTATACATAACGTACCACCATGTCAATCTGCAAGATTAACTACAACACAACAATATATATATATATATATATATATATATATATATATATATATATATATATATATATATATATATATATATATATATATATATATATATATATATATATATATATATATACGCGTGTGTGTGTGTATATATGTATACGCAACACTCAAAAACCCCAAGGTTAACCCCTTAACCTTAAATGCATGAAGATTGGCCGAAAACTCACGCGCCCTAGTGTATCCAAAAACTCACGCGATACACTACCTCAAACCACACGACATTAGGGATGTACGAACTACACAAGACATTGTGAATCCGAACTACACGAGATTCACTAGTGAAGCTGAACTACACGAGAATCACTACCCTAAGCCACAACAACAACAACAATGGGAACGTCCGAACTACACGCGACATTGTGAATCCGGACTACATGAGATTCACCAGTGAAGCCGAACTACACGAGAATCACTACCAAAATCACCACAACAACATCAACGAGATTGACCTACTTGTCAATATGAATTCGAAACTCGCGAGATTCACTACCCCACAGGTGGTAACCCAAAACGCACAAACATGCCAAGTGGACCCTAACTCACAAGGTCCATCATCCCACGCACATGTAAAGTGAACCCGAACGCACAAGGATCACTCTACCCCACCCACACCCATCCTATACATACATACGCATATAATATATTTACGCTTACCTTAGCGCCTTGATGAATACAATAGAATATAACGCAACTCATTAATGGAATGTACATATTCCATTTATCACATAACAAACAACACAATTAGGGTGGATCACAAACCAACCCAAATTGACACTTAGTGCAATTTTGACCCAAATTGCACTTTCAAGCACAACCAAAGCCCAAACTAACCAATAATCACTTAACGCTAGTGAAAATGGTCCTATAACGCCAATTAAACCAAAACACAAGTATTAAATACTTGTATTCCCCAAATTGACCCATAATCCCTAATTTGACCCATTTCAAAACTAGTCTTCCAAACACACTCTTATGAGTTCAAACATCAACACCATCACTAGTTTACACCTTTATTAATGATTATCACTAACATCTAGACCTAAACAAGGTCAATTAGTCTTCCAACCCAAAACCCACCAATAATGATTCTAAAACCCACTTACTAGCAACAACAAACTCACTCCATGAGCATCAATGGGTTTCTCATCAATTCAAACTCAAACCCTAACTTTGAATATCAAACTAACAAATGAAAATAGGAGTTAGAAATTACCACCACTATCAAAATGTAGCTAGAAATGATATGAACAACTTTAACACTAGCACTTTGAGGAGATTTCTACTTCTTCTTCTCCAAACCAAGCTTTCTCACTCTAAGAATCACGCTCTCTCTCTAAGATAAGATGAGATGTAGTGACCCGAACTTTTCCATGTTTATATATATTAATTGAGATTGATATTTACATGACTAAATGTTTCCAACGTTTTAAGCAATCAAACTTGTTAAGACTTGATTAAATGAAATAAGTTTCATATAGACAATTGATCACCCAAGTTGACCGGCGATTCACTTACGTTACGAATTTGTAAAAACTACATGTTGTGGTATATATAGACATATATATGTGGTTGACATGAGATTTTGATGAGTAAGTATCTCACTAAGTATATTAACAATGTGTGATATACATAAGAAATGAGATTACTAAGTTAAAAAACTCAAAATGATATATATAACGATTATCGTTATGATAACGTCTACTAAATATATATGTATCATATTAAGATATTGATACACTATATTTAACATGATAAAATGCTATTTAAATATATCATTAAGTGTGTTAACAATGAACTACATATGTAAAAACAAGACTACTAACTCAAGAATTACGAAACGAGACTTATATGTAACGATTATCATTGTAACGATATTTTAATGTATATATCATATTAAGAGATATTCATACATCATAATATCATGATAATATAATAATTTAACATCTTATTTGATATAATAAACATTGGGTTAACAACATTAATTGAGATCGTTAACTTAAAGGTTTCAAAACAACACTTACATGTAACGACTAACGAAGACTTAATGACTCCATTAGAATGTATATACATGTTGTATTTTGATATGTATTCTTACACTTTTGAAAGACTTCAAGACACATATCAAAGTACTTCTACTTAACAAAAATGCTTACAATTACATCCTCGTTCAGTTTCATCAACAATTCTACTCGTATGCACCCGTATCCGTACTCGTATAATACACAGCTTTTAGATGTATGTACTATTAGTATATACACTCCAATGATCAGCTCTTAGCAGCCCATGTGAGTCACCTAACACATGTGGGAACCATCATTTGGCAACTAGCATAAAATATCTCATAAAATTACAAAAATATTAGTAATCATTCATGACTTATTTACATGAAAACAAAATTACATATCCTTTATATCTAATCCATATACCAACGACCAAAAACACCTACAAACACTTTCATTCTTCAATTTTATTCATCTAATTGATCTCTCTCAAGTTCCATCTTCAAGTTCTAAGTGTTCTTCATAAATTCCATAAGTATAGTTTCATAAAAATCAAGAATACTTCCAAGTTTGCAAGTCTACTTCCAAGCTTTCTAATCCATTCCAAGTAATCATCTAAGATCAAGGAACCTTTGTTATTTATAGTAGGTTATCTTTCTAATTTAAGGTAATATTTATATTCAAACTTTAATTCAATTTCTACAACTATAACAATCTTATTTCGAGTGAAAATCTTACTTGAACTGTTTTCGTGTCATGATTCTGCTTCAAGAACTTTCAAGCCATCCAAGGATCCTTTGAAGCTAGATCCATTTTTCTCATTTACAGTAGTTTTATCCAGAAAACTTGAGGTAGTAATGATGTTCATAACATCATTCGATTCATACATATAAAGCTATCTTATTCGAAGGTTTAAACTTGTAATCACTAGAACATAGTTTAGTTAATTATAAACTTGTTCGCAAACAAAATTTAATCCTTCTAACTTGACTTTTAAAATCAACTAAACACATGTTCTATATCTATATGATATGCTAACTTAATGATTTAAAACCTAGAAATACGATTAACACCATAAAATCGGATATACGCCATCGTAGTGAAACCGGGGGCTGTTTTGGTTTGGATAATTAAAAACTATGATAAACTTTAATTTAAAAGTTTTTCTTCTGGGAAAATTATTTTTCATATGAACATGAAACTATATCCAAAAATCTTGGTTAAACTCAAAGTGAAAGTATGTTTTTCAAAATGGTCATCAAGATGTCGTTCTTTCGACGAAAATGACTACCTCTTTAGTAATTGACATGTAAATTAAATTTCCGACTATAAACCTATACTTTTTCTGTTTGGATTCTTAAATTAGAGTTCAATATGAAACCATATCAATTTGATTCACTCCAAACGGATTTAAAATGAAGAAGTTATGGGTAAAACAAGATTGGATATTTTTGATCTTTTTAGCTACGGGAAATGTTTAACAAATCTATACAAATCATATCCTAGCTAACTTATATTGTATTATACATGTATTCTAATATATTATGTAATCTTGGGATACCATAGACACGTATGCAAATGTTTTGACATATCATATCGACCCATGTATATATATTATTTGGAACAATCATAGACACTCTATATGCAGTAATGTTGGAGTTAGCTATACAGGGTTGAGGTTGATTCTAAAAATATATATACTTTGAGTTGTGATTTAGCCTGAGACGTGTATACACTGGGTCTTGGATTGATTCAAGATAATATATATCAATTTATTTCTGTACATCTAACTGTGGACAACTAGTTGTAGGTTACTAATGAGGACAGCTGACTTAATACACTCAAATCTTTAAAACATAATAAAAATGGTTGTAATTATATTTTGATCATACTTTGTTATATATATGTACATATTTGTATAGGTTCGTGAATTGATCCGTGGTCAAGTATTATTTCCGAGGAAGGAAATATCTGTGAAAGTGAGTTATAGTCCCACTTTTAAAATCTAATATTTTTGGGATGAGAATACATGCAGGTTTTATAAATGATTTACAAAATAGACACAAGTACGTGAAACTACATTCTATGGTTGAATTATCGAAATCAAATATGCCCCTTTTTATTAAGTCTGATAATCTAAGAATTAGGGAACAGACACCCTAATTGACGCGAATCCTAAAGATAAATCTATTGGGCCTAACAAACCCCATCCAAAGTACCGGATGCTTTAGTACTTCGAAATTTATATCATATCCGAAGGGTGTCCTGGAATGATGGGGATATTCTTATATATGCATCTTGTTAATGTCGGTTACCAGGTGTTCACCATATGAATGATTTTTATCTCTATGTATAGGATGTGTATTGAAATATGAAATCTTGTGGTCTATTGTTATGATTTGATATATATAGGTTAAACCTATAACTCATCAACATTTTTGTTGACGTTTAAAGCATTTTTATTCTCAGGTGAATATTAAGAGCTTCCGCTGTTGCATACTAAAATAAGGACAAGATTTGGAGTCCATGTTTGTATGATATTGTGTAAAAACTACATTCAAGAAACATATATCGATGTAATATATTTCTATTGTAAACCATTATGTAATGGTCGTGTGTAAATAGTATATTTTAGATTATCATTATTTGATAATCTACGTAATGTTTTTAAAACCTTTATTGATAAAATAAAGGTTATGGTTGTTTTAAAAATGAATGCAGTCTTTTAAAAACACCTCATATAGAGGTTAAAACCTCGCAATGAAATCAATTAATATGGAACGTTTATAATCAATATGAACGGGACATTTCAGTTGGTATCCGAGCGTTGGTCTTAGAGAACCAAAAAATTTGCATTAGTGTGTCTTATCGAGTTTGTTAGGATGCATTAGTGAGTCTGGACTTCGACCATGTTTTCTTTAAAAATGATTGCTTAACATTTTTGTTGGAAACTATATATTATTAACATGTAAATATTATGTGATATATTAATCTCTTAACATGTTTGATATTGTGTGATAGATGTCTACCTCTAGCACAAATCCCATTGACTCACCTAATAATAATGAAGAGTTGAATATATATTGGCAAGATTCACAAGTTCCCGAAGAACCGGAAGAAGAGGAAACAGAATCGGAAGAAGAGGAACCAGAAGAAGAGGAACCAGAAGAAGAAGAGGTTCCGGAGGGAGGAATAGTAGGAACCACAGAAAACCGGTCAAATAAAAGAAAATCCTCAACCAATGGACCAAAGTTAATAATGGTCAATGGTGTTTCCGCTAAGGAAGCAAAATATTGGGAAAATTACCAATTTTTCGATGAATCAGATCCTGATGAGGATTCCAATGATGTTATAGAAATTACCCCGAACCAATTTAATGAGGCAAAAGAAAATAATAAGGGAAAAGGAATCAAAATAGAGAAATCTGATTCCGACCCCAATGAACTTTATATGTACCGTCAACACCCGTATTTTCAATATCGTGACAATAACCCGGGAACCTCTAAACCACCAGGTTTTTCTAAACCAATGTGGAAAATGACGACTCGTATTAGAGGAACATCATATATCCCTAGAAGATTAGGAAAAAGAACCAAGTCCGAAGAAGAAGAAACCAGTGATTCAGATTAGAGGGGTGTGAGCATGTTGTGTAATAAATGTATTGTAGTGTGCTTGTACTTTTATGTTCTTTGTAAAAATTACTTGTATTGTTTGTTATTACGAATCTAATCCTTGTCTATTTTACAGTATAAAAACAAAATGGACGTTACGGGTAGACAACCGAATATTTTAGAAGACCTACCAGAGAATATGATTGAGGAAATCTTGTCCAGAGTCAGTCAGAATTCATCAGCACATTTAGTTATGGCGAAATTAACTTGTCAAACATTTGAAAGACTTTCCAGAAATGCCTTAGTTTATAAAAGGCTTTCCTTTGATAGGTGGGTTATATCACATTGGGGAGACTTTAAGTTACGCCGTGTTTT
Source organism: Rutidosis leptorrhynchoides (assembly GCF_046630445.1). NCBI lineage: Eukaryota > Viridiplantae > Streptophyta > Magnoliopsida > Asterales > Asteraceae > Rutidosis > Rutidosis leptorrhynchoides. The sequence continues at coordinate 106,828,485 of NC_092340.1, read as the reverse complement.
CTTTAAAGCGCTAAATGCGGGGAACCCAAATGCAATTTTACGCTACGGGTTAAGAACCTATTTTGACTCAACATATCCCAACATAAGATTTCGTGAATTAGAAAGAGCTTCTAACATGCAACATAAAGAAGCATGTTATGCTTACGGGTTAGTGATGTTCGCTTCTTACCAAAGTGAGAAAAAGAACATCGGATTGCAGCTTTTAAATAAAACTTTCCCACAAGTGACGGATTCAGTAGTTGGGGTGAGAAACAAGGTTTTTAGATTATTACGGGGCTGTTGGACATTACAAAACCCTCGTCCTTTTGACGACATTACAACATGCTGCCTAGCCAATGGTCATAACGGTTATTTTCCACAAGACCAAGGATGGGAAGTCGTCTTAGTAAAACCAGAATGCATGACTTGTTTCTGGACTTATGAATTACGTGTCTTTATTTCCTTTGCTGAACAACTTGCGTATTAACTAGATTTATCTTCAAAACTGTCATGTATCATAGTGTACTATATTTCATGTTATATGTAATATAGCGAAGTTGTAAGTTTGAAGAATATTTGTATGTGATATATTATTATAATCAGTTTTTCATATGGAATTGTAGTAGTTGAATTGTATATTAGCTACTAAGTATGAACTTAACGGGTAGGTAGTACCCTAATTTAAACTTATAAAATGCTAATATGAAGAAAAAGCTTTTATAAATGAGTTCATATTATGCTACGAGATACTATTGACTACTTTTAATATTCTGTATGATTAACTTGTTTCATTTGACTATTTTGAAGGAAATGGCACCGGCTACTCGACACACCTTGAATATGAGCGAAGAGGAATTTCGTGCCTTTCTTGCTTCAAACATAGCCGCAGTACAGGCCGCGCTACATACCAACAATAACTCTGAATCTAGCAATACAGCTAACGCCGCAAGAAATCGTGTAGGATGCTCCTACAAGGAATTCGCTGCCTGCAAACCTTCAGAATTTGATGGGACCGAAGGACCAATCGGATTAAAACGGTGGACCGAGAAAGTTGAATCGGTGTTTGCTATAAGTAAGTGTGCTGAAGGAGACAAAGTGAAGTACGCTACACATACCTTCACAGGTATTGCGTTAACATGGTGGAATACCTATCTAGAGCAAGTAGGACAAGATGCTGCTTACGTGCTACCGTGGTCAGCATTCAAGCACTTGATGAACGAGAAGTACCGTCCTAGAACCGAGGTCAATAAGCTCAAAGTCAGAACTTAGAGGGTTATGAACACAGGGATTCGATATTACTTCGTACGAAAGACGATTCACAGAAAATTGTGCCTATTGTGTCCGAGAGCGTTCGAAGATGAGGAAGAGAAGATCGACGCGTTTGTGAAAGGGTTACTGGAGAGAATTCAAGAAGATATAAGTTCACACGAGCCTGCCTCTATACAAAAGGCATGTAGAATGGCTCACAAACTAGTAAACCAGATTGAGGGAAGAATTAAAGAACAGGTGGCCAAAGAGGCCAACGTGAAGTTAGTCAAAAGAAAGTGGGATGAAAACGGTGATAAGAGTCACCAAAACAACAACAACAACTATACCAACAATCGCAACATCAATTGCAACTACAACAAACGGCACAACAACAACAACAACAACAACTACAACAATCATCCCAACAATAATAACAACCGCAACAACAACAACAATCAGAAGCAGCTATGCCAAAGGTGTGAAAAGTATCACTCGGGGTTCTGCACCAAATTTTGAAACAAGTGTAAAAGAAATGGTCATAGCGTGGCGAAGTGTGAGGTCTACGGACCAGAGGTTAACAAAACGAAAGGAACAAATGGTGTCGGAACGAGTAATGGCGGAGCAAGTTATGCCAATGTAGTTTGTTATAAATGTGGAAAACCGGGCCACTTTATTAGAAATTACCCGAACCAGGAGAACACGAATGGACAAGGCCGCGGAAGAGTTTTCAATATTAATGCGACAGAGGCACAGGAAGACCCGGAGCTTGTTACGAGTACGTTTCTTATTGACCATAAATCTGGTTACGTTTTATTTGATTTGGGTGTGGATAGAAGCTATATGAGTAGAGATTTTTGTGCTAAATTAAGTTATCCATTGATGCCGTTGGATAGTAAATTTTTACTCGAATTAGCAAACGGTAAATTAATTTCAGCAGATTATATATGCCGGAATCGAGAAATTAAACTGGGTAGCGAAATATTTAAGATTGATTTGATACCAGTAGAGTTAGGGAGTTTTGATGTAATAGTTGGCATGGACTGGCTGAAGGAGATGAAAGCAGAGATCGTATGTTACAAAAATGCAATTCGCATTGTACGAGAAGAAGGAGAACCCTTAATGGTGTACGGAGAAAAGGGCAACACGAAGCTACATCTTATTATTAATTTGAAGGCACAAAAACTAATAAGAAAAGGTTGCTATGCTGTTCTAGCACACGTTGAGAAAGTACAAACTGAAGAAAAGAGCATCAATGATGTTCCCGTCGCAAAAGAATTTCCCGATGTATTTCCGAAAGAATTACCGGGACTACCTCCACATCGATCTGTTGAATTTCAAATAGATCTTGTACCAGGAGCTGCACCAATAACTCGTGCTCCTTACAGACTTGCACCCAACGATATGAAAGAACTACAAACCAACTGGAAGAACTATTAGAACGTGGTTTCATTCGACCAAGCACATCACGATGGGGAGCTCCTGTTTTGTTTGTCAAGAAGAAGGATGGTACATTTAGGTTGTGTATTGACTACAGAGAGTTGAATAAACCTACCATCAAAAACCCTTATCCACTGCCTAGAATTGATGACTTATTTGATCAACTACAAGGCTCGTCGGTTTATTCGAAAATCGATTTATGTTCTGGATATCATCAAATGCAAGTAAAGGAGGATGATATTCCAAAAACTGCTTTTAGGACGCGTTATGGTCATTACGAGTTTATGGTTATGCCGTTTGGATTGACTAACACACCAGCTGTGTTCATGGACCTTATGAACCGAGTGTGTGGGCCATATCTTGACAAGTTTGTCATTGTTTTCATCGATGACATACTTATTTACTCAAAGAATGATCAAGAGCATGAAGAACATTTGAGAAAAGTGCTAGAAGTATTGAGGAAAGAAAAACTGTACGCTAAGTTTTTAAAGTGTGCATTTTGGTTGGAAGAAGTTCAATTTCACGGTCACATAGTGAACAAAGAAGGTATCCAGGTGGACTCGGCAAAGATCGAAACCGTTGAAAAGTGGGAAACCCCAAAAACTCTGAAGCATTTACGTCAATTTTTAGGATTGGCTGGTTACTACAGAAGATTCATCCAAGATTTTTCCAAAATAGCAAAACCCTTGACTGCATCAACGCATAAAGGGAAGAAATTTATATGGAAGGATGAACAAGAGAAGGCATTTCAGTTATTGAAGAAAAAGCTAACTACGGCACCTATATTGTCATTTCCTGAAGGGAATGATGATTTTGTAATTTATTGTGACGCATCAAAGCAAGGTCTCGGTTGTGTATTAATGCAATGAATGAAGGTGATTGCTTATGCGTCTAGACAATTGAAGATTCGCGAGCAAAATTATACAACTCACGATTTGGAATTGGGTGCTGTTGTTTTTGCATTAAAGACTTAGAGGCATTATTTATATGGAGTCAAAAGTATTTTATATACCGACCACAAAAGTCTCCAACATATATTTAATCAGAAGCAACTGAATATGAGACAACGCAGGGGGATTGAACTGTTGAATGATTATGATTTTGAGATTCGATACCACCCGGGGAAGGCGAATGTGGTAGCCGACGCTTTGAGTAGAAAGGACAGAGAACCTATACGGGTAAAAGCTATGAATATAATTATTCGTACTAACCTTAATACTCAAATAAAGGAGGCACAATAGGGGGTTGTAAAAGAAGGAAAGTTGAAGAATGAGATACCCAAAGGATCAGAGAAACATCTTAATATTCGGGAAGACGGAACCCGATTTGTGCTGATAGAATTTGGGTACCAAGGTTTGGAGATGTGAGAGAAATGGTACTTAAAGAAGCACATAAAACCAGATATTCAATACATCTCGGAGCGGGGAAGATGTATAAATATCTCAAGAAACACTTTTGGTGGTCGGGTATGAAAGCCGATATTGCTAAATATGTAGGAGAATGTTTGACGTGTTCTAAGGTCAAAGCTGAACATCAGAAACCATCAGGTCTACTACAACAACCTGAAATCCCGGAATGGAAATGGGAAAACATTACCATGGATTGCATTACTAAATTGTCAAGGACTGCAAGTGGTTATGATACTATTTGGGTAATAGTTGATCGTCTCACCAAGTCAGCACACTTCCTGCCAATGAGAGAAGATGACAAAATGGAGAAGTTGGCGCGATTGTATTTGAAGGAGGTTGTCTCCAGACATGGAATACCCATCTCTATTATCTTTGATAGGGATGGTAGATTTGTTTCAAGGTTCTGGCAGACGTTGCAACAAGCATTGGGGACTCGTCTAGACATGAGTACTGCCTATCATCCACAAACTGATGGGCAGAGCGGAAGGACGATACAAACGCTTGAAGACATGCTATGCGCATGTGTTATTGATTTCGGAAACAGTTGGGATCGACACCTACCGTTAGCAGAATTTTCCTACAACAACAGTTATCATTCTAGTATTGAGATGGCGTCGTTTGAGGCACTTTATGGTAGAAAGTGCAGGTCTCCGATTTGTTGGAATGAAGTAGGGGATAGACAGATTACGGGTCCGGAGATAATACAAGAAACTACCGAGAAAATCATCCAAACTCAACAATGATTGAAAACCGCCCAGAGTCGACAAAAGAGCTACGCGGACAGTAAAAGAAAAGATGTAGAGTTTGAAATTGGAGAAATGGTCATGCTTAAGGTTTCACCTTGGAAAGGCATTGTTCGATTTGGTAAACGGGGGAAACTAAATCCAAGGTACATTGAACCATTCAAGATTATAGATCGTGTCGGACCAGTAGCTTACCAACTGGAGCTACCTCAACAACTCGCGACTGTACATAACACTTTCCACGTCTAGAATTTGAAGATATTGTTTTGCTAAAGAGGATCTCACTATTCCGTTGGACGAAATCCAAATCAATGAAAAACTTCAATTCATTGAAGAACCCGTTAAAATAATGGATCGTGAGGTTAAGAGACTTAAGCAAAACAAGATACCGATTGTTAAGGTTCGATGGAATGCTCGTAGAGGACCCGAGTTCATCTGGGAGCGTGAAGATCAGATGAAGAAGAAATACCCGCATCTATTTCCAGAAGATTCGTCAACACCTTCAACAGCTTAAAATTTCGGGACGAAATTTCTTTAACGGGTAGGTACTGTAGTGACCCGAACTTTTCCATGTTTATATATATTAATTGAGATTGATATTTACATGACTAAATGTTTCCAACGTGTTAAGCAATCAAACTTGTTAAGACTTGATTAAATGAAATAAGTTTCATATAGACAATTGATCACCCAAGTTGACCGGCGATTCACGAACGTTACAAATTTGTAAAAACTACATGTTGTGGTATATATAGACATATATATATGGTTGACATGAGATTATGATGAGTAAGTATCTCACTAAGTATATTAACAATGTGTGATATACATAAGAAATGAGATTACTAAGTTAATAAACTCGAAATGATATATATAACGATTATCGTTATGTTAACGTCTACTAAATATATATGTATCATATTAAGATATTGATAGACTATATTTAACATGATAAAATTATATTTAAATATATCATTAAGTGTGTTAACAATGAACTACATATGTAAAAACAAGACTACTAACTTAAGAATTACGAAACGAGACTTATATGTAACGATTATCGTTGTAACGATATTTTAATGTATATATCATATTAAGAGATATTCATACATCATAATATCATGATAATATAATAATTTAACATCTCATTTGATATAATAAACATTGGGTTAACAACATTAATTGAGATCGTTAACTTAAATGTTTCAAAACAACACTTACATGTAACGACTAACGAATACTTAACGACTCCATTAGAATGTATATACATGTTGTGTTTTGATATGTATTCTTACACTTTTGAAAGACTTCAAGACACATATCAAAGTACTTCTACTTAACAAAAATGCTTACAATTACATCCTCATTCAGTTTCATCAACAATTCTACTCGTATGCACCCGTATCCGTACTCGTACAATACACAGCTTTTAGATGTATGTACTATTGGTATATACACTCCAATGATCAGCTCTTAGCAGCCCATGTGAGTCACCTAACACATGTGGGAACCATCATTTGGCAACTAGCATGAAATATCTCATAAAATTACAAAAATATTAGTAATCATTCATGACTTATTTACATGAAAACAAAATTACATATCCTTTATATCTAATCCATATACCAACGACCAAAAACACCTACAAACACTTTCATTCTTCAATTTTCTTCATCTAATTGATCTCTCTTAAGTTCCATCTTCAAGTTCTAAGTGTTCTTCATAAATTTCATAAGTATAGTTTCATAAAAATCAAGAATACTTCCAAGTTTGCAAGTCTACTTCCAAGCTTTCTAATCCATTCCAAGTAATCATCTAAGATCAAGGAACCTTTGTTATTTATAGTAGGTTATCTTTCTAATTCAAGGTAATATTTATATTCAAACTTTGATTCAATTTCTACAACTATAACAATCTTATTTCGAGTGAAAATCTTACTTGAACTGTTTTCGTGTCATGATTCTGCTTCAAGAACTTTCAAGCCATTCAAGGATCCTTTGAAGCTAGATCCATTTTTCTCTTTTCCAGTAGTTTTATCCAGAAAACTTGAGGTAGTAATGATGTTCATAACATCATTCGATTCATACATATAAAGCTATCTTATTCGAAGGTTTAAACTTGTAATCACTAGAACATAGTTTAGTTAATTCTAAACTTGTTCGCAAACAAAAGTTAATCCTTCTAACTTGACTTTTAAAATCATCTGAACACATGTTCTATATCTATATGATATGCTAACTTAATGATTTAAAACCTGGAAACACGATGAACACCATAAAATCGGATATACGCCGTCGTAGTGAAACCGGGGGCTGTTTTGGTTTGGATAATTAAAAACTATGATAAACTTTGATTTAAAAGTTGTTCTTCTGGGAAAATTATTTTTCACATGAACATGAAACTATATCCAAAAATCTTGGTTAAACTCAAAGTGAAAGTATGTTTTTCAAAATGGTCATCAAGATGTCGTTCTTTCAACGAAAATGACTACCTCTTTAGTAATTGACATGTAACTTAAATTTCCAACTATAAACCTATACTTTTTCTGTTTGGATTCTTAAATTAGAGTTCAATATGAAACCATAGCAATTTGATTCACTCAAAACGGATTTAAAATGAAGAAGTTATGGTTAAACAAGATTGGATATTTTTGATCTTTTTAGCTACGGGAAATGTTTAACAAATCTATACAAATCATATCCTAGCTAACTTATATTGTATTATACATGTATTCTAATATATTATGTAATCTTGGGATATCATAGACATGTATGAAAATGTTTTGACATATCATATCGACCCATGTATATATATTATTTGGAACAACCATAGACACTCTATATGCAGTAATGTTGGAGTTAGCTATACAGGGTTGAGGTTGATTCCAAAAATATATATACTTTGAGTTGTGATTTAGCCTGAGACGTGTATACACTGGGTCGTGGATTGATTCAAGATAATATATATCGATTTATTTCTGTACATCTAACTGTGGACAACTAGTTGTAGGTTACTAACGAGGACAGCTGACTTAATACACTCAAATCTTTAAAACATAATAAAAATGGTTGTAATTATATTTTGATCATACTTTGATATATATGTACATATTTGTATAGGTTCGTGAATCGATCCGTGGCCAAGTCTTATTTCCGAGGAAGGAAATATCTGTGAAAGTGAGTTATAGTCCCACTTTTAAAATCTAATATTTTTGGGATGAGAATACATGCAGGTTTTATAAATGATTTACAAAATAGACCCAAGTACGTGAAACTACATTCTATGGTTGAATTATCAAAATTGAATATGCCCCTTTTTATTAAGTCTGGTAATCTAAGAATTAGGGAACAGACACCCTAATTGATGCAAATCCTAAAGATAGATCTATTGGGCCTAACAAACCCCATCTAAAGTACCGGATGCTTTAGTACTTCAAAATTTATATCATATCCGAAGGGTGTCCCGGAATGATGGGGATATTCTTATATATGCATCTTGTTAATGTCGGTTACCAGGTGTTCACCATATGAATGATTTTTATCTCTATGTATGGGATGTGTATTGAAATATGAAATCTTGTGGTCTATGGTTACAATTTGATATATATAGGTTAAACCTATAACTCACCAACATTTTTGTTGATGTTTAAAGCATGTTTATTCTCAGGTGAATATTAAGAGCTTCTGCTGTTGCATACTAAAATAAGGATAAGATTTGGAGTCCATGTTTTTATGATATTGTGTAAAAACTGCATTCAAGAAACATATATCGATGTAATATATTTCTATTGTAAACCATTATATAATGGTCATGTGTAAACAGTATGTTTTAGATTATCATTATTTGATAATCTACGTAATGTTTTTAAAACCTTTATTGATAAAATAAAGGTTATGGTTGTTTTAAAAATGGATGCAGTCTTTGAAAAACGTCTCATATAGAGGTCAAAACCTCGCAACGAAATCAATTAATATGGAACGTTTATAATCAATATGAACGGGACATTTCATGAGAGTGTTTTGTGTGGGTGAAAATGAAGCTTGAAAGAGCCTTGGATCAGTTTTGATGATCCCAAACCGACCCCCAAGTGAAAAGACCAAAACACCCTCACTTTATCCCTTAAAAAGAGGTCAAATTCGTCACTGCCTGACGGATCTTGCGACCACAATGCCCTGGATCGCACTCGCGATGTAACTCAAATCAAAAGGCTGTTTTGCTGGTTCGGATCTCGCGCCCGCGAAGAAGGATGTCGCGATAGCGATTGGACAAAGTCCCAAAATGTGTTGTTCGAAAACCACATCTCGCGACCGTGATTACTTGGATCACGACCGTGATCCATCTCCCACCAGCTTTTTCTTAGTTCAATTTTTATATGATTCTCATTCGGTCCACGTTAACGTTCCACGAGCTTTAACATAAAACTAAGGACTTAGTCACCGCCACAAGTAACATGCTATGAAAAATGGGGTGTTACATATACATAGAGTAAATGTCTCTGGCCTATGGTGTTCAGATTCTGCTGCTATCAAGAGTGAAGCAGCTTCTTATTTCAGTGGCTTGTTTGAAAAAAACGATTCTGTCAAGTTCGAACTAAAATATTGGAATGGATCAAAATTAAACCAATAAATGGTGGAGGGACTCGAGGCAAAATTCAGCAAGACAGAGGTGTTAGATGAGATAAAAGGATGTGGAAAAAATAAAGCACCGGGACCAGACGGATTTAATATCCTATCTATACGAAATTCTAGGAAATAATAAAAAGGGATCTCTTAAATGCAATCAATTGGTTTTGGGAAGCGGGAACAGTCTCAAATGGGTTCAATCCCTCTTCCATCACGCTCATTTCTAAGGTAAGTGACCCTTTAAAGTATTTAAATTATCATCCTATTAGTCTAATTGGTAGTTACTATAAAATCTTATCCAAGATACTGTCAAATAGGATTAGGAAGATAATACCCAGGCTAATTGGTGATGAACAAAGTGCTTTCATTAATGACAGATTTATTCTTGATAGTGTTTTAATTGCCTTTGAAACCATTGATGACCTCAAAGCAAAAAAAAAAAAAAAAGTTATGTTTTCAAAGTCGATTTTGAAAATGCCCTTGACTGTATTGACTGGGATTTTCTAGTGAATATAATGGGACTAATGGGCTTTGGTCACAAATAGATCAAGTGGATCCAAGCCTGCTTAACCTCCACTTCTATTTTTGTCCTTATCAATGGATCCCCAACAGACCAATTTTATCCAAAAAGAAGGGTAAGGCAAGGTGATATACTTTCTCTTTTCCTATTTATCCTTGCAAGTGAAGGTTTAAATTATCTCTTAAACTTTGCTCTAAAAGAAAAATTAATAAAAGAGGTAGAAGTAGGATGCGATAAAGTAACCATGTGACACTTGCAATATGTCGATGAAATGATCATTTTCGAAAGATGGAAATAAGAAATACTTTAAAAATTCTCAAGTGTTGCGAAGATCTTTCGGGCTTAAAAGTAAATCTTAGTAAAAGTTGCATTTATGGAATCAGTACCACAAAATATGAATTAAATCTTTTAGCTTCTTGATTTGGGTGTATGGAAGGTTCCTTCCCTTTTAACTACCTCAGATTACCAATTGCTACAAATATGAAAAATGTAACGACCCAACCCATTAACAATCCAAAAACGCACCATAAAAAAAAAATTCAAACAGGCCTGCCCAGACTGAGTGCGCGGCGCGCACACTGCCGGACAGCTTCTGTCCAAAAAGTGCATTTTTTGTTTAAAGATCTCTCGCTTCCCGGCACTTTTAGACGTAACACTTTTTACCACATATTACAATATGTAAAACTAACACGATTCAATCATAAAATGAGTTTTACAATGCGGGGCCCACATATTGTAGTGACCCGAACTTTTCCATGTTTATATATATTAAATGAAATTGTTATTTACATGATTAAGTGTTTCCAACATGTTAAGCAATCAAACTTGTTAAGACTTGATTAATTGAAATAGGTTTCATATAGACAATTGACCACCTAAGTTGACCGGTGATTCACGAACGTTAAAACTAGTAAAAACTATATGATGACATATATATGATTATATATATAGTTAACATGATATTATGATAAGTAAGTATCTCATTAGGTATTTTAACAATGAGTTATATACATAAAATTGAGTTTATTGAATTAAGAAACTCGAAACGATATATATAACGATTATTGTTATAACAACGTCTTACTAAATACATATGAATCATATTAAGATATTGATACACTTGGTTAATTATGTTAAATGATAAGTAAATATATGATTAAGTGTATTAACAATGAACTACATATATAAAAATAAGACTACTAACTTAAGGATTTCGAAACGAGACATATATGTGACGATTATCGTTGTAACGACATTTAACTGTATATATATCATACTAAGATATATTAATATATCATAATATCATGATAATGTAATAATTTAACATCTCATTAGATATAATAAACATTGGGTTAACAACATTTAACATGATCGTTAACTTAAAGGTTTCAAAACAACATTTACATGTAACGACTAACAATGACTTAACGACTCAGTTAAAATGTATATACATGTAGTGTTTTAATATGTATTCTGTAGTGACCCGAACTTTTCCATGTTTATATATATTAATTGAGATTGATATTTACATGATTAAATGTTTCCAACATGTTAAGCAATCAAACTTGTTAAGACTTGATTAATTGAAATAGGTTTCATATAGACAATTGACCACCCAAGTTGACCGGTGATTCACGAACGTTAAAACTTGTAAAAACTATATGATGACATATATATGGTTATATATATAGTTAACATGATATTATGATAAGTAAACATATCATTAAGTATATTAACAATGAACTACATATGTAAAAACAAGACTACTAAATTAATGATTTTGAAACGAGACATATATGTAACGATTATCGTTGTAACGACATTTAATGTATATATATCATATTAAGAGATATTCGTACATCATAATATCATGATAATATAATAATTTAAAATCTCTTTTGATATTATAAACATTGGGTTAACAACATTTAACAAGATCATTAACCTAAAGGTTTCAAAACAACATTTACATGTAACGACTAACGATGACTTAACGACTCAGTTAAAATGTATATACATGTAGTGTTTTAATATGTATTCATACACTTTTGAAAGACTTCAAGACACTTATCAAAATACTTCTACTTAACAAAAATGCTTACAATTACATCCTCGTTCAGTTTCATCAACAATTCTACTCGTATGCACCCGTATTCGTACTCGTACAATACACAGCTTTTAGATGTATGTACTATTGGTATATACACTCCAATGATCAGCTCTTAGCAGCCCATGTGAGTCACCTAACACATGTGGGAACCATCATTTGGCAACTAGCATGAAATATCTCATAAAATTACAAAAATATGAGTAATCATTCATGACTTATTTACATGAAAACAAAATTACATATCCTTTATATCTAATCCATACACCAATGACCAAAAACACCTACAAAGACTTTCATTCTTCAATTTTCTTCATCTAATTGATCTCTCTTAAGTTCTATCTTCAAGTTCTAAGTGTTCTTCATAAATTCCAAAAGTTCTAGTTTCATAAAATCAAGAATACTTTCAAGTTTGCTAGCTCACTTCCAATCTTGTAAGGTGATCATCCAACCTCAAGAAATCTTTGTTTCTTACAGTAGGTTATCATTCTAATACAAGGTAATAATCATATTCAAACTTTGGTTCAATTTCTATAACTATAACAATCTTATTTCAAGTGATGATCTTACTTGAACTTGTTTTCGTGTCATGATTTTGCTTCAAGAACTTCGAGCCATCCAAGGATCCATTGAAGCTAGATCCATTTTTCTCTTTTCCAGTAGGTTTATCCAATGAACTTAAGGTAGTAATGATGTTCATAACATCATTCGATTCATACATATAAAGCTATCTTATTCGAAGGTTTAAACTTGTAATCACTAGAACATAGTTTAGTTAATTCTAAACTTGTTCGCAAACAAAAGTTAATCCTTCTAACTTGACTTTTAAAATCAACTAAACACATGTTCTATATCTATATGATATGCTAACTTAATGATTTAAAACCTGGAAACACGAAAAACACCGTAAAACCGGATTTACGCCGTCGTAGTAACACCGCGGGCTGTTTTGGGTTAGTTAATTAAAAACTATGATAAACTTTGATTTAAAAGTTGTTATTCTGAGAAAATGATTTTTATTATGAACATGAAACTATATCCAAAAATTATGGTTAAACTCAAAGTGGAAGTATGTTTTCTAAAATGGTCATCTAGACGTCGTTCTTTCGACTGAAATGACTACCTTTACAAAAACGACTTGTAACTTATTTTTTCGACTATAAACCTATACTTTTCTGTTTACATTCATAAAATAGAGTTCAATATGAAACCATAGCAATTTGATTCACTCAAAACGGATTTAAAATGAAGAAGTTATGGGTAAAACAAGATTGGATAATTTTTCTCATTTTAGCTACGTGAAAATTGGTAACAAATGTATTCCAACCATAACTTAATCAACTTGTATTGTATATTATGTAATCTTGAGATACCATAGACACGTATACAATGTTTCGACCTATCATGTCGACACATCTATATATATTTCGGAACAACCATAGACACTCTATATGTGAATGTTGGAGTTAACTATACAGGGTTGAGGTTGATTCCAAAATATATATAGTTTGAGTTGTGATCAATACTGAGATACGTATACACTGGGTCGTGGATTGATTCAAGATAATATTTATCGATTTATTTCTGTACATCTAACTGTGGACAACTAGTTGTAGGTTATTAACGAGGACAGCTGACTTAATAAACTTAAAACATCAAAATATATTAAAAGTGTTGTAAATATATTTTGAACATACTTTGATATATATGTATATATTGTTATAGGTTCGTGAATCAACCAGTGGCCAAGTCTTACTTCCCGACGAAGTAAAAATCTGTGAAAGTGAGTTATAGTCCCACTTTTAAAATCTAATATTTTTGGGATGAGAATACATGCAGGTTTTATAAATGATTTACAAAATAGACACAAGTACGTGAAACTACATTCTATGGTTGAATTATCGAAATCGAATATGCCCCTTTTTATTAAGTCTGGTAATCTAAGAATTAGGGAACAGACACCCTAATTGAAGCGAATCCTAAAGATAGATCTATTGGGCCTAACAAACCCCATCCAAAGTACCGGATGATTTAGTACTTCGAAATTTATATCATATCCGAAGGGTGTCCCGGAATGATGGGGATATTCTTATATATATGCATCTTGTTAATGTCGGTTACCAGGTGTTCACCATATGAATGATTTTTATCTCTATGTATGGGATGTGTATTGAAATATGAAATCTTGTGGTCTATTATTATGATTTGATATATATAGGTTAAACCTATAACTCACCAACATTTTTGTTGACGTTTTAAGCATGTTTATTCTCAGGTGATTATTAAGAGCTTCCGCTGTCGCATACTTAAATAAGGACGAGATTTGGAGTCCATGCTTGTATGATATTGTGTAAAAACTGCATTCAAGAAACTTATTTTGTTGTAACATATTTGTATTGTAAACCATTATGTAATGGTCGTGTGTAAACAGGATATTTTAGATTATCATTATTTGATAATCTACGTAAAGCTTTTTAAACCTTTATTGATGAAATAAAGGTTATGGTTTGTTTTAAAATGAATGCAGTCTTTGAAAAACGTCTCATATAGAGGTCAAAACCTCGCAATGAAATCAATTAATATGGAACGTTTTTAATCAATAAGAACGGGACATTTCAGTTGGTATCCGAGCGTTGGTCTTAGAGAACCATAAATTTGCATTAGTGTGTCTTATCGAGTTTGTTAGGATGCATTAGTGAGTCTGGACTTCGACCGTGTTTTCTTTAAAAATGATTGCTTAACATTTTTGTTGGAAACTATATATTTTTAACATATGAATATTATGTGATATATTAATCTCTTAACGTGTTTGATATTATGTGATAGATGTCTACCTCTAGAACAAGTCCCATTGACTCACCTAATAATAATGAAGAGTCAAATGTAAATTGGAATGATTCGTGGACTGATTCACAAGTTCCCGAAGAGGAACCGGAAGAGGAGTCGGAACCGGAAGAAGAATCGAAACCGGAAGAAGAATCGGAACCGGAAGAAGAAATAGAACCGGTGGGGGAAATAATAAAACGGTTAAGTAAAAGAGAATCCTCAACCAACCGACCAAGGTTAATTATGGTCAATGGTGTTTCCGCCAAGGAAGCAAAATATTGGGAGGATTACCAATTCTCCGATGAATCGGATTCCGACGAGAATTCCGATGATGTTATAGAAATTACCCCAACTGAATTTAAAAAGGCAGAAGAAAATAATAAGGGAAAGGGCATAAAAATAGAGAAATCTAATTCCAACCCCGATGAACTTTATATGTATCGTCAACCCCCGAAGTCCTTAAGTTGTAACAATGACCCGAGAACCTCTAAACCACCAGGTTTTTCTAAACCAATGTGGACAACGACGGCTTGTATCAGAGGAACATCATATATCCCTAGAAACTTGGCAAAACGATCCAAAACCGAAGAAGAAGAAACAAGCGAGTCGGAATAAGATAGTTGTATTCGTGTGGTGTAATATATGTAATATAGTGTGCTTATGCTTTATGATATATGTAAAAATTGCTTGTATTAATAAGTATTTTTTTTTATGAATCTAACTCTTGTCTATTTTACAGTATAAAAACACAAAATGGATAGACAACCCAATATTTTAAGAGACCTACCCGGAGACATGATTGATGAAATCTTGTCTAGAGTCGGTCAGAATTCTTCGGTACAACTATTTAAGGCGAGATCAGTTTGTAAGACATTCGAAGAACGTTCCAAGAATGCCTTGGTTTATAAAAGGCTTTCGTTCGAAAGATGGGGGATATCACATTGGGAAATCCATAAGTTACGATGTGTTTACTTTGACGCATATATTGCGGGGAACCCAAATGCTATTTTACGCAACGGGTTAAGAAATTATTTTGACTCAGTATATCCGAATATAGGACTTCGTGATTTAGAAAAAGCGGCTAACATGCAACATAAAGAAGCATGTTATGCTTACGGATTAGTAATGTTCGCTTCTCACCAAAGTGAGAACAAGAACATCGGGCTACAACTATTAAACAAAACGTTCCCACAAGTGACGGAGTCGGTAATTGGGGTAAGAAATGAGGTTTTTAAATTGTTACGGGACTGTTGGACATTACGTAACCCTCGTCCCTTTGACGACGTTACAACACGCTGTTTTATCAACGGCCATAATGGTTATGTTCCACAAGACCAAGGATGGGAAGTAATCCTAGTAAAACCAGAATGCATGACTTGTTTCTGGACGTATGAATTACGTGTCTTTATTGCCTTTTCTGAACGACTTGTGTACTAGCTAGAATTATCTTCACAACCATCTTGTATCAAATTTATTGTGTGCTATATTTCATGCTATATGTAAAATAAGCGGTATTGTAAGTTTGTAAAATATTGTGTAAAAGTTTGAACGTGAAATATTATTATAATCAGTTTTTCATATAGAATTGTAGTAGTTGAATTGTATATTAGCTACTAAGTATGAACTTAACGGGTAGGTACTACCCGAATTTAAACTTATAAAACGCTAATATGAAGAAAAAGCTTTTATAAATGAGTTCATATTATGCTACGAAATACTATTAACTACTCTTAATATTCTGTATGATTAACTTGTTCCATTTGACTATTTTGAAGGAAATGGCACCGACTACTCGACACACCGTGAATATGAATGAAGAGGAATTCTGTACTTTTCTAGCTTCAAACATAGCCACAGTACAGGCTGCGCTACATACCAACAATAACCTTGGATCTGGCAGTACAGGAAATCGTGTAGGATGCACCTACAAAGAATTCACTGCCTGCAAACCTTTGGAATTTGATGGAACTGAAGGACCAATCGGATTGAAAAGGTGGACCGAGAAGGTCGAATCGGTGTTTGCCATAAGTAAGTGTACTGAAGAGGACAAAGTGAAGTACGCTACGCATACCTTCACAGGTTCTGCGTTAACATGGTAGAATACCTATCTAGAGCAAGTGGGACAAGATGATGCTTACGCACTACCGTGGTCAGCATTCAAGCACTTGATGAACGAGAAGTACCGTCCCAGAACCGAGGTCAATAAGCTCAAGACAGAACTTAGAGGGTTACGAACCCAAGGATTTGATATTACCACGTACGAAAGACGATTCACATAATTGTGCCTATTGTGTCCGGGAGCATTCGAAGATGAGGAAGAGAAGATCGACGCGTTTGTGAAAGGATTACCGGAAAGAATCCAAGAAGATATAAGTTCACACGAGCCCGCCTCCATACAACAGGCATGTAGAATGGCTCACAAACTAGTGAACCAGATTGAAGAAAGAATTAAAGAACAGACTGCTGAAGAGGCCAATGTGAAGCAAGTCAAAAGAAAGTGGGAGGAAAACGGTGATAAGACTCACCAATACAACAACAACAGCAATTACAACAATAATCGCAACAATTATCCCAACAATCGCAACATCAATCGCAACTACAACAAACGGCCCAACAACAACAGGGGTTAATAGAACGAAAGGAACAAATGGTGTCGGAACGAGTAATGGCGGAGCAAGTAGTGTCGGAGCAAGTTATGCCAATGTAGTTTGTTATAAATGTGGAAAACCGGGCCACATTATTAGAAATTGCACGAACCAGGAGAACACGAATGGACAAGGCCGCGGAAGAGTTTTCAATATTAATGCGGCAGAGGCACAGGAAGACCCGGAGCTTGTTACGGGTACGTTTCTTATTGACAATAAATCTGCTTACGTTTTATTTGATTCGGGTGCGGATAGAAGCTATATGAGTAGAGATTTTTGTGCTAAATTAAGTTGTCCATTGACGCCTTTGGATAGTAAATTTTTACTCGAATTAGCAAATGGTAAATTAATTTCAGCAGATAATATATGTCGAAATCGAGAAATTAAACTGGTTAACGAAACATTTAAGATTGATTTGATACCAGTAGAGTTAGGGAGTTTTGATGTGATAATCGGTATGGACTGGTTGAAAGAAGTGAAAGCAGAGATCGTTTGTTACAAAAATGCAATTCGCATTATACGAGAAAAAGGAAAACCCTTAATGGTGTACGGAGAAAAGGGCAACACGAAGCTACATCTTATTAGTAATTTTAAGGCACAAAAACTAATAAGAAAAGGTTGCTATGCTGTTCTAGCACACGTTGAGAAAGTACAAACTGAAGAAAAGAGCATCAATGATGTTCCCGTCGCAAAAGAATTTCCCGATGTATTTCCGAAAGAATTACCGAGATTACCCCCACATCGATCCGTTGAATTTCAAATAGATCTTGTACAAGGAGCTGCACCAATAGCTCGTGCTCCTTACAGACTCGCACCCAACGAGATGAAAGAACTGCAAAGCCAATTACAAGAACTTTTAGAGCGTGGTTTCATTCGACCAAGCACATCACCGTGGGGAGCTCTTGTTTTGTTTGTCAAGAAGAAAGATGGTACATTCAGGTTGTGTATCGACTACCGAGAGTTGAACAAACTTACCATCAAGAACCGCTACCCACTACCGAGAATCGACGACTTATTTGATCAACTACAAGGCTCTTCTGTTTATTCAAAGATTGACTTACGTTCCGGGTATCATCAAATACGGGTGAAAGAAGATGATATTCCAAAGACTGCTTTTAGAACACGTTACGGTCATTACGAGTTTATGGTCATGCCGTTTGGTTTAGCTAATGCACCAGCTGTGTTCATGGACCTTATGAACCGAGTGTGTGGACCATACCTTGACAAGTTTGTCATTGTTTTCATTGATGACATACTTATTTACTCAAAGAATGACCAAGAACATGGTGAACATTTGAGAAAGGTGTTAGAAGTATTGAGGAAGGAAGAATTGTACGCTATGTTTTCAAAGTGTGCATTTTGGTTGGAAGAAGTTCAATTCCTCGGTCACATAGTGAACAAAGAAGGTATTAAGGTGGATCCGGCAAAGATAGAAACTGTTGAAAAGTGGGAAACCCCGAAAACTCCGAAACACATACGCCAGTTTTTAGGACTAGCTGGTTACTACAGAAGGTTCATCCAAGACTTTTCCAGAATAGCAAAACCCTTGACTGCATTAACGCATAAAGGGAAGAAATTTGAATGGAATGATGAACAAGAGAAAGCGTTTCAGTTATTGAAGAAAAAGCTAACTACGGCACCTATATTGTCATTGCCTGAAGGGAATGATGATTTTGTGATTTATTGTGACGCATCAAAGCAAGGTCTCGGTTGTGTATTAATGCAACGAACGAAGGTGATTGCTTATGCGTCTAGACAATTGAAGATTCACGAACAAAATTATACGACGCATGATTTGGAATTAGGCGCGGTTGTTTTTGCATTAAAGACTTGGAGGCACTACTTGTATGGGGTCAAAAGTATTATATATACCGACCAAAAAAGTCTTCAACACATATTTAATCAGAAACAACTGAATATGAGGCAGCGTAGGTGGATTGAATTATTGAATGATTACGACTTTGAGATTCGTTACCACCCGGGGAAGGCAAATGTGGTAGCCGATGCCTTGAGCAGGAAGGACAGAGAACCCATTCGAGTAAAATCTATGAATATAATGATTCATAATAACCTTACTACTCAAATAAAGGAGGCGCAACAAGGAGTTTTAAAAGAGGGAAATTTAAAGGATGAAATACCCAAAGGATCGGAGAAACATCTTAATATTCGGGAAGACGGAACCCGGTATAGGGCTGAAAGGATTTGGGTACCAAAATTTGGAGATATGAGAGAAATGGTACTTAGAGAAGCTCATAAAACCAGATACTCAATACATCCTGGAACGGGGAAGATGTACAAGGATCTCAAGAAACATTTTTGGTGGCCGGGTATGAAAGCCGATGTTGCTAAACACGTAGGAGAATGTTTGACGTGTTCTAAGGTCAAAGCTGAGCATCAGAAACCATCAGGTCTACTTCAACAACCCGAAATCCCGGAATGGAAATGGGAAAACATTACCATGGATTTCATCACTAAATTGCCAAGGACTGCAAGTGGTTTTGATACTATTTGGGTAATAGTTGATGGTCTCACCAAATCAGCACACTTCTTGCCAATAAGAGAAGATGACAAGATGGAGAAGTTAGCACGACTGTATTTGAAGGAAGTCATCTCCAGACATGGAATACCAATCTCTATTATCTCTGATAGGGATGGCAGATTTATTTCAAGATTCTGGCAGACATTACAGCAAGCATTAGGAACTCGTCTAGACATGAGTACTGCCTATCATCCACAAACTGATGGACAGAGCGAAAGGACGATACAAACGCTTGAAGACATGCTACGAGCATGTGTTATTGATTTCGGAAATAGTTGGGATCGACATCTACCATTAGCAGAATTTTCCTACAACAACAGCTACCATTCAAGCATTGAGATGGCGCCATTTGAAGCACTTTATGGTAGAAAGTGCAGGTCTCCGATTTGTTGGAGTGAAGTGGGGGATAGACAGATTACGGGTCCGGAGATTATACAAGAAACTACCGAGAAGATCATCCAAATTCAACAACGGTTGAAAACCGCCCAAAGTCGACAAAAGAGCCACGCTGACATTAAAAGAAAAGATATAGAATTTGAAATTGGAGAGATGGTCATGCTTAAAGTTGCACCTTGGAAAGGCGTTGTTCGATTTGGTAAACGAGGGAAATTAAATCCAAGGTATATTGGACCATTCAAGATTATTGATCGTGTCGGACCAGTAGCTTACCGACTTGAGTTACCTCAACAACTCGCGGCTGTACATAACACTTTCCACGTCTCGAATTTGAAGAAATGTTTTGCTAAAGAAGATCTCACTATTCCGTTAGATGAAATCCAAATCAACGAAAAACTTCAATTCATCGAAGAACCCGTCGAAATAATGGATCGTGAGGTTAAAAGACTTAAGCAAAACAAGATACCAATTGTTAAGGTTCGATGGAATGCTCGTAGAGGACCCGAGTTCACCTGGGAGCGTGAAGATCAGATGAAGAAGAAATACCCGCATCTATTTCCAGAAGATTCGTCAACACCTTCAACAGCTTAAAATTTCGGGACGAAATTTATTTAACGGGTAGGTACTGTAGTGACCCGAACTTTTCCATGTTTATATATATTAATTGAGATTGATATTTACATGATTAAATGTTTCCAACATGTTAAGCAATCAAACTTGTTAAGACTTGATTAATTGAAATAGGTTTCATATAGACAATTGACCACCCAAGTTGACCGGTGATTCACGAACGTTAAAACTTGTAAAAACTATATGATGACATATATATGGTTATATATATAGTTAACATTATATTATGATAAGTAAACATATCATTAAGTATATTAACAATGAACTACATATGTAAAAACAAGACTACTAAATTAATGATTTTGAAACGAGACATATATGTAACGATTATCGTTGTAACGACATTTAATGTATATATATCATATTAAGAGATATTCGTACATCATAATATCATGATAATATAATAATTTAAAATCTCTTTTGATATTATAAACATTGGGTTAACAACATTTAACAAGATCGTTAACCTAAAGGTTTCAAAACAACATTTACATGTAACGACTAACGATGACTTAACGACTCAGTTAAAATGTATATACATGTAGTGTTTTAATATGTATTCATACACTTTTGAAAGACTTCAAGACACTTATCAAAATACTTCTACTTAACAAAAATGCTTACAATTACATCCTCGTTCAGTTTCATCAACAATTCTACTCGTATGCACCCGTATTCGTACTCGTACAATACACAGCTTTTAGATGTATGTACTATTGGTATATACACTCCAATGATCAGCTCTTAGCAGCCCATGTGAGTCACCTAACACATGTGGGAACCATCATTTGGCAACTAGCATGAAATATCTCATAAAATTACAAAAATATGAGTAATCATTCATGACTTATTTACATGAAAACAAAATTACATATCCTTTATATCTAATCCATACACCAACGACCAAAAACACCTACAAACACTTTCATTCTTCAATTTTCTTCATCTAATTGATCTCTCTCAAGTTCTATCTTCAAGTTCTAAGTGTTCTTCATAAATTCCAAAAGTTCTAGTTTCATAAAATCAAGAATACTTTCAAGTTTGCTAGCTCACTTCCAATCTTGTAAGGTGATCATCCAACCTCAAGAAATCTTTGTTTCTTACAGTAGGTTATCATTCTAATACAAGGTAATAATCATATTCAAACTTTGGTTCAGTTTCTATAACTATAACAATCTTATTTCAAGTGATGATCTTACTTGAACTTGTTTTCGTGTCATGATTTTGCTTCAAGAACTTCGAGCCATCCAAGGATCCATTGAAGCTAGATCCATTTTTCTCTTTTCCAGTAGGTTTATCCAAGGAAATTAAGGTAGTAATGATGTTCATAACATCATTCGATTCATACATATAAAGCTATCTTATTCGAAGGTTTAAACTTGTAATCACTAGAACATAGTTTAGTTAATTCTAAACTTGTTCACAAACAAAAGTTAATCCTTCTAACTTGACTTTTAAAATCAACTAAACACATGTTCTATATCTATATGATATGCTAACTTAATGATTTAAAACCTGGAAACACGAAAAACACCGTAAAACCGGATTTACGCCGTCGTAGTAACACCACGGGCTGTTTTGGGTTAGTTAATTAAAAACTATGATAAACTTTGATTTAAAAGTTGTTATTCTGAGAAAATGGTTTTTATTATGAACATGAAACTATATCCAAAAATTATGGTTAAACTCAAAGTGGAAGTATGTTTTCTAAAATGGTCATCTAGACGTCGTTCTTTCGACTGAAATGACTACCTTTACAAAAATGACTTGTAACTTATTTTTTCGACTATAAACCTATACTTTTCTGTTTAGATTCATAAAATAGTGTTCAATATGAAACCATAGCAATTTGATTCACTCAAAACGGATTTAAAATGAAGAAGTTATGGGTAAAACAAGATTGGATAATTTTTCTCATTTTAGCTACGTGAAAATTGGTACAAATCTATTCCAACCATAACTTAATCAACTTGTATTGTATATTATGTAATCTTGAGATACCATAGACACGTATACAATGTTTCGACCTATCATGTCGACACATCTATATATATTTCGGAACAACCATAGACACTCTATATGTGAATGTTGGAGTTAACTATACAGGGTTGAGGTTGATTCCAAAATATATATAGTTTGAGTTGTGATCAATACTGAGATACGTATACACTGGGTCTTGGATTGATTCAAGATAATATTTATCGATTTATTTCTGTACATCTAACTGTGGACAACTAGTTGTAGGTTATTAACGAGGACAGCTGACTTAATAAACTTAAAACATCAAAATATATTAAAAGTGTTGTAAATATATTTTGAACATACTTTGATATATATGTATATATTGTTATAGGTTCGTGAATCAACCAGTGGCCAAGTCTTACTTCCCGACGAAGTAAAAATCTGTGAAAGTGAGTTATAGTCCCACTTTTAAAATCTAATATTTTTGGGATGAGAATACATGCAGGTTTTATAAATGATTTACAAAATAGACACAAGTACGTGAAACTACATTCTATGGTTGAATTATCGAAATCGAATATGCCCCTTTTTATTAAGTCTGGTAATCTAAGAATTAGGAACAGACACCCTAATTGACGCGAATCCTAAAGATAGATCTATTGGGCCTAACAAACCCCATCCAAAGTACCGGATGCTTTAGTACTTCGAAATTTATATCATATCCGAAGGGTGTCCCGGAATGATGGGGATATTCTTATATATATGCATCTTGTTAATGTCGGTTACCAGGTGTTCACCATATGAATGATTTTTATCTCTATGTATGGGATGTGTATTGAAATATGAAATCTTGTGGTCTATTATTATGATTTGATATATATAGGTTAAACCTATAACTCACCAACATTTTTGTTGACGTTTTAAGCATGTTTATTCTCAGGTGATTATTAAGAGCTTCCGCTGTCGCATACTTAAATAAGGACGAGATTTAGAGTCCATGCTTGTATGATATTGTGTAAAAACTGCATTCAAGAAACTTATTTTGTTGTAACATATTTGTATTGTAAACCATTATGTAATGGTCGTGTGTAAACAGGATATTTTAGATTATCATTATTTGATAATCTAAGTAAAGCTTTTTAAACCTTTATTGATGAAATAAAGGTTATGGTTTGTTTTAAAATAAATGCAGTCTTTGAAAAACGTCTCATATAGAGGTCAAAACCTCGCAACGAAATCAATTAATATGGAACGTTTTTAATCAATAAGAACGGGACATTTCATATTCATACACTTTTGAAAGACTTAAAGACACTTATCAAAATACTTCTACTTAACAAAAATGCTTACAATTACATCCTCGTTCAGTTTCATCAACAATTTTACTCGTATGCACCCGTATTCGTACTCGTACAATACACAACTTTTAGATTTATGTACTATTGGTATATACACTCCAATGATCAGCTCTTAGCAGCCCATGTGAGTCACCTAACACATGTGGGAACCATCATTTGGCAACTAGCATGAAATATCTCATAAAATTACAAAAATATTAGTAATCATTCATGACTTATTTACATGTAAACAAAATTACACATCCTTTATATCTAATCCATATACCAACGACCAAAAACACCTACAAACACTTTCATTCTTTAATTTTCTTCATCTAATTGATCTCTCTCAAGTTCTATCTTCAAGTTCTAAGTGTTCTTCATAAATTCTATAAGTTCTAGTTTCATAAAATCAAGAATACTTCCAAGTTTGCTAGCTTACTTCCAATCTTGTAAAGTGATCATACAACCTCAAGAAATCTTTCTTATTTATAGTAAGATATCTTTCTAATACAAAATAATACTCATATTCAAACTTTGATTCAATTTCTATAACTATAACAATCTTATTTCTAGTGGAAATCTTACTTGAACTTGTTTTCGTGTCCTGATTCTGCTTCAAGAACTTTCAAGCCATCCAAGGATCCTTTGAAGCTAGATCTATTTTTCTCATTTCCAGTAGGTTTATCCACAAAACATGAGTTAGTAATAATGTTCATAACATCATTCGATTCGTATATATAAAACTACCTTATACGAAGGTTTAAACTTGAAATCACTAGAACATAGTTTAGTTAATTCCAAACTTGTTCGCAAACAAAAGTTAATCCTTCTAACTTGACTTTTAAAATCAACTAAACACATGTTCTATATCTATATGATATGCTAACTTAATGATTTAAAACCGGAAAACACGAAAAACACCGTAAAACCGGATATACGCCGTCGTAGTAACACCGCGGGCTGTTTTGGGTTAGTTAATTAAAAACTATGATAAACTTTGATTTAAAAGTTGTTCTTCTGGAAAAATGATTTTTATTATGAACATGAAACTATATCCAAAAATCATGGTTAAACTCAAAGTGGAAGTATGTTTTCCAAAATGGTCATCTAGACGTCGTTCTTTCGACTAAAATGACTACCTTTACAAAAACGACTTGTAACCTGTATTTCTGACTATAAACTTATAATTTTTCTGTTTATATTCATAAACTTAAGTTCAATATGAAACCATAGAAACTTGAAACACTCAAAACGGATTTAAAACGAAGAAGTTATGGGTAAAACAAGATTGGATATTTTTGCTTGTTGTAGCTACGTGAAAATTGGTAACAAATTTATATTAATTATATCCTAGCTAACTTATATTGTATTATACATGTATCCTAATATATTATGTAATCTTGGGATACCATGGACACGTATGCAAATGTTTTGACATATCATATCGACCCATCTATATATATTATTTGGAACAACTATAGACACTCTATATGCAGTAATGTTGGAGTTAGCTATACAGGGTTGAGGTTGATTCCAAAAATATATATACTTTGAGTTGTGATCTAGCCTTTGACATGTATACACTGGGTCGTGGATTGATTCAAGATAATATATATCAATTTATTTCTGTACATCTAACTATGGACAACTAGTTGTAGGTTACTAACGAGGACATCTGACTTAATAAACTTAAAACATCAAAATGTATTAAAAGTGTTGTAAATATATTTTGAACATACTTTGATATATATGTACATATTTGTTATAGGTTCATGAATCGACCAGTGGCCAAGTCTTACTTTCCGACGAAGTAAAAATTTGTGAAAGTGAGTTATAGTCCCACTTTTAAAATCTAATATTTTGGGATGAGAATACATGCAGTTTTATAAATGTTTTACGAAATAGACACAAGTAATTGAAACTACATTATATGGGTGAATGATCGAAGTCGAATATGCCCCTTTTGCTTGGTAACCTAAGAATTAGTAAATCGATCTACTAATTGACGCGAATCCTAAAGATAGATCTATTGGGCCTAACGAACCCCATCCAAAGTACCGGATGCTTTAATACTTCGAATTCATTTTTATCATGTCCGAAGGATTTCCCGAAATGATAGGGGATATTCTTATATGCATCTTGTTAATGTCGGTTACCAGGTGTTCACCATATGATTGAATTTTATCTCAATGTATGGGATGTATATTGAAATATGAAATCTTGTGGTCTATTATTATTATGATTTGATAATATATAGGTTAAACCTATAACTCACCAACATTTTTGTTGACGTTTTAAGCATGTTTATACTCAGGTGATTATTAAGAGCTTCCGCTGTTGCATACTAAAATAAGGACAAGATTTTGAGTCCATGCTTGTATGATATTATTTAAAAACTGCATTCAAGAAACTTATTTTTGATGTAATATATTCTTATTGTAAACCATTATGTAATGGTCGTGTGTAAACGGTATATTTTAGATTATCATTACTTGATAATCTACGTAATATTTTTGAAACCTTTATCGATAAAATAAAGGTTATGGTTGTTTTAAAAATGAATGCAGTCTTTGAAAAACGTCTCATATAGAGGTCAAAACCTTGCGAAGAAATTAATTAATATGGAACGTTTATAATCAATATGAACGGGACATTTTAGTTGGTATCCGAGCGTTGTTCTTAGAGAACCAGAAAATTGCATTAGTGTGTCTTACCGAGTTTGTTAGGATGCATTAGTGAGTCTGGACTTCGACCGTGTTTTTCTTCAAAAACGATTGCTTAACATTTTTTTTTTGTTGGAAACTATATATTAGTAACATGTAAATATTATGTGATATATTAATCTCTTAACGTGTTTGATATTGTGTGATAGATGTCTACCTCTAGTACAAATCCCATTGATTCACCTAATAATAATGAAGAGTCGAATATATTTTGGGAAGATTCACAAATTCCCGAAGAGGAACCGGAAGAGGAGGAACCGGAAGAAGAGGAACCAGAAGAGGAGGAATCGGAAGAGGAGGAACCAGAAAAAGAAGAAGAGGTTCCGGAGGAAGAAATATTGATACTTTTAGTAAATCGATTAAATAAAAGAAAATCCTCAACCAATGGACCAAAGTTAATAATGGTCAATGGTGTTTCCGCCGAGGAAGCAAAATATTGAGAAGATTACCAATTTTCCGATGAATCGAATCCCGATGAGGATTCCGATGATGTTATAGAAATTACCTAGACCTAATTTAATAAAGCGAAAGAAAATAATAAGGGAAAAGGTATAAAAATAGAGAAACCCGATTCCAACCCCGATGAACTTTATATGTATCGGCAACATCTGTATTTCCTAAAATGTAACAATGACCCGGGAACCTCTAAACCACCAGGTTTTTCTAAACCATTATGGAAAACAACGGCTTGTATTAGAGGAACACCATATATTCCTAGAAAATTAGGGAAACGAACCAAGTCCGAAGAAGAAGAAACCAGTGATTCAGATTAGAGGGTTGTAATCATGTTTTGTATTATATGTATTGTAGTGTGCTTGTACTTTTATGTTCTATGTAAAAATTGCTTGTATTGTTTGTTAATTATCTTTTACGAATCTAATCCTTGTCTATTTTACAGTATAAAAATAAAATGGATGTTAAGGGTAGACAACCGAATATTTTAGAAGACCTACCAGAGGATATGATTGAGGAAATCTTGTCTAGAGTCGGTCAGAATTTATTAGCACATTTAGTTATGGTGAAATTAACTTGTCAAACATTTGAAAGACTTTCCAGAAATGCCTTAGTTTATAAAAGGTTTTCCTTTGATAGGTGGGGTATATCACATTGGGGAGACCGTAAGTTACGCCGTGTTTTCTTAAAGCATTAAATGCGGGGAACCTAAATGCAATTTTACGCTACGGGTTAAGAACCTATTTTGACTCAACATATCCCAACATAGGATTTCGTGAATTAGAAAGAGCTTCTAACATGCAACATAAAGAAGCATGTTATGCTTACGGGTTAGTGATGTTCGCTTCTTACCAAAGTGAGAAAAAGAACATCGGATTGCAACTTTTAAATAAAACCTTCCCACAAGTGACGGATTCAGTAGTTGGGATGAGAAACAAGGTTTTTAGATTATTACGGGGATGTTGGACATTACGAAAGCCTCGTCCTTTTGACGACATTACAACATGCTGCCTAGCCAATGGTCATAACGGTTATTTTCCACAAGACCAAGGATGGGAAGTCATCTTAGTAAAACCAGAATGCATGACTTGTTTCTGGACTTATGAATTACGTGTCTTTATTTCCTTTGCTGAACAACTTGCATATTGACTAGGTTTATCTTCAAAACTGTCATGTATTAAAGTGTACTATATTTCATGTTATATGTAATATAGCAAAGTTGTAAGTTTGAAGAATATTTGTATGTGATATATCATTATAATCAATTTTTCATATGGAATTGTAGTAGTTGAATTGTATATTAGCTACTAAGTATGAACTTAACGGGTAGGTAGTACCCGAATTTAAACTTATAAAATGCTAATATAAAGAAAAAGCTTTTATAAATGAGTTCATATTATGCTACAAAATACTATTGACTACTCTTAATATTCTGTATGATTAACTCGATTTAGTTGGCTATTTTGAAGGAAATGGCACCGACTACTCGACACACCATGAATATGAGCGAAGAGGAATTTCATACTTTTCTTGCAGCAAACATAGCCGCAGTACAGGCTGCGCTACATACCAACAATAACTCTGAATCTAGCAATGCAGCTAACGGCGCAAGAAATCGTGTAGGATGCTGATAAGGCTAAAAAGGAACATATATTTCATAGCAAAATCCCCCAAGAAAGACAAGATTTTAGTTGCAATTGTTCCATTTTCGAGTAATATTCGTTTATTTTAAATAAGTGCGAAGACAAAAGGCTAAAACGAAGATTTGAAGACGCAAAGGTCCAAAAAGCTCAAAAGTACAAGATACAATCAAAAAGGTTCAAATTATTGATGAAGAACGTCTAAAAATGACAAGAGTACAAGTTACAAAACGCAAAGTACACGATATAAAATTGTACGAAAGGGCGTTCGAAAATCCGGAACCGAGGCATGAACCAACTTTCAGCGCTCGACGCAACGGTGTAAAAATTACGAGTCAACTATGCACAAGAATAAAATATAATATTTAAATAATTCATAATAAGAATAATATTAAATAATAAAAAGTTGTTAATTGAGCATAGTTCAGGGGTCGTAAATGAAAATTTCAATTCTAATTTCGCTATAAAAGCGATGATTTACGATCAATTTGAGGAGACTTTTTTTTCGATCATTTTTTCTATCTTTTTCTTACTTTTCTATATCAAATATCAATATCTATATTTATAATTCTCTATCATAATGTTAATGTAATCAGATATAACAATAATCTTAATTTTAATTTTAAATTATGATAATAATAAGATTTATGATAGAGATCGTTTGAGTGTGTAAGTCGAAATTCTGTCCGTGTAACGCTACGCTATTTTTAATCATTGTAAGTTATGTTCAACCTTTTTACATTAATGTCTCGTAGCTAAGTTATTATTATGCTTATTTAAAACGAAGTAATCATGATGTTGGACTAATTACTAAAATTGGGTAATTGGGCTTTGTACCATAATTAAGGTTTGGGCAAAAGACCGACACTTGTGGAAATTGGACTATTGACTATTAATAGATGGGGGGTATTGTCTAATTGAGTGACAACTCATTGGAGTCTGTCGAACCTATCTTCAAATTAATTATCCTAATAATTAATAATGATTATGGTTGTCCTATTTAGTGACGTTCATATGGAATCTATTATAATTATTTAATTAATTATTCGGGTTGGGTAATTGATTATTCAAACTGATCAAGTGGGTAAATTAATATTCATATCTAATCAAAACAGGGGTAGATTACATACAGTGATAACTGGTGTAATTGTTGACAGAAGTGATAACTGCGTCACAGTTTAAATCCTTAATTTGTTGGAATATTTGACTTCGGGTATAAGGGTAATTTGACGAGGACACTCGCACTTTATATTTATGACCGATGGACTATTATGGATAAAAACCAGATAGGTATCAAATAAACCATGACAAAG
Organism: Rutidosis leptorrhynchoides; assembly: GCF_046630445.1. Classification (NCBI taxonomy): domain Eukaryota; kingdom Viridiplantae; phylum Streptophyta; class Magnoliopsida; order Asterales; family Asteraceae; genus Rutidosis; species Rutidosis leptorrhynchoides. The sequence continues at coordinate 106,797,953 of NC_092340.1, read as the reverse complement.
GACAATTAACCCGAGTAACAATTAATTAAAATCAAAACGTCAAACATCATGATTACGGAAGTTTAAATAAGCATAATCCTTTTATTTCATATTCTATCGCAATTTTATTTATTGTTATTTTATTTATCGTCATTTATTTATTTTACGCACTTTAATTATCGTCATTTATCTTTGCGCTTAAAATATAGAATCGACAAACCGGTCATTAAACGGTAAAACCCCCCTTTTATAATAATATTACTACTTATATAATTATATGTATTTTGTATAAATATAGTTGTTAAAAATATAGTAAGTATCACCAGCTCCCTGTGGAACGAACCGGACTTACTAAAAACTACACTACTCTACGATTAGGTACACTGCCTATAGTGTTGTAGCAAGATTTAGGTATATCCCACTCTATAAATAATTAAAACTTGTGTCATATTTTGTAGTATTTTGTATTAAAAATAATACTATTTCGTACCCTCACGCTACATCATCAAGTTTTTGGCGCCGCTGCCGGGGAGCACTAAAACGCTATATTTTTAATTTATATTTGCAAAAATATAAAAAAAAACGTAAAAAAAAACGTAAAAAAAAAAAACGTAAAAAAAAAAAAAAAAAATTATAAAAAAAAAATATATTTTTAAGATTTTGTCTATAAATTTTTTTTTTTTTTGTTTTATTACCTTTAGATTTTTAGACTATATTCGCAACTTTTAGTATTAAGTTTAGTTTTGCCATAGTTATTTTTACTTCTAGAATTTTTAGTTTTGCCGTAAAATCCCTTAAGTGCTTTTTCTTTAGACTAAGATTTAGGTGCCTTAAAATTTTGCGACGCTATTTTTCGTGCTACTTTCTTATTTTTATTTATCTTTCGACGCCGTTTACCTATGTATCAATTACAATTCCAATTAGTAATCTCTATTTGTAGTTTTAATTTTAAGATAGTGATAGTTATAAGGTTGGATTAACCGCGTGTTTACAAACCACTCTTCGTCTTTTTCATTTTTCGACACTTTTCGACGCGCAATCTTTTTCTCTCTTATTTCTCGCCATTCTAGTTTTTAGGACTTAGAATTTTTTCTACTTCTTCTCTAAATTTCTTAAAATTACGAAAATTTATTTTAAGTGGTTAAATTGATAGACATCAAAATTTTCTGGTTCGTAGTAATAGTTGGATTTGTACGTGGACCGGGTTATTGGAGCCAAACAGTACTCAATTATATTGAGACCAAACGAATCCTGCCCCTCTGCTGCATCTTTTGGCTATTCGAAACGTGGGCAAAATCAGAAAAGTCTATTAATTGGATAACTTATTATAATTTTTCTTTCCTTTTTAAAAACTAATAGGATATTCAGTGAATGCACCGAGCAAGACGTTCGCCGCCGATCATACGTTCACCACCTGTAACTCGATCAAGACATCGTTTAACGAATATCGCCGCCGTTGATTTTTCTTTAGAATCGTCATCAAGTCGACCAAATCCTCAAACTCAAATTTCCGATAATCCAGTTTTTGAAACAAACCTCACAATTGAGAATCCGGAGAATATTCAGGAACGGTTTGTAGATCCCGAACCATTAAACTTTCCTCCAGAACCACCAATCATTCAAACAGAGATTGTTGAGGAAAGAAACCATTAAATCAGAGACCTCTAGTGATTCAGATACAACACTTCCAATCATGGAAAATCTAGAACCTCTAAGTATGGAAGACCGAATGAGAGCTACACGCACGGGCCAAGGTCATGCCATTATTAAACCAGAAGTTAATGCTCCAGATTATGAAATCAAAGGACAAATTCTACACATGGTGACTAATCAATGCCAATTCAGTGGTGCGCCGAATGAAGACCCAAACGAACATCTTCGTACGTTTAATAGAATTTGTACACTATTCAAAATCCGAGAAGTGGAAGATGAGCAGATCTATCTCATGTTGTTTCCCTGGACTTTAAAGGGAGAAGCCAAAGATTGGTTAGAATCGTTACCTGAAGGGGCGATTGACACATGGGATGTTTTAGTTGAAAAATTTCTTAAACGATTCTTTCCGGCATCCAAAGCCGTGAGACTTCAAGGAGAAATTTTTACGTTCACGCAAAAGCCAAATGAAACATTATATGAGGCGTGGACAAGATTCGGAAGGATGTTGAGAGGATGTCCTCAACACGGTTTAGACACTTACCAAATAGTACAAATATTCTACCAAGGTGTCAACGTTGCTACACGAAAAGACATCGACATAACAGCCGGTGGATCCATTATGAAGAAAACCGCAACTGAAGCTTACAAAATTATTGATAACACAGCCTCCCACTCGCATGAGTGGCACCAAGAAAAAGATATCTTTCGATCATCTAAAGCGGCTAGAGCCGATTCTAGCCATGACTTTGATTCCGTTTCCGCAAAAATAGATGCTTTCGAAAGACGAATGGAAAAGATGAATAAAGATATTCACGCAATACGAATCAGTTGTGAGCAATGCGGTGGACCACACTTATTGAAAGATTGTCACATTGAACCAACGATGGAACAACGAGAGAATGTTTCCTATATGAACCAAAGGCCGGGAAATAATTATCAAAATAATTATCAACCGCCAAGGCTAAACTTAAATCGAAATCAAAACATTCTTTACAATCCAAAAGGACCCGAAAATAACTGGTATAACCAACAAGGTCCGAATAACCAACCAACTCAAAACAACACTTTCAATCAACAAAGACCTGGCTTATATAAACCACAACAACAAACCGAAGAGAAAAAGTCAAATATGGAAGACGTGGTATTCAAGCTAGTTGAATCTCAAATACAATTTATTGAAACTCAAACCCAAACGAACGAGAGATTTGATCAGTCATTAAGAACTCAACAAGCTTCCATTTTGAATCTAGAAAAACACATAGGTACTCTTGCTAGCATGATGAGTGAGAGGGAACAAGGAAAGCTACCGAGTAATACTGAAGTAAATCCTCGGAAAGAGAATGTTAATATGGTGTCAACAAATTCTGAAAAACCAGCACCAGAAGATGGGAAGATTTTAGATGTGAGTAACAATGAAGAAGTTACACCACCACCACCACCCGAGTATGTAAAGCCAGTGGTGACACCATACAAACCACCCATCCCGTTTCCAAGAAAAGGAGTTGAGTATGAGCAAGTAATAGGTAATAAAGTTGGTGATACCATTGGAAAGAAGAAGAAGAAGAAGAAGTATAAGAAAGTGCAAGAAACAAAAACCGTAGAAGTAAACACGGTGAAGACAGTTCCACCAAAACCTCCACCTAGGGTAGGTGATCCGGGTGAATTTATTGTTCCTTGTCTACTTAGTGATTGTGTCATGTATGATGCACTAGCAGATTTAGGTGCAAGTGTAAGTGTTATGCCTCTTTCCTTATATAAGAGATTAGGTGTAGGTAAGTTAAGTCCAACGGATATGAGTGTTCGACTCTTTGATCAAACCATTAAGCACCCAATTGGAATTGCTGACAACCTACCCATTCAAGTAGGCAATTTAACCTTTCTAGTCGAATTCATTGTCATTGACATAGAAGAGGACCCAAACATTCCTCTAATTTTAGGTCGACCATTCTTTGCGTCCACCAGGGCGTTATTTGATGTAGGAAATGGAAGAATGACACTTAAAAGTGGTGACAAATCGATCACCTTTATGATTCTAAAATCTAAACCTCCACCAACCAAAACCGTTGAACCAATAAAAACGATTGGTAATAACCATGTTGTTTTACCAACTCCAACGGCAGTGCTTAGCAATAATGAAACGCCTAAGTGTGGGAAAAATGAAGTAACACCTAATGATAACCCAATAACAAAGGACCCCGTTGTTGATACGAAATTAGATGACCCCGTTATTAACAGTTCAATGAAGACACTTTTTAAACGGGCTATTGATGCTAGAAGTAAGGGGAACTTTAAGTTATGTAACCGGTTAGTATCCAATCTGTCGCCTAAAGAAAGGGCGAAACTAGTTGAATTTTGGGATATTACGGAAGAAACCGGGCACTGGCTTAAAGAAAAAGTCACAGATATGCAAGTTGATTATGGACCAAGAGAAATTAACGATGAAGTTAATCACAATTTCGACACCCCAGCTACCTAAGTGTGGGGAGATTCAAATGTTCTAAAAAGAAAATGCTGTCTGGAGTTAGTTGTTCTGTTCTCGTGTAGTTCCGAGAATGGAATCCGATTGGTCTTTTCCGCTAGCAGACACTAAAGAACTAGTTTTCTCCCCCCATTCTGAATTTTTTTGTTTTTTAGGTTTTATATGAAATTAATATGTTTTCTTTTTATGTTTTGTGTGATTTTAAAAACAAAAATTGACTTTATTTCATTAAGTTAAAAAAAAATTGATTTCTAAAATTTGTCGTGAGTTGAAGACTAGGTCGTTGAACCGAAATTGCTTTACCCGAGGGCGGGACGAAAAATTTTGTTATCATTATTGATTTAAAGTATGCCGAAAAAATACTATGTTTTATAAATTTTTGAACGTGGGGTTATATACCAAACTTCAAAAATATGTATATATGTTTGTATTTTATGTTATGTACACAACAGAGTAAAACAGCGCACTTTCAAAGACTGTCATTAAGTTCAACAAAAAGCTACTAATTTTGATGACAAGGCGCAAAATATCAAATGTGATGTAAAATAATATGCTTACAAACTGGGTATTTTTAATCACTTTTCTACGCTAATCACCCTCATGAATTTATAATTGTAGTCTGATTTCATGCAAATGAGGGCATTGCATGATCTCAAGTGTGGGGAAGGGTTATAAATTCTCTCGGGTTTACACTTGGTTTATTTGCCAAATTTTGTAAAAATTTGAAAAATTTTCAACTAAATGAACTCAAAATCATGTTTATACATATTTATGAACGATGAAAACTAGGTGATAATACCAAAATTATCGTTACCTCGAAAAGGACATAAATTGAGAAACACCCTAAAACGCTTGAATTCATTTAAAATGAAATAGAAGAAAATAAAAAGGCAAAGAAAGAAACTAAGTGTGGGAAGAATGTACCAAGTTATTCAATTTAAAACATATATCACATATTTTTGTACAAGATTATTGCAGGTACTTTTTCTTTGGACGATACTAATCAGTTTTACCCGGTTTACTGTAATACATTTGAAAGAAAGATGGATCTACACGATGAATCAATTCCATCATTAAAAGGAAGTAAAGTCTTCCGAAAAAGACACGCGCTTCTTGATTTAGGTCATGAAGTTGTCGTCCAGACCAGCTGTAGGTTGACGAAAAATCTAGAAAAGTCATCTCTAAAATCAGCAGGAAATCCACGGACCTCAGCATCAAACAGGGTCGCCAAGTGGTCAGATTTATCCTAACCATGAGAAGGATTTATCTCGTACAATGGGGAGGCACCGTGCAAATTAGCTTGATAAGACTAATGAATCAGATCCCCAGAAAGGATAATCTCCTTAAAGATTAAAAATCAGCTTTTAAGACTGATATTACTCAATCCTTGAGATTGACCTTAAAGATTGAGAATTCAAACTCATGGAATTCAATGATATCTAAACTCGAGCTTGAACGAGAAAATATTTTGATCAAAAATACAAACCGATTTGTTTTCTGAAAAACCATTTTCAATGCGTTCATTACCATTGAACGTAAAATCCTAAGAAATTCACCTGGAATTCATTAGGTCACCTGAACCAAATCGGGTGTCAACCGTAAGAACGGTGGTTGCATAGCATGGTCGGAGACAAGACCTTGTGCCAGACCGAAAAATCATAGGATGATCTTTACTATCGCTCCTACCAAGGATAGTTCTAGCATCCGACACGTTAAAAGACCATAATCAAATGCATGTCACGGGACATTGCCTTAACAGTTTCTTGTTCATCGCTTTCCTTTACAACCGGACGGTAGTTTACCGAAAGGTAATATACGGAACAAGTAAACTGGATGTGTGCTTTCCGATACCGGGATAGCAGTGGATTACACGAACCTAAATGTTTTTAGCCAAAATATTGATCCACAAATATATTTTGCAACACCGATGGTGGGTCAAATCAGAAAACTTGTCTAGGGTAAAATCTAGCTTGAATTTTTAAAAGATCAAATGTTTTCATAAAGATCCAATTTCCTAAAGGATCTACATTTTTATAGTCATGTGGGACTGTAAACCGCCTTTCAAATGTGCACTTTGCTTTGGAAACCGAAAGTAAATCGGCTATTTGATTGCAAGTGTCGTTGACCTAAACCCAAGGCAACTGTGGATGACACACCCACCTTTAACCATGGTTCTATTGTTAATATCATTGTTTATACCGCTCTATCAAAATCACTGATGTACAAAGTGTGAAGAATAAAGAAGTGATTCGTGTGATGTATTATATTATTTCAAGACTGTATTGCTTGAGGACAAGCAACGCTCAAGTGTGGGGATATTGATAAGGCTAAAAAGGAACATATATTTCATAGCAAAATCCCCCAAGAAAGACAAGATTTTAGTTGCAATTGTTCCATTTTCGAGTAATATTCGTTTATTTTAAATAAGTGCGAAGACAAAAGGCGAAAACGAAGATTTGAAGACGCAAAGGTCCAAAAAGCTCAAAAGTACAAGATACAATCAAAAAGGTTCAAATTATTGATGAAGAACGTCTAAAAATGACAAGAGTACAAGTTACAAAACGCAAAGTACACGATATAAAATTGTACGAAAGGGCGTTCGAAAATCCGGAACCGAGGCATGAACCAACTTTCAGCGCTCGACGCAACGGTGTAAAAATTACGAGTCAACTATGCACAAGAATAAAATATAATATTTAAATAATTCATAATAAGAATAATATTAAATAATAAAAAGTTGTTAATTGAGCATAGTTCAGGGGTCGTAAATGAAAATTTCAATTCTAATTTCGCTATAAAAGCGATGATTTACGATCAATTTGAGGAGACTTTTTTTTCGATCATTTTTTCTATCTTTTTCTTACTTTTCTATATCAAATATCAATATCTATATTTATAATTCTCTATCATAATGTTAATGTAATCAGATATAACAATAATCTTAATTTTAATTTTAAATTATGATAATAATAAGATTTATGATAGAGATCGTTTGAGTGTGTAAGTCGAAATTCTGTCCGTGTAACGCTACGCTATTTTTAATCATTGTAAGTTATGTTCAACCTTTTTACATTAATGTCTCGTAGCTAAGTTATTATTATGCTTATTTAAAACGAAGTAATCATGATGTTGGGCTAATTACTAAAATTGGGTAATTGGGCTTTGTACCATAATTAAGGTTTGGGCAAAAGACCGACACTTGTGGAAATTGGACTATTGACTATTAATAGATGGGGGGTATTGTCTAATTGAGTGACAACTCATTGGAGTCTGTCGAACCTATCTTCAAATTAATTATCCTAATAATTAATAATGATTATGGTTGTCCTATTTAGTGACGTTCATATGGAATCTATTATAATCATTTAATTAATTATTCGGGTTGGGTAATTGATTATTCAAACTGATCAAGTGGGTAAATTAATATTCATATCTAATCAAAACAGGGGTAGATTACATACAGTGATAACTGGTGTAATTATTGACAGAAGTGATAACTGCGTCACAGTTTAAATCCTTAATTAGTTGGAATATTTGACTTCGGGTATAAGGGTAATTTGACGAGGACACTCGCACTTTATATTTATGACCGATGGACTATTATGGATAAAAACCAGATAGGTATCAAATAAACCATGACAAAGGACAATTAACCCGAGTAACAATTAATTAAAATCAAAACGTCAAACATCATGATTACGGAAGTTTAAATAAGCATAATCCTTTTATTTCATATTCTATCGCAATTTTATTTATTGTTATTTTATTTATCGTCATTTATTTATTTTACGCACTTTAATTATCGTCATTTATCTTTGCGCTTAAAATATAGAATCGACAAACCGGTCATTAAACGGTAAAACCCCCCTTTTATAATAATATTACTACTTATATAATTATATATATTTTGTATAAATATAGTTGTTAAAAATATAGTAAGTATCACCAGCTCCCTGTGGAACGAACCGGACTTACTAAAAACTACACTACTCTACGATTAGGTACACTGCCTATAGTGTTGTAGCAAGATTTAGGTATATCCCACTCTATAAATAATTAAAACTTGTGTCATATTTTGTAGTATTTTGTATTAAAAATAATACTATTTCGTACCCTCACGCTACATCATCAGATGCTCCTACAAAGAATTCACTGCCTGCAAACCTTTGGAATTTGATGGAACCTAAGGACCAATTGGATTGAAATGGTGGACCGATAAAGTCGAATCAGTGTTTGCCATAAGTAAGTGTACTGAAGAGGACAAATTTAAGTACGCTACGCATACCTTCACAGGTACTGCGTTAACGTGGTGGAACACCTATCTTGAACAGGTAGGACAAAATACTGCTTACGCACTACCGTGGTTGGCATTCAAGCAATTGATGAACGAGCAGTACCGTCCTAGAAACGAAGTCAATAAACTCAAGGCAGAACTTAGAGAGTTACGAACACAAGGGTTCGACGTTACCACATATGAATGACGATTCACAGAGTTTTACCTATTGTGTACGGGAACATTCGAAGATGAAGAAGAGAAGATCGACGCGTTTGTAAAAGGGTTACCAGTAAGGATTCAAGAAGATGTGAGTTCACACGAGCCCGCTTCTATACAGAAGGCAAGTCGAATGGCTCATAAACTCATAAATCAGATTGAGGGAAGAATTAAAGAGCAGGCGGCCGAAGAAGCCAACACGAAACAACTCAAGAGGAAGTGGGAGGAAAACGGTGACAAGATTCACCAGTACAACAACAACAACAACAACAATAATTACAACCATAATTGCAACAACTATCCCAATAACCGCAACAACAATCGCAACAATAACCGCAATCCTAACAATAACTACAACAAACATCCCAACAACAACAGCAACTACAAAAACCGTTTCAACAACAATAACAATCCCAACAACAACCTCAATAACAACAACGGCAACAAAAACCAAAAACAGCCATGTCATAGGTGTGAAGAAAATCATCAGGGGTTTTGCACGACATTTTGCAACAGGTGTAAAAGAAATGTTCATAGTGCGACAAAGTGTGAGGTCTACGGACCAAAGTTTAACAGAACTAAAGGAACAAATAATGTCAAAATAAGTGATAATGCTAAAAACGAACATATATTTCATAGCATTATCCCTAAAGAAAGACAAGATTTTAGTTGCAATTGTTCTATTTACAAGTGATATTCGTTTAAATATTAAAAGGTGAAGACAAAAGACAGATTCGACGAATTGAAGACGCAAATAACCAAAAAGCTCAAAAGTACAAAGTACAATCAAAGTGGTTCTAATTATTGATAAGAAACGTCTCAAAATTACAAGAGTACAAGACGCAAAATGCAAAGTACAAGATATTAAATTATACGCAAGGACGTTCGAAAATCTGGAACCGGGACCAAAGTCAACTCTCAACGCTCGACGCAACGGACTAAAAATTACAAGTTAACTATGCACATAAATATAATATAATATTTAAATAATTCTTATAATTATTTATATATTATATTTATATATTAAAACGTCGACAAGCAAAGAAACAAAAATATGTGAGCTGCTACCTACCCCCATGCGATCGCATGGCCTATAGGCACAAAAGCCATGCGATCGTATGGCCCTGAAATCCAGGCCACATTGCTATAAAAAGGCAGTTTGTCGAACGAAATAAAAACATATATCAATCCATCTCTCTATCTACAAACGTAAATATATATATATTTATATTATAATTTTAATTTTAATTTTAAATTCTAATAATAAGGGTATGTTAGCGAATGTTGTAAGGATGTAAGTCGAAATTCTGTCCGTGTAACGATACGCTATTTTTAATCACTGTAAGTTATGGTTAATGTTATTTTTAATTTAATGTCTCGTAGCTAAATTATTATTATGCTTATTTAAGACAAAGTAATCATGATGTTGGGCTAAAAATATTAAGATTGGGTAATTGGGCTTTGTACCATAATTGGGGTTTGGACAAAAGAACGACACTTGTGGAAATTAGACTATGGGCTATTAATGGGCTTTATATTAACTAAAAGATACCTCGTTAATTTAATATATAGACTTATAATTTGACGTATTTATATATAACCACATACACTTGACTGGGCACGGTGGGCGGGATATCTATAAATACCAATAATTGTTCATTTTACCGAACACGAAACTGGATTAATAGTTAGTAGACTTGTTGAAACAGGGGTGGAGTACATTCAAGGGTAATTGGTGTAATTGTTAACAAAGTAGTAAAACCTTGGTTTCCATGCAGTCGATAACCAATTCGAATCCCCAGGTATTAAAACCTTGTTACAATTCGAATCCCCAATTAGTTGGAATATTTGACTTCGGGAATAAGAATAATTTGGCGAAGACTTCCGCATTTTATGATTATGACTGATGGACTATTATGGACAAATTCGTATGGATATATTGAATAATCCAGGACAAAGAACAATTAACCCATGGGAATAAACTAAAAATCAACACGTCAAACATCATGATTATGGAAGTTTAAATAAGCATAATTCTTTTATTTCATATTTAATTGCACTTTTAATTATCGCACTTTTATTTATTGTCATTGTATTTAATTGCACTTTTAATTATCGTACTCTTTAATTATCGCAATTTTATTTTATCGCACTTTTATTTATCGCAATTTCATTATCGTTATTTACTTTACGCTTTAAATTAAGTTATATTTATTTTTAATATTTTACATTAGGTTTTAACTGTGACTAAAGTTTTAAAAATCGACAAACCGGTCATTAAACGGTAAAAACCCCCCTTTATAATAATAATATTACTTATATATTTTTGTATTTTTACAAATATAGTTTTTAAATATATAGCGTTAAGCTTGTTTAAGAGATCCCTGTAGAACGAACCGGACTTACTAAAAACTACACTACTGTACGATTAGGTACACTGCCTATAAGTGTTGTAGCAAGGTTTAGGTATATCCATTCTATAAATTAATAAATATCTTGTATAAAATTTTATCGTATTTAATAGTATTTCGTTGTAAAAATTATACTATTTCCTAGTACACCTCGCACACATCAAGTATTTTTTGGCGCCGCTGCCGGGGAATGTTCTTGCTTAAACGCCGGAAGCGCAACGCTATATAAAAAAAAGATTTTTTTTAATTTTTAGTTTACTTTTATAAAACTACACTTTTATAAAAATACGTTTTAAATATTCAAAAATATAAAAAGAAAAACAAAAATTATATATTTTTAATAGTTTGTTAAATATATATATATAAAACTATAAAGTTTCTTTATTTTTATTTTGTAAAAATATAAGTTTTATTTAATTTATATAAATATATTATATCTAAAATAGAAAACTGAAAAAAAAATTACTCGAGGCCCGATCACTGTAGCAGCCCAAAGCCTGGTCCGAAATTCTTATCCATGCGATCGCATGGATTTTTAACATGAGAACCATGCGATCGCTTGGCCCTGTCTGACACGCCAACTGTTGACCTAATTAAGCATTAATTACGGAGTATTATTTATTATTATTATTTAAACCCTAATTAGGTTTTATTTATTTATTATTTAGTTTAGTGTTATTTAATTAATTTGTTTTATTTAGTTTAATAAGTTTTAATAAATTATAAAATTAATAGTTTTATAAAATAAATAATATAAAAATAATATTTTTATAAAAATTGTACTTTTTACAACTTTAATTATATTTTTATATTTTGTACCTTTTTATTCGTTTTAGCGTAATATTTGTATTTTTCGCTCGTTTTTAGTTTCAAGTCATAGTTTTTGCCATAGTTATTTTTACTTCTAGATTTTTAGGCTTTGCCGTAAAATCTCTTAAGTGCTTTTTCTTTAGACTAAGATTTAAGTGCTTTAGAATTTTGCGACGCCGTTTTTATATTTTAGTACCTTTTTAAGTTATTGCCATTTGGGATATAGAATTTCTTTTAAGTTTTAATATTTTTAGACGCAACTTTTAATTTTTAGTTTTTAGTTCCTTTTTAAGTTTCGACGCGCTACATTCTTATTTTTATTTTTCGACTTTTTATTTTTTGACGTTTTTCGACGCGCTCTTTTTCTTTCTTATTTCTCGACACTCTGGTTTTTAGGACATAGAATTTTTCTATTTCTTCTCTCTAAATTTCTTTAAACTTTAACGAAAAATTATTTTAAGTGGTTAAATTGATAGACATCAAAATTTTCTAGTTCGTAGTAATAGTTGGATTTGAATGTGGACCGGGTTATTGGAGCCAAACAGTACTCAATTATATTGAGACCAAACGAATCCTGCCCCTCTGCTACATCTTTTGGCTATTCGAAACGTGGGCAAAATCAGAAAAGTCTATTAATTTGATAACTTATATAATTTTTCTTATTTTTATAACTAATAGGATATTCAGTGAATGCACCGAGCAAAATGTTCACCACCTTTTGTACGTTCACCACCTGTAACTCGATCAAGACATCTAGCAAATATTGTCGCCGTTGATTTTTCTTTAGAATCGTCATCCAGTCGACCAAGTACTCCAAATCAAATTTCCGATAATCCATTTTTTGAACCCGACCTCACAATTGAGAATCCGGAGAATATTCAGGGACAATTCATAGATCCTGAACCATTAATCTTTCCTCTGGAACCACCAATCATTCAAACAGAGATTGTTGAGGAACCTACCATTAAATCAGAAACCTATAGTGATTCAGATTCAACAAATTCAATCATGGAGAATCTGGAACCTCTAAGTATGGAAGACCGAATGAGAGCTAAACGCACTGGCCAAGGTCACGCAATTACTCAACCTGACATAAAGGCGCCAGATTATGAAATCAAGGGACAAATTCTACACATGGTTACTAATCAATGCCAATTTAGTGGTGCGCCGAAGGAAGATCCAAATGAACATCTTCGTACCTTTAATAGGATCTGCACACTATTTAAAATAACAGAAGTGGAGGATGAACAGATATATCTCATGTTATTTCCCTGGACTTTAAAGGGAGAAGCCAAAGATTGGTTAGAATCGTTACCTGAAGGGGCGATTGATACATGGGACGTTTTAGTTGAAAAAATTTTTAAACAATTCTTTCCGGCATCTAAAGCCATAAGACTTCAAGGAGAAATTATTACATTCACACAGAAGCCAAACGAAACTCTATATGAGGCTTGGACAAGATTTGGAAAGTTATTAAGAGGATGTCCGCAACATGGGTTAGACACATGTCAAATAGTACAAATATTCTATCAAGGATGCGACATCACTACACGAAAAGACATCGATATTATAGCGACCCGACCAAAACATGTTTGACGGCGCCGACTACTTAGGTCCCGTTACTTGGTCATAAGTCTTTAATATGACGTTTGACCAAAATATGTCGCATTCATTTCATAAGTAAAAGGATGTTTCAAGTTTACAAACGTAGTTCAAAAGACTAGTTACATTACAATGTTTAACATACGAATGAAACCCTTGCAACACAATTTAAAGTAGTCAAAAGATGCTCCAACTATGCATGTATACTCGACCTCCAAGCAAGTATCAAAAAGAGTGCGGAAAGCATGTATCAAGTAGCGTTCAAGGACCTGAGAAAACATATAGAAAACTGTCAACGAAAACGTTGGTGAAATCATAGGTGTTTTAGTAAACGTTGCATTTGAACCACAAGACTTAATATAATATGATTATCAAAATCATTTACATTCCAAAGTTGTTGATTGTTTCGTGGGCACCCAATTATCAAACTTAACTGTTTTGCACCCTTTGCGTTGTGTTAGAACATACAGTAGACCCGAAAATATATTTCATCCGCTAACGGTAGCGAACCGTCCGAATGAGGCTCGTCAAGCCCATGTGATCACATAATATAAGTTCACGTTTACACCCTGCAAGTGTAACTAATGATAATTGAATTGAGGATTTTCGTTCAAACCCGTACGTGGAATGTTCATTTTCGTACTTGTGTTCAAGTGTAAAAGTATGATACGTATATGTTTCTCATTCCATAGTTTAAAGCATAAAAGTTGTTTGAAAGGTGGGACTATGATCTCACCTTGAGTGCACGTATGAAAAGTACTTCACAAAGTAACGTGTGCGAAGTATAATGCTAGTCTTGACCTAAACAAATAGGTCGTATCAATAACGGTAAACACGATAGATCAAAGATGTTCAATTAGTCCTATGGCTCGTTACGACTCGATTATGTAGCATGTGAATCAAATTGTCAAGTTTCAGGCAAGATACAAGTATAGAAACAAGTTAGGAAGGTCGCATAATCATTTGGTTAAGTTTGACAAAAAGTCAAACTTTGGTCGGTCAAAGTCAACTAAAAAGTCAACACGTTCGGGTCGGGTCCCGAACTATTTTTCTGAGGTTTTTATTCATATATAAGCATGTTAGAACAAGTCTCATGTGAATCAGAGGTCCATAGTGTGCCAAACATTTTTCTTATTTTGACCAAGGAGGTCAGAACCTGGACACGTTATATGTCGCGCCGCGACCCAGGATGGCCGCGCCGCGGCGATCAACGGTTGCTGGTACCTGGTCAGTCTCAATTGTCCAAGTCTCAAATCAAACTTCATTTTCACATAAATCACAAACCGTAAACTCTTACGACACGCATTTTATATCGTTGGAAAGCTAATTTGACAAAGAACACAACTAAATACATTTCACCAACCAAAAACGTTATTTGTAACAATCGGCTTTCCAAAATAAATGATCAATTAATGCACACATTTAATACTCAAATTTGATAAGTGCACATTTATGATTCGGGCATTTAATGCATACATACAACACACCGTTTTGTAGGTAATCGAGCATACAATACAACTAACTACTTACTAATAATAATTCATGGCATTCAATGCATCAAATATTCATTTCATGCTTATCAAACCCTAACCCAAATTTATCAAAATCACTAATCAAGTTTATGGAGTTTTCTCAAGCAACCTACACATCAAATTGAAGCTAGTGATGTTAGGAACACATTTAGTACATGCATTTATAACATTTAACATCATTCAAACAACCAAATCACTAAATCAAACACACCAAAGTTTATGTTCATGCTAGTTACTTCAAATAACAAAATCGAACATATAAATCATATATTCATGTTAGACTTGAGCCATAGACACTAATTAACAACTTTATAAGTTAAAAACATCAAGAACACAAAATCTAGTGATTTTAGAAAGTTACCCAAATGTAATGAAATCGGTATGGAATCGAAGAGGAAGTTGCAAGGATTGCAAATATGTAATTTGTTTTGCAAGACACCGCTAGCTTGAATTTAGATGATGATTCTTTGTTTGAAGATTTGAGAGAAAAATGGGAAGTATAGAAAGAAAAGGAAAATGAAATGGAAAAGAAAGAGGAGGTGGGTTGACTAGTCAAATGCTAGTCACCTCTTTGGCACTTTGGCAAAACTAGTCCCTCGAGTTCGGTTGCGGGTGCGTGAATTACCTAAACGAGATATTTTTAAAACGCGTATTAACGGGAGATGTTATAAACATTTAACGGAATTTAAATAGTTAAACGGAAAAGTAAACGGAAAAAGGCGGGATGTTACATTACCTACTCCTTAAAAAAAAATTCGTCCCGAAATTTAAGTAGGCGTAGTAGTCGTTGTTTCTTCCTCGAAATTTTGCGTTTCCGGAATCGGGAATAAGTGAGGGTATTTCTTTTGCATTTGATCTTGCCTTTCCCAAGTAAACTCGGGTCCTCTTTTGGCATTCCAACGAACCTTGACAATCGGGATTCGGCTTTGTTTCAACATCTTGACGGAGGTGTCCACAATTTCAACCGGTTCTTCCACAAAATGAAGTTTGTCATCAATAGTAAGTTCCTCGAGAGGGATGATGATATCGGGTTCGGCAAGACACTTTTTCAAGTTAGATACATGGAAGGTAGGATGAACGGAGCTCAATTGGGGCGGAAGATCTAAACGATAAGCAACAGTTCCAATACGCTCCAAGATTTCGAAAGGACCAATATACCGCGGATTTAATTTCCCACGTTTTCCAAAATGAACGACACCTTTCCAAGGTGCGACTTTTAACATGACGCGGTCACCGACTTGAAATTCAAGGTTGTTGCGTCTTTTGTCGGTATAGCACTTTTGACGACTCCGCGCCGTCAGAAGCCTATCTCGGATTTGAACGATCTTCTCGGTGTTTTCGTGAATGAGTTCGGGTCCAGTGATTTGCACGTCGCCTACCTCGGCCCAACAAAGAGGTGAACGACATTTTCGGCCATATAGAGCTTCAAAAGGTGTGGCTTTAATACTCGCGTGATAACTATTGTTGTAAGAGAACTCGGCGAGAGGTAAGTTCTTGTCCCAAGCTTTTCCAAAATCAAGCACGCAAGCTCGTAACATGTCCTCCAAGGTTTGAATTGTGCGTTCGCTTTGCCCATCGGTTTGGGGATGATATGCGGTGCTCATATCTAAACGCGTTCCCAATGCTTCTTGCAAGGTACGCTAAAATCTAGAAAACAAAACGGCTATCTCGGTCAGAGATAATCGATAAAGGTACACCGTGTCGGCTACGATCTCCTTGATGTAAAGTTGTGCAAGTTTCTCCATTTTTTCGGTCTCCTTCATGGTGAGAAAGTGTGCGGATTTGGTGAGACGGTCAACAATAACCCAAATGGTATCATAACCGCCCGTCGTTTTTGGTAGTTTGGTGATAAAATCCATCGTTATCCTTTCCCACTTCCATTGCGGGATCTCGGGTTGTTGAAGTAGTCCGGACGGTCTTTGGTGTTCGGCTTTGACTTTGGAACATGTCAAACACTTGGAAACATAAGTAGCTACGTCCCTTTTGATGTTCGGCCACCAATATTGTTGTTTAAGGTCGTGGTACATCTTATTGGTACCGGGGTGAATCGAGTATCGTGACTTATGGGCTTCATCTAAAATAAGACTTCGTAGGTCCCCATAACTAGGCACCCAAATCCTTCCGGCAAAATATCGAAGTCCGGTTTCCTTAGTTTCGAATCAAGAGACGAGAATGTTCAAGAGCTCGTGTGAAACGTTTTCATCCTTGAGAGCTTCATCTTGGGCTACCCGAATTTGGCTATTAAGGGTTGTGTGGATGGTGATGTTTAAGGCTCGAACACGAAGAGGCACCGCTCTTTCTTTTCGACTTAAGGCATCGGCTACTACATTTGCCTTTCCGGGATGGTAACAAAGCTCGCAATCATAATCGTTTAAGGTTTCAATCCACCTTCGTTGGCTCATGTTTAGTTGCTTTTGATCGAAGATGTGTTGGAGACTTTTGTGATCGGTAAAGATAGTACTCTTGGTTCCATAAAGATAGTGTCTCCACATTTTAAGTGCAAAGACAACGGCTCCGAGTTCGAGATCATGCGTCGTGTAGTTTCGTTCATGAATTTTGAATTGTCGAGAAGCATAAGCAATGACTTTCGTTCATTGCATCAATACACACCCAAAACCATGTTTCGAGGCATCGCAATATACAACAAAGTCATCATTGCCTTCGGGAAGTGACAAGATAGGAGCGGTGGTTAGCTTCGTTTTCAAGATTTGGAATTCGGATTCATGTTCGGTTGCCCAAACGAATTTTCTTCCCTTATGAGTTAACGCGGTTAGAAGATGAGCAACCAAAGAGAAATCTTTGATGAATCTACGATAGTATCCGGCTAGACCCAAGAATTGACGAATGTGAGTAGGAGTAGTAGGAGTCTCCCATTTACTAATGGCTTCGATTTTTGATGGATCGACTTTAATACCTTGATCACTTACAACATGACCAAGAAATTGAACTTCCTTCAACCAAAATTCACACTTGGAGAATTTGGCATAGAGTCGTTCTTGTCTTAAAAGTTCAAGCACAAGTCGGAGGTATTCCTCGTGTTCTTCTTCGCTTTTAGAATTAACCAAAATATCATTGATGAACACGATAATGAATTTGTCAAGATACGGTTTGCACACGCGGTTCATAAGATCCATGAACACTGCCGGTGCGTTAGTGAGACCAAATGGCATGACAAGGAATTCATAACTACCATAACGAGTTCGGAAAGCGATTTTGGAGACATCTTCCCCCTTAACCCTTAATTGATGATAACCCGAGCGGAGATCGATTTTCGAATATACACAAGACCCTTGTAGTTGATCAAAGAGGTCATCGATGTGAGGAAGAGGATATCGGTTCTTAACCGTCAGTTTGTTTAGTTCACGATAATCAATGCACATTCGTAGGGATCCATCTTTCTTTTTAACAAACAAAATCGGAGCGCCCCAAGGTGAATGTCTAGGTTGGATAAAACCACGATCAAGTAGTTCTTGGATTTGACTTTGCAATTCTTGCATTTCGGATTGAGCGAGTCTATATGGTGCACGTGCTACGGGTGCGGCTCCCGGAATAAGATCGATTTAGAATTCAACTGGTCGATGAGGTGGAAGACCCGGCAATTCGTCGGGAAATACATCGGAATAGTCACTAACAATTGGCACATCATCGATGTGCTTCTCATCGGACTCGACTTTCTTAACGTGAGAAAGGATCGCAAAACAACCCTTACGGAGTAGTTTTCTAACTTTAATGCATGAAACGAGGTTGAGTCCGGTGCAACTCTTATCGCCATAGACAATCAAAGGTTCACCGTTCTCGATAGGAATTCGGATTGCGTTAAGATCATAAAGGATGTGAGATTTCGTTTTGGCTAGCCAATTCATGCCGATTATTACATCGAAGCTTCCTAGTTCCATGGGTATCAAGTCAATTTCAAACTCATTACCCAAAATGTTTAACGTACACCCCCAGTAATATTTGTCAATAGTTTTCCGTTGGCCACTTCAATGGTATAAGTGGTATCTAGTGGAAGTGGTGGAGTGTTAAAAGAATGAGTCAAAGTCTTGGATACAAAACTCTTATCGGCACCCGAATCGAATAAACAAGTAACATAAGTGCTGTTGAGGAGAAACGTACCCGTGACTAATTCATTGTCATCTCGGGCTTCCTCGGTGTTGATGTTGAAAGCTCGACCGTGTGTGTTGGGGTTGGCTTTCTTCTTCGGACATGCATTTCTAAAATGACCCGTTTGGCCACATTCATAACAAGTACCCAATTTTGGTGCATTGGGCACCTTTTGAGCGACGGGGGCGCCACTTCTACAATCGTTGGCCACATGACCACCCCTTTGGCACCGATGGCAAAATAGATTGCTACATTCACCATAGTGGTGTTTGTGGCATTTGTTGCAAAAGGGTTTATTTCCGCCATAAATTTTCTTGTCGTCAGAGGTGAAAGGATTTTTGGTGAAGTTGTTGTTGTAGTTGTTGCTTGATTGGGGGGCTTCCCATTTTCTTTTGTTACCGCCCGATTTATCCTCGGCCTTAGGTGCCAGAACTACGATTTCGTCAACCGTTTCGATCAATTGGCGGGCCATGTTCAAAGCTTGTTGTAGGTTAGCGGGTTTGGATGACATCACTCCTTGTTTGATGCTCTTTGGAAGACCATCCATATAGAGTTCAACCCTTTGAGATTCGGGGTTCACGAGGTTGGGACACATCAAGGATAGCTTGGCGTATCGTTGATTGTAGGCCTTGAGATCGTTTCCGACCGCCTTTAAAGTTCTTAGCTCTTGTTCGAGCTTTTGGGTTTCTTCACGAGGGAAAAATTCGACGATCATCCTTTCCCTTAAATCGGCCCAAGAGGGCATGAGCTTCGTCGGTACCCACCGATTGTATATACGTGTTTCACCACGTGAGGGCTATACCGGCAAAGGTGTGGGTGGAATATTTGACTTTATCTTGGTCTCGACAACCGCTTATGCTAAAAACGGCTTCCGTTTGTTCGAACCATCGAGTGAGTACAACCGGTCCCCCGGTTCCATCAAAAGTGTGAGGTTTGCACCCCATGAAGGCTTTGTAGGAGCACCCTTCGCTTGAGTTACCGACCCCTTGATTGTTGTTGTTGTGGTTGTTGTTATTGTTGGAGGAGTGATCGGCCATGGCCGCTTCCACGGCGGTGGCTATCATTCGTTGTAGAGCTTGTTCGGGAGTCTCATGGTGTGGCACACGACGAGGAGGCATTGTTCCTTCAAAACACAAAAATACCGTTGATTAGTATTCTTAATAATACTAACCATGATATGGAATAAGGATAGAGAGAAATTTTCCTTGACTCGCCTTAAATTCTTTATGTCATAATGTCGGAATGTTCATATGAGTCACCGTAATATAATCCTGGAAATTATATTACCCTAATTCATATGTGCATTCGACACTAATTCATATAGTCAAGGTGGCGTGTCAATTAAATCAAGTAACATGAGATTAAGATTGAATAAGAATTAGATATGATAGACGAGTTTGAGTATAATGCACAAGTAGTCAAGTAATCCCTACTTCAAGTCTATATGCCGGTTGTAGTCTAGACTCACCAATGTACCCTATGACTCGGGGTCGACACCAATGGACTCTAAATCCCTACAACCAACGCTCTGATACCATCTGTAGTGACCCGACTAAAACATGTTTGACGGCGCCGACTACTTAGGTCCCGTTACGTGGTCATAAGTCTTTAATATGACGTTTGACCAAAATATGTCGCATTCATTTTATAAGTAAAAGGATGTTTCAAGTTTACAAATGTAGTTCAAAAGACTAGTTACATTACAATGTTTAACGTACGAATAAAACCCTTGCGACACAATTTAAAGTAGTCAAAAGACGCTCCAACTATGCATGTATACTCGACATCCAAGCAAGTATCAAAAAGAGTGCGGAAAGCATGTATCAAGTAGCGTTCAAGGACCTGAGAAAACATATAGAAAACTGTCAACGAAAACGTTGGTGAAATCATAGGTGTTTTAGTAAACGTTGCATTTGAACCACAAGATTTAATATAATATGATTATCAAAATCATTTGCATTCCAAAGTTGTTAATTGTTTCGTGGGCACCTAATTATCAAACTTAACTGTTTTGCACCCTTTGTGTAGTGTTAGAACATACACTAGACCCGAAAATATATTTCATCCGCTAACGATAGCGAACCGTCCGAATGAGGCTCGTCAAGCCCATGTGATCACATAATATAAGTTCACGTTTACACCCTGCAAGTGTAACTAATGATAATTGAATTGAGGATTTTCGTTCAAACCCGTACGTGGAATGTTCGTTTTCGTACTTGTGTTCAAGTGTAAAAGTATGATACGTATATGTTTCTCATCCCATAGTTTAAAGCATAAAAGTTGTTTGAAAGGTGGGACTATGATCTCACCTTGAGTGCACGTATGAAAAGTACTTCACAAAGTAACGTGTGCGAAGGATAATGCTAGTTTTGACCTAAATAAATAGGTCGTATCAATAACGGTAAACACGATAGGTCAAAGATGTTCAATTAGTCCTATGGCTCGTTACGACTCGATTATGTAGCATGTGAATCAAATTGTCAAGTTTCATGCAAGATACAAGTATAGAAACAAGTTAGGAAGGTTGCATAATCATTTGGTTAAGTTTGACAAAAAGTCAAACTTTGGTCGATCAAAGTCAACTAAAAAGTCAACACGTTCGGGTCGGGTCCCGAACTATTTTTCTGAGGTTTTTATTCATATATAAGCATGTTAGAACAAGTCTCATGTGAATCAGAGGTCCATAGTGTGCCAAACATTTTTCTTATTTTGACCAAGGAGGTCAGAACCTGGACACGTTATATGTCGCGCCGCGACCCAGGATGGCCGCGCCGCGGCGATCAACGGTTGCTGGTACCTGGTCAGTCTCAATTGTCCAAGTCTCAAATCAAACTTCATTTTCACATAAATCACAAACCGTAAACTCTTACGACACGCATTTTATATCGTTGGAAAGCTAATTTGACAAAGAACACAACTAAATACATTTCACCAACCAAAAACGTTATTTGTAACAATTGGCTTTCCAAAATAAATGATCAATTAATGCACACATTTAATACTCAAATTTGATAAGTGCACATTTATGATTCGGGCATTTAATGCATACATACAACATTCCGTTTTGTAGGTAATCGAGCATACAATACAACTAACTACTTACTAACAATAATTCATGGCATTCAATGCATCAAATATTCATTTCAAGCTTATTAAACCCTAACCCAAATTTACCAAAATCACTAATCAAGTTTATGGAGTTTTCTCAAGCAACCTACACATCAAATTGAAGCTTGTGATGTTAGGAACACATTTAGTACATGCATTTATAATATTTAACATCATTCAAACAACCAAATCACTAAATTAAACACACCAAAGTTTATGTTCATGCTAGTTACTTCAAATAACAAAATCGAACATATAAATCATATATTCATGTTAGACTTGAGCCATAGACACTAATTAACAACTTTATAAGTTAAAAACATCAAGAACACAAAATCTAGTGATTTTAGAAAGTTACCCAAATGTAATGAAATCGGTATGGAATCGAAGAGGAAGTTGCAAGGATTCCAAATATGTAATTTGTTTTGCAAGACACCCGCTAGCTTGAATTTAGATGATGATTCTTTGTTTGAAGATTTGAGAGAAAAATGGGAAGTATAGAAAGAAAAGGAAAATGAAATGGAAAAGAAAGAGGAGGTGGGTTGACTAGTCAAATGCTAGTCACCTCTTTGGCACTTTGGCGAAACTAGTCCCTCGAGTTCGGTTGCGGGTGCGTGAATTACCTAAACGAGATATTTTTAAAACGCGTATTAACGGGAGATGTTATAAACATTTAACGGAATTTAATTAGTTAAATGGAAAAGTAAACGGAAAAAGGCGGGATGTTACAGATATAGCAGCTGGTGGTTCCATTATGAAGAAAACCGCAACTGATGCTTATAAAATTATTGATAACACTGCTTCCCACTCACATGAGTGGCACCAAGAAAAAGATATCGTTAGATCATCTAAAGCAGCTAGAGCCGATTCTAGCCATGACTTAGATTCCATTTCCGTAAAGATAGATGCTGTTGAGAGACGAATGGAAAAGATGACTAAAGATATTCACTCAATACGAATTAGTTGTGAGCAGTGTGGAGGGCCACATTTGATAAAAGATTGTCTCAGTATTGAACTAACAATGGAACAAAGAGAGAATGTTTCATACATAAACCAAAGGCCTGGAAATAATTATCAGAATAATTATCAACCGCCAAGACCAAACTACAATCAAAACCAGAATTATAACCGAAATGTTCCATACAACAACCAACAAGGTCCTATCAATCAACAAGTATCTAACAATACTTACAATCAGCAAAGACCTATTTTTCAAAATAAACCACCACAAACCGATGATAAAAAGCCAAATTTAGAAGACATGATATCGAAGCTAGTTGAATCTCAAACTCAATTTTTCACATCTCAGAAACAAACCAATGAACAAAATGCTCAAGCATTAAAAATCAACAAGCTTCTATTCAAAATTTGGAACAAGAAGTGAGCAACCTAGCAAGGTTGATAGGTGAAAGAAAACCAGAAAGTCTACCTAGTGATACTAATGCTAACCCCCGGAATGAAACAGCTAAAGCCATTACCACAAGAAGTGGTATGACACTTAAACCACCTGAAATACCTGTAATTTCTGATGATGCTATTCCTACTCCACAAGAACCACAATCTGATCAAGATAAGGAAAAAGAACCGGTAGTTGAAAAGGTTAATGAAGATAACACAGTTAAGGCTAAACCTTATGTTAAACCATACCAACCACCACTTCCTTACCCGAGTAAAATGAGAAAAGAGAGACTTGAAGCCGAGTAATCCAAATTCTTGGATATGTTTAAACAGATAAATGTCAATCTTCCTTTCATTGATGTGATTTCAGGAATGCCTAGATATGCTAAATTTCTGAAAGATCTATAGAAAGAAAATGGAAGAACACTCGGCTGTTACTATGAATGCTAATTGTTCTGCAGTGCTGTTGAATAAGATACCAGAAAAACTATCTGATCCAGGAAGTTTCACAATTCCATGTTTTCTGGGTAGTCTTAGTTCAATAGAAGCATTGGCAGACTTAGGTGCTAGTATAAATTTAATGCAGTATTCACTATACACTAAACTAGGCCTTGGAGAATTGAAACCAACACGAATAAGTATACAACTAGCCGATCGATCAGTAAAATATCCTAGAGGGATAATGAAGAACATGCTAGTTAAAGTTGGTACTTTAGTATTTCCAGTAGATTTTGTTATTCTGGACATGGAAGAAGATTCTCAAGTTCCTCTCATATTAGGAAGACCATTCTTAAACACGACTAAAGCAATGATAGACGTGTTCGGTAAGAAACTGACCCTAAGTATAGAGAACGAGAGTGTTACCTTTTCAGTTGATAGAGCCATGCAACAACCGCAATCTGCAGATGATACATGTTATTATATTCAAACTATAGAATCACATGCAGAATTGTTAGAAGAATTTTCAGAATTACAAGGAACAGGAGAATGTTCTTTAGGAAAAGGAACTGAACCAATTGATGAAACTGAAATGATAGCTACACTAATGGCTAATGGATATGAACCAACAACAGAAGAAATTCAAATGCTAAAAGAAGAAGACAGATATCGATATAAATCATCGATAGAAGAACCACCGACATTAGAGTTAAAGCCACTTCCAAACCATTTGGGATATGCTTATTTACACGGTGAATCTGAATTACCTGTAATAATATCGTCTTCTCTTACTGAAAATGAAAAATCTCAACTCATTTCTGTGTTAAAAGCTCATAAACCAGCTATTGCATGGAAAATTCATGATATTAAAGGAATAAGTCCTTCGTATTGCACACATAAAATCCTTATGGAAGAAGGTCATAAAACGTATGTGCAATGCCAAAGAAGACTAAATCCTAATATGCAAGATGTTGTTAAGAAAGAAATTACTAAACTGCTGGATGCAGGTTTAATATATCCAATCTCTGATAGTCCATGGGTAAGTCCAGTTCAATGCGTACCTAAGAAGGGTGGCATGACTGTCATCACAAATGAGAAAAATGAGCTTATTCCTACTAGGACTGTAACAGGATGGCGTGTTTGTTTGATTATAGAAAATTAAATGACGCCACCAGAAAACATCACTTTCCCTTACCTTTCATTGATCAAATGTTGGAAAGATTAGCCGGAAATAGTTACTATTGTTTTCTTGATGGTTTTTCCGGATATTTTCAAATTCCAATAGCACCCGAGGACCAAGAGAAAACCACATTCACGTGCCCTTATGGTACTTTTGCTTACAAACGCATGCCATTTGGACTTTGCAACGCCCCTGCAACCTTTCAAAGGTGCATGATGGCGATTTTTCACGACATGATAGAAGAATGCATGGAAGTTTTAATGGTTGACTTTTCAGTCTTCGGTGATACATTTGAATCATGTCTAGTTAATCTTGAACGAATGTTTATTAGATGCGAACAATCAAATCTAGTACTTAATTGGGAGGAATGTCATTTCATGGTTAAAGAAGGCATCGTTCTTGGTCATAAGATTTCAAAGGAAGGAATTGAAGTGGATAGAGCTGAAGTAGATGTAATTGCTAAACTTCCACATCCCACCAATGTTAGAGGAGTTAGGAGTTTTCTAGGGCATGCCGGTTTTTACCGACGTTTTATAAAAGATTTTTTCTAAAATTGCCACTCATATGAATAAACTCCTAGAAAAGGATGCTCCATTCATCTTTTCAGATGAATGCATCAAATCTTTTAATATTCTTAAAGAAAAACTCACTAATGCGCCGATCATGATAACTCCAAATTGGAATCTACCATTCGAACTAATGTGCGATGCAAGTGATTTTGCAATGGGAGCCGTTTTAGGACAAAGAATTGAAAAACGATTTCAACCTATATATTACGCTAGTAAGACGTTACAAGGAGCACAAACGAATTACATAACTACTGAAAAAGAACTCCTTGCTATTGTCTTTACTTTTGACAAATTTCGTTCATATCTCGTTCTAGCTAAAACGGTGGTCTATTCCGACCATTCTGCTCTTAGATACCTTTTCTCGAAACAAGATGCTAAACCAAGATTAATCCATTGGATCTTAATCTTACAAGAGTTCGATATTGAAATCCGAGATAAAAAGGGAGCAGAAAATCTCGCCGTTGATCATCTTTCTCGTCTTGAAAATCCTGAATTAGAAGTTCTAAATGAATCGGCCATACAAGACAACTTTCCGGATGAATATCTATTGAAGATAGATTATAATAAAATTCCATGGTTTGCAGACTATGCAAACTACTTAGTATGTGGATTCCTTGAAAAAGGATTATCGTACTAGAAACGAAAGAAATTCTTTAGTGATATAAAACACTATCTCTGGGAAGATCCACATTTGTTTAAAAGTTGTCCCGATAGAATAATACGCCGATGTGTATTCGGAGACTAAGCTAGTCAAATCTTAAACCATTGTCACACAGGACCAACAAGAGGGCATTATGGGCCTCAACTCATAGCAAGAAAAGTTTATGATGCTGGATTCTATTGGCCTACAATTTTTAAAGACGCACACCTTCTTTGCAAATCCTGTGATGCTTGTCAAAGGGCCGGAAAAATAAGTCAACGTGATGAAATGCCACAAAATGTCATTCAAGTATGTGAAGTATTTGACATTTGGGGTATTGACTTTATGGGTCGATTTCCAAAATCTCATAATAATCTCTACATTCTCGTTGCCATTGATTATGTATCTAAATGGGTTGAAGCACAAGCTCTCCCAACTAACGATGCACGAGTTGTAGTCAACTTTTTAAAACGTCTTTTTGCAAGGTTCGGAACACCGAAAGCTTTAATAAGTGATCGGGGTACTCATTTTTGTAATAATCAACTTGAGAAAGTTCTCAAAAGATATGGAGTAACTCATAAAATCTCCACCGCTTATCATCCACAAATAAGTGGACAAGTTGAAAATACCAACCGAGCTTTAAAATGTATTCTAGAGAAAACCGTAGGATCAAATCCGAAGGAATGGTACATTAAATTGGAGGATGCACTCTGGGCTTTTAGAACAGCCTACAAAACTTCAATTGGAACCACACCTTTTAAACTCGTTTACGGAAAAGCATGTCATCTTCCAGTAGAAATTGAACACAAAGCATTTTGGGCTTTGAAGACATGTAATCCTGATTTACATGAAGCCGGGCATCTACGATTAAGTCAACTAAACGAATTAGAAGAATTAAGACATGAAGCATACGAAAATTCGTTAATCTATAAGGAAAGAACGAAGAAATGGCATAATAAAAGAATCAGAAGTTCAAAAGAATTCAAAGAAGGAGACAGAGTTCTTCTTTTCAATTCACGATTCAAGCTATTTCCTAGAAAATTGAAATCAAGATGGACTGGACCATTTATAGTCAAAAGAGTTTTCCCATACGGAACAGTAGAGTTAATAAATTCAAATGGGATTGAATTTAAAGTTAATGGTCACAGAGTTAAACATTACGTATATGGTCTGATGGAAGTTGACAATGAAGTCAATCATAATTTCACCACCCAAGAAAACCTTCAAAATGAAAACATAAATATGTTATCAACAACATATGAAAAATCAAAATTGGAAAATAGGGAGGATTCAAATTTGAGTGATGAAGAAGAATTCTTATACGAACCTCCCATTCCAAGAAATGAAGAAAAATGTGAACAAGAAGTTCAATTAGAAGTGAAAGAACACCCGAAAAAGGTTTACAAACCAACTCGACTTACTAAAGCAGGAGACCCGGGTGAATTTATCATTTCTTGCTTGCTTAATGATGGTGCTGTATAAAATGGACTAGCTGATTTAGGAGCAAGTGCAAATATTATGCCTCTTTCGTTATACAAAAGATTAGGTATGGGTAAATTAAAACTAACCAAAATAGGTGTTCAATCATTTAACCAAACCATTAAATACCCGGTTGGAATAGCAAATAATTTACTTGTTAACGTGGGAAGTCTGACCTTTGTTACAAACTTCATAGTGATTAATATGGAGGAAAACCTTGATATTCCTCTAATTTTAGGTCGCCCATTTTTAGCAACCACCGAGGCATTCATTGATGTAAGAGAAGTTAGAATGACACTTAGGGATGGTGATAAATCGATCACCATTGTGAACCAAAAGTTTAGATTTTCACCAACCAAAACTGTTAAACCAATAAAAATACATAAGTGTGGGGAAGATGAAGAAACACTTAATGATGATCCAATCACAAAGAACCCCGTTGATGATACGAAATTAGATGAACCCGTTTTTAACAGTTCAATGAAGAAACTTTATAAACGGATTCACGATGCTAAGATTAAGGGAAACTTTAAATTATGTAACCGATTAGTATCCAATTTATCGCCAAAAGAAAAGGCAATGTTAGTTGAATTTGTGAAAGTGACGGAGAAAATCAACAAATGGATTGAAGTAAAAGTCAAAGATATACAAGTTGTTGATGATCCAATTGGAAATAACGTTAATCACAATTTCAACTAAGTGTGGGGAGGTTCGAATCTTTTTAGGGTAATATGTATTTCTGTTAGAGTTAGATTTTCTGTTTTCGTGTAGTTCTCGAAAATGGAACCCGAATGGTCTTTCCCTAGCAGACCCTAAAGAACTAGTCTTCTCCCCCCATTCTGAATTTTATTTTTTTAGGTTTTACGAGATGAAGACTTCCTGTGAACTAAACCATGGTCTAATGCTACACGCTTTGATCACTAAACGTAATAATGACACCCTTCCAAGTGAAATAGTATCATTAATCAGAGGTAAATTGGACGGAGTAAGAAAAGAATCCAGGAACGAAAATAATAAGTTACAATTTGGTAAAGGAAAATCAAAATCTGCAGCGAAAAGGAGAGCTCGACACCTTGAAAGATGTCACAAATGCGGAAAATGGTCACACGAAGGAAAATGTTCGACGAATCAGACATATTCCAATACCGAATTCGTTACTTTATGCAGAGATGGACCGTTCATATGTTTTGAAGAAAAAACGTTGAATGCTCGAGGTTACACCTATGTAGCTATGGAAAACCAATTAGTCCGACTATCTTATGAGTGGGCTAAAGCAGGTCACTAAGAATTCTATTTCACAGGTAAGTTTGTACAGTTTTCAGTTTTTATTTTTATTTTTATTTTTAACCTTTTGATAATAAACGCTAAATCGTTCGCTATAAAGTATTAAATTGGTACTCAATAAAATTAGGTTTTGCGACCGAAATTATTGATATCATACAAAAATTTACTACATCACTGCGAAATTTACCGTTTATTCTTAAGGTATAAATATCTTTAATCAATCAACCCAAAA
Organism: Rutidosis leptorrhynchoides; assembly: GCF_046630445.1. Taxonomy (NCBI): domain Eukaryota; kingdom Viridiplantae; phylum Streptophyta; class Magnoliopsida; order Asterales; family Asteraceae; genus Rutidosis; species Rutidosis leptorrhynchoides. The sequence goes on along the minus strand of NC_092340.1, from coordinate 106,768,563 downwards.
TATTTCAAAAATTCGTCAGGAGTAAAACTAGGTAATATAGCCAAAATTACTTTACCGAAAAGAGGGCCGTATATTTTTGATAATATTTGATTGATTAAAGTGGGATAAAAGACCAAAAAGATTTTTAATTTTTAATTTTTCTATGTTTTTAAAATTAATATTTAAATATTAAATTATTATTTTAAACTTTTTAAAATCAATATATTTAAGTTTATAAATATTTGAAAAATTAATATTTTTAATATAAGTTTGTTGTATAAAAACAAAAATATAATTTAAGTTTGGTGTGAATTTTTAATAATATGAATTTTTAATTTTATGCATTTTAAATTAAGTTTGGTGTGAATTTAAAAACAAAAATTTACTTTATTTCGCTAAGTTAAAATTTGATATTTAAAATTCGTCGTGAGTTGAAGACTAGGTCGTTGAACCGAAATTGCTCTACTCAAGGGAGGGACGAGAAATTTTATTATCATTATTTTTAATCTTATTGAATTAAAGTATGCCAAAAACATTTAAAAAAAAACCAAAAATCTTTGCTTTTAAACGCCAATATGTTTGGAAACTTTGGTAAAATTTAATCATTTTTCTACGCTAATCACCCTCAATAATTTAAATTGTTACTGATTTCTTGCAAATGAGGGCATTGCAAGATCTTAAGTGTGGGAAGGGGTTAAATTATTTCAGTATTTTAAATTTTTTTTTTTTTACTTATACACTTGGTTACCATTAAAAATACTAGTAACGCAGTAGTTGTATTAGAATCTAGCGCTCTTTGATAATAAAGAACAGCCCTAGTCTTATATACTGACTAACCAATTCTAGTAAAATTTTTCAAAATTTTCAATTAAATGAACTCAAAATCATGTTTATACATATTTATGAACGATAAAACTAGGTGTTAACACCGAAATTATTGTTACCTCGGAAAGGACATAAATTGAGAAACAACCTAAAATGTTAGAATTCATTTAAAATGGAATAGAGGACAATAAAAAAGGTAAATAAAAGAAAATAAAAAATCAAGTGTGGGAAAAATCTACCAAGTTATTTAAAACATATATCACATATTTTTGTACAAATAACTGAAGATACTTTTGCTTTGGACTAATCTAAACAGTTTTACCCGATTTACTATAATATATTTGAAAGAAAAATGGATCTACACGATGAATCAATTTCATCATTAAAAGGAAGTAAAGTCTTCCGAAAATGAAACGCGCTTCTTGATTTAGGTCATGAAGTTGCCGTCCAGACCAGCTGTAGGTTGACGAAAAATCTAGAATAGTCATATCTAAAATCAGCAGGAATTCCACGGACCTCAGCATCAAACAGGGTCGCCAAGTGGTCAGACTTATCCTAATCATGAGAGGATCTGTCTTGTAAAATGGGGAGGACGCCGTGTAAATTAGCTGGATAAGACAAATGAATCAGATCTCCAGAAATGATAATCTCCTTAAAGATCAAAAATTAGCTTTTAAGACTGATATTACTCAATCCTTGAGATTGACCTTAAAGATTGAGAATTACAAACTCATGGAATTCGATGATATCTAAACTCGAGCTTGAACGAGAAAATATTTTGATCAAAATTACAAACCGATTTGTTTTCTGAAAATCCATTTTCATTGCGTTCATTACCATTGAACGTAAAATCCTAGGAATTCACCTATAATTCATTAGGTCACCTGAACCAAATCGGGTGTCAACCGTAAGAATGGTGGTTGCATAGCATGGTCAAAGACAGGACCCTATGATAGACCAAAAAATTATAAGGGTGAGCTTTACTATTGCTCCTACCAAGGATAGTAATTGCATCCGACACGTTATAGACAATAATTAAAAGCATGTCAGGGGACATTGCCTTAACAGTTGCTTGTTCAACGCTTTCCTTTACAACCGGACGGTAGTTTATCGAAAGGTAATATACGGAGCAAGTATACTGGACGTGTTGCTTTCCCAATACAAGGATAGCAAGTGGGTGACACAAAACCGCAAGTTTTGAGCTAAAGTTTTCAAATCTGAAACCCACCAAACCCACAAAAATAATTTGCAAACATCGGTGAAGGGTTATTCCGGAAAACTTATCTAGGGTAAAAGCTAGATTTAATTTTCAAAAGATCAAATATTTTCATAAAGATCCAATTTCCTTAATGGATCTAAATTTTTATAATCATGTGGGACTGTAAACCACATCGTTACTACCATTGTTTATACCGCCGTATAGAAATCACTGATGTACGAAGTGTGAAGAATAAAGAAGTGATTCTAGTATTTTTATTTCAAGACTATATTGCTTGAGGACAAGCAACGCTCAAGTGTGGGAATATTTGATAATGCTAAAAACGAACATATATTTCATAGCATTATCCCTAAAGAAAGACAAGCTTTTAGTTGCAATTGTTCTATTTACAAGTGATATTCGTTTAAATAATAAAAGGTGAAGACAAAAGACAGATTCGTCGAATTGAAGACGCAAACGACCAAAAAGCTCAAAAGTATAAAGTACAATCAAAGTGGTTCCAATTATTGATAAGAAACATCTCAAAATTACAAGAGTACAAGACGCAAAACGCAAAGTACAAGATATTAAATTATACGCAAGGACGTTCGAAAATCCGGAACCGGGACCAAAGTCAACTCTCAATGCTCGACGCAACGGACTAAAAATTACAAGTCAACTATGCACATAAATATAATATAATATTTAAATAATTCTTATAATTATTTATATATTATATTTATTTATTAAAACGTCGACAAGCAAAGATACAAAAATATGTGAGCTGCTACCTACCCCCATGCGATCGCATGGCCTGGAGGCACAAAAGCCATGCGATCGCATGGCCCTGAAATCCAGGCCACATTGCTATAAAAAGGCAGTTTGTCGAACGAAATAAAAACATATATCAATCCATCTCTCTATCTACAAACGTAATATATATATATATATATATATATATATATATATATATATATATATATATATATATATATATATATATATATATATATATATATATATATATATATATATATATATATATATATATATATATATATTTATATTATAATTTTAATTTTAATTTTAAATTCTAATAATAAGGGTATGTTAGCGAATGTTGTAAGGGTGTAAGTCGAAATTCTGTTCGTGTAACGCTACACTATTTTTAATCACTGTAAGTTATGGTTAATGTTATTTTTAATTTAATGTCTCGTAGCTAAATTATTATTATGCTCATTTAAGACGAAGTAATCATGATGTTGGGCTAAAAATATTAAGATTGGGTAATTGGGCTTTGTACCATAATTGGGGTTTGGACAAAAGAACGACACTTGTGGAAATTAGACTATGGGCTATTAATGGGCTTTATATTAACTAAATGATACCTCGTTAATTTAATATATAGACTTATAATTTGACGTATTTATATATAACCACATATACTTGACTGGGCACGGTGGGCAGGATATCTATAAATACCAATAATTGTTCATTTTACCGGACACGGAACTGGATTAATAGTTAGTAGACTTGTTGAAACAGGGGTGGATTACATTCAAGGGTAATTGGTGTAATTGTTAACAAAGTAGTAAAACCTTGGTTTACACGCAGTCGATAACCAATTCGAATCCCCAAGTATTAAAACCTTGTTACAATTCGAATCCCCAATTAGTTGGTATATTTGACTTCGGGAATAAGAATAATTTGGCGAAGACTTCCGCATTTTATGATTACGACTGATGGACTATTATGGACAAATCCGTATGGACATATTGAATAATCCAGGACAAAGAACAATTAACCCATGGGAATAAACTAAAAATCAACACGTCAAACATCATGATTATGGAAGTTTAAATAAGCATAATTCTTTTATTTCATATTTAATTGCACTTTTAATTATCGTACTTTTATTTATTGTCATTGTATTTAATTGCACTTTTAATTATCGTACTCTTTAATTATCGCAATTTTATTTATCGCAATTTCATTATCGTTATTTACTTTACGCTTTAAATTAAGTTATATTTATTTTTAATATTTTATATTAGGTTTTAACTGCGACTAAAGTTTTAAGAATCGACAAACCGGTCATTAAACGGTAAAAATCCCCCTTTATAATAATAATATTACTTATATATTTTTGTATTTTTACAAATATAGTTTTTAAATATATAGCGTTAAGCTTGTTTAAGAGATCCCTGTGGAACGAACCGGACTTACTAAAAACTACACTACTGTACGATTAGGTACACTGCCTATAAGTGTTGTAGCAAGGTTTAGGTATATCCATTCTATAAATAAATAAATATCTAGTGTAAAATTGTATCGTATTTAATAGTATTTCGTTGTAAAAATTATACTATTTCCTAGTACACCTCGCGCACATCAACAAGTAACGCCGAAACGAATAGTGTCGGAGCAAGTAATACCAACGTTGTTTGTTATAAATGTGGAAAACCGGGCCACATTATTAGAAATTGTCCGAATCAGGGGAATACTAATGGGCAGGGCCATGGAAGAGTTTTCAATATTAATGCGGCAGAAGCACAGGAAGACCCGGAGCTTGTTACGGGTACGTTTCTTATTGACGATAAATCTGTTTATGTTTTATTTGATTCTGGTGCGGATAGAAGCTATATGAGTAGAGAATTTTGTGCTAAATTAAGTTGCCCATTGACGCCTTTGGATAGTAAATTTTTACTCGAATTAGCAAACGGTAAATTAATTTCAGCAGATAATATATGTCGGGAGAGAGAAATTAAACTGGGGGATGAAACGTTTAAAATTGATTTAATACCAGTCGAGTTAGGGAGTTTTGATATAATAATTGGCATAGACTGGTTGAAAAAGGTGAGAGCAGAGGTCGTTTGTTACAAAAACGCGATTCACATTATGCGTGAAAAAGGAAAACCTTTAATGGTGTACGGAGAAAAGAACAACGCGAAGTTAAATCTTATTAGTAGTTTGAAGGCGCAAAAACTAATAAGAAAAAGTTGTTACGTCATTCTAGCACACATCGAGGAAGTTAAACCTGAAAAAAAGAACATCAGTGATGTTCCAGTCACAAAAGAATTTCCCGATGTATTTCCGAAGGAATTACCGGGATTACCCCACATCGATCTGTTGAATTTCAAATAGACCTTGTACCAGGAGCTGCACCAATAGCTCGTTCTCGATACAGACTCACACTGAGCGAAATGAAAGAATTACAAAGTCAGTTACAGGAACTTTTAGAGCGTGGTTTCATTCGACCAAGCACATCACCATGGGGAGCTCCTATTTTGTTTGTCAAGAAGAAAGATGGTACATTCAGGTTGTGTATCGACTATCGAGAGTTGAACAAACTTACCATCAAGAAAAACTACCCACTACCGAGAATCGACAACTTATTTGATCAACTACAAGGCTCGTCTGTTTATTCGAAGATCGATTAGATGTTCTGGATATCATCAAATGCGGGTGAAGGAGAATGATATTCCAAAGATTGATTTTAGGATGCGTTACGGTCATTACGAGTTTATGGTTATGCCGTTTGGATTGACTAACGCACCAGCTTTGTTCATGGACCTCATGAACCGAGTGTGCGGGCCATATCTTGACAAGTTTGTCATTATTTTCATCGATGACATACTTATTTACTCGATGAATGATCAAGAGCACGAAGAACATTTGAGAAAAGTGCTAGAGTTGCTGAGAAAAGAAAAACTGTACGCTAAGTTTTCAAAGTGTGCATTTTGGTTGGAAGAAGTTCAATTCCTCGGTCACATAGTGAACAAAGAAGGTATTCAGGTGGATCCAACAAAGATTGAAACAGTTGAAAAGTGGGAAACCCCGAAAACTCCAAAACACATACGCCAGTTTTTAGGACTAGCTGGTTACTACAGAAGGTTCGTCCAAGACTTTTCCAGAATAGCAAAACCCTTGACTGCATTAACACATAAAGGGAAGAAATTTAAATGGAAAGATGAACAAGAGAATGCGTTTCAATTGTTAAAGAAAAAGTTAACTACGGCACCTATATTGTCATTACCTGAAGGGAATGATGATTTTGTGATATATTGTGACGCCTCAAAGCAAGGTCTCGGTTGTGTATTAATGCAACGAACGAAAGTAATTGCTTATGCGTCTAGACAATTGAAGATTCACGAACAGAATTATACGACGCATGATTTGGAATTAGGCACGGTTGTTTTTGCATTAAAGACTTGGAGGCACTACTTATATGGGGTCAAAAGTATTATATATACCGACCACAAAAGTCTTCAACACATATTTAATCAGAAACAACTGAATATGAGGCAGCGTAGGTGGATTGAATTGTTGAATGATTACGACTTTGAGATTCGTTACGACCCGGGGAAGGCAAATGTGGTAGCCAACGCCTTGAGCAGAAAGGACAGAGAACCCATTCAAGTAAAAGCTATGAATATAATGATTCATACTAACCTTACTACTCAAATAAAGGAGGCACAACAAGGAGTTTTAAAAGAGGGAAATTTAAAGGATGAAATACCCAAAGGATAGTAGAAGCATCTTAATATTCGGGAAGACGGAACCCGGTATAGGGCTGAAAGAATTTGGGTACCAAAATTTGGAGATATGAGAGAAATGGTACTTAGAGAAGCTCATAAATGTAGATACCCGTCCTAATCTATCCGGACGAAGTCCATATCGATAATAAACGATTCACAACAGTTGATTACATCGCGAAGTACTTGACCTCTATATGATACATTTTACAAACATTGCATTCGTTTTTGAAAAGACAATCTTTCATTACATCGAAAGTTGACGGCATGTATACTATTTCATAATATATCCAACTATAATTGACTTAATAATAATCTTGATGAACTCAACGACTTGAATGCAACGTCTTTTGAAATATGTCATGAATGACTCCAAGTAATATCTTTAAAATGAGCAAATGCACAGCGGAAGATTTCCTTATACCTGAGAATAAACATGCTTTCAAGTGTCAACCAAAAGGTTGGTGAGTTCATTAGTTTAACATAAATAAACATTTCTATCATTTTAATAGACCACAAGATTTTCATTTTTCAGTTCTCATAAATATACGTCTCATGCATAGAGACAAAAATATCATTCATATGGATTGAACACCTGGTAACCGACGTTAACTTTAATGCATAGAATATCCCCAAACAGAACCTCTCATCTGTATAATAATAATCTCGAAGTACTAAAGCATTCGTACACCGAATGGGACTTGTCAAGGTCCATAGATCTATCTTTAGGATTCGCGTCAATCAGGGGCCATTTCCCTAAATTCTTAGGTTACCAGACTTGAAGGGCGATATTCGGTTTAATAATCCAACCATAGAATGTAATTTTAAGTACTTGTGTCTATTTCGTAAAACATTTATAAAAGCAGCGCATGTATTCTCAGTCCCAAAAATATATATAGCAAAAGCATTTAAAAAAGGGAACAAACGAAACTCACCATAATTTATTTTGTAGTAAAAATACATATGACGTCATTCAACAATTGTAGGGTTGGCTTCGGATTCAAGAACCTATATCATTTATATATGTTAACACATATAATGGTAGTCGAACAAATTTATATATTATTAGTGATTTAATTGTTATTTTAATTAGGTGTTTCATTAATAACTTAATTAATTATATTTATTAATATTTACTATAAAAGTATTAATATAGTTATGTTATGTGTAGTAAATATGGTTTTATATAACTATTTGTTATTTGATAAAATAATATTGATAATATTAATAAATAAAAGTTGTCTTAGTTACAATTATAATAACAATAGTTATTATGATAATAATATTGATAATATAATAATATTAATGTCAAAATAATAATAATGATAGTAATAATAATAATTTTGATAAAAATGATAATTTCTCTAATAATGATAATAATAATAATAGTAAAAATGATACTTTTAATATCAATAATAGTTTTTAATAAAAAAAAATGGGTTGCTGTTAGATGATTGTTGTAGGAGGTGGTTAAGGGTGACGGTTATGGGGGTGGTTTTGGGTGACGATGGGTGAAGGTGGTAAGCCGATGACATAAGGGTGGTGACCGGTGGAGTTAGTTGTAGTGGAAGATGATGGTTCATCATGAAGAAACAAGAGGAAGTATATGTTTCTCTATATCTAGTATGTATGTTAATGTATATATATTAAAAATGAGAGAAGGATCAAAACAAACACAATGTCTAATAATTCAATCACGGGTCTCTTATGAAAAGAAAGATGATAGTTCAACTACTACACTTTCTGCATATATTTGTATAACACCAATTATGAAATTGATAATGGAAGACAAGAATAAAAAAAATATGGATTCTCCTTTAATAATATTAATCACGGATCATTTAGTTGCTTTCTGTCGACATGAAGAATAATAAAGTAAATATAATAATAATTTACAAATAAAACGTATAATATGAATCAGAAATAGTAAAACCGCCGTTTACTATGTCACTTATTTATTCCGTGTTTTTGCGAATTAATATTTTGTGCTCTGTTGTTAAAATTTATCGGGTAAAAGTATAACTATGAATATTTATTTATTTATTTATTTTTGTTACAATTTTATAAGCCGACTTGTAAATAGTTTGTCCGTTCCGTGTTCCCGTTCCAAATACAATATATGAAGTTTTTTTAAAAAATATAATATATAATTTCTAGTTTAGATAAAAATAATAATGATTTTATTTATATATACCTACCTATTTATAATTTATTGTTCGTGAATCGTTGGAAACAGTCAAGGGTTTAAATGAACCTATGTAAACGGTTCAAAATTTTCGAGACTTCATTTAATAGACTTTGCTTATCGTGTCAAAATCATATAAAGATTAAGTTTAAATTTGGTCAGAAATTCCCGGGTCGTCACAGTACCTACCCGTTAAAGAAATTTCGTCCCAAAATTTGAGTGAGGTCCTCATAGCTAACAATAAGAATGTTTTCCTGACGAATATGAGCTGATAAATAGAGTTTTATTATTGTGGAGTAATATGGATAAGATAATTTGATTTCTCGAAGCGTACGAGTGAAGCTATCATAAAATTTGAGATAGAGATTTAACTTTTGCGGTAGTTACGGTGGATTTCCGGAATTTAAGGAATTTTAAAAGAAAATCTTTGAAAATCTATAAGATCTGATTCTTCGGCGAATAAGGAAATCCGGATCTCTCAAATTAAATGCAGAGATCTGCCTTGATTACTCTATCTGGTACTTCCATTATAAATTAAACTCTTCCGTTCTATGATTCTCACCATTTCTATACTTTTTTTTTTCATACATTCAAAAGATTATGAAAATGTTTAATCCAGTTCTAATTCTTGATATTTTCCCAATTATCATTTCTGTCATCCTTCTTTTTAATCTTCCACCAGAAAAATCTGTTTACTTCTACTATTGCCTTGGGGTGATACTATTCTTAATTATACCGTGTCTTTATATTGCTATTCGTATTAATATCTACGGTTTGTAACTTCCGTGTTGTTATTGGGCTTTTTATTTTCTCTTATGTCTTGGAGCTCTTTACCTTGTTATTATCCTCCTGACCTCTAGTAACGGTCCAGAATTCGTAAGTATGGAATTTCGGATAAACATCATGTTCTAAATAAGCACGATTTGATTTGTCAAATTTCCAGAATCACTAAGAATAGAACTATCAAGAATATACTTTCTTGATATGTTCAGAAGTTAAGCAGAATGAAAGAGTTATGTAACATGACACATGATGATAGGATCTACTGTGAACCATCATCATGTTTCATTAGAAACTCAGCATGAATTACTGTAATATAATCACGTTGGCTGGGAGTCATTATATTATACTAACCCATGCTTTAATTCCCAACACTTCTCCACCATTCATTCATAATTTACACTTAGATTTTACAGAAGTTTCCAATATAATGGAATACATAAAACACGAAGAGGTAGATAATTTCGGACAAGAATATTTATGAAAATATCCTCAAAAATATCGAAGATATTTATGATGATATTTTGGAATTTCTAAGTTCGAAGGTTGATGAAGAAAAAATTTTCCGCAAGATTTTAAAATGACTTCGGAGCAAGATACTCTCCAAAGATTTCATCGGATCCAAAATTACTTAGATTCTTTGAATATAGGGTTTGGTCCTTGTATTTGTCCTTGGTATCCTTCGTGGTTAGCTCAATCCGTTTTCCAGTTACGACTTTTCTGAGCTTTTTCAACATACTATTCTTTATCATAAACCTTCCGACGATTAAGGTCGTTTACGGTTTTTGCTACTTCATTAGCATTTCGAGGACTAGTTCGCAGTTCGGGGTGTTTTTCAGAAACTTCACATTCAAGCATGTAAGTCCAGATGATAGACGTTATATGTGCACATATAACTGTTGGCATAGGCATGCTGCGAGATTTCAAAATACTGATTGCTAATTCCAGATGATTCGTATGGCAATTCTTGTTACAAGATGCAGATGAGTAAATGATGGGGTTTTGATAAATATAATGATTTTTCGGAAAATCATAGATCATTACCGTTGCTGGTAAGTTTTCTGCTAATGTGGTGGAATATAAGCGGTTCCCCGGTAACGATGGCGAAAAGGCAACGTATATATCAAGGTTATAATAAGGCTAGTCCGATTGAAAAGTCGAAGTTGACTTGCTGGAGCAGTGACAAAACTGACTACTTTGAAAAAGATTTGGAATGCTATTTTCGGTAATAACACTGCCAAAGGAGCTAGCACAGACACGTGTTAAACGTTTACTCAGGTTCCGAGTATTTTCAGGTGCATAACTGTATGCATAAATCTTTCCTTCTGCAGATGAAGTGCGATTGATTCATCCTCCCGATTGAGGTGTTTTTCAAGAATCATGAAAGGTTTGAATCGCAGATTGTAATTGTCAAGATACAAATGAGGTTTAAGATGAAATCAAGTGGCAAACTTGAAGAATTGTTTAGTTTCATATGTTATAATCAATATTTTAATTCATTTTAATTATCCAATCTTGGCAGTTCACAGTCGATAGTCCACAGTTAACAGTCCAATAATTCATATATAGTTTAATATATAATATTCGAATTAATTAATATGTATCGTGACCCGTGTACATGTCTCAGACTCGATCACAACTCAAACTATATATATTATTATATAATCAACCTCAACCCTGTATAGCTAACTCCAGCATTACTGCATATAGAGTGTCTATGGTTATTCCAAATAATATATATAGATGTGTCGATATGATACGTCAAAACCTTGTATACGTGTCCTGATATTTAAAGTGCGTAAAATAAATAACAGAAATTTAATGACGATAAATAAAACTGCGAGAATTAAAATTGCGATAAATAAATTGCGATAAATAAAAGGTAATACGGAATTAACAGTTAGCTAGGAACAGTTAGCTAGGATTTTGTTAGCGTGGATTCTTAATAGAATTTCTCATAATTAATTCGTTTTTTTCTAACAAATTTTATTTTGTCAAATGTTTTCTTCACTATGCCACTTGTTGGATTCTGATAAATCAAAATCCAAATATGAAATTGGATGAAAATGATTATTCTGTGGTGAACGGATTTGTATATCGGTGGATGTAAGTAGGATAGTAAACGACTATTGAATCAGCTTCGAAGAATATACAGTGTAACTTATTAATGTGAAATCTTAAATATTCCTCGGGTATTACCTACCCGTTAAAATATTTTCATCATTAACAGTTTGTACAAAAGAATTTTTAATTACAATCTTTATGAAAATATATATACATATATATTTTCTTCAGATGTAATCATGGATTTAATGAGTCAATATGATATTAGACTCATTTGATTTACCGCTAGAATAAGAATATATAATCTCTAAAACCTTAGAGATTATATAATCGCCATGTTTAACGAAGATAAATGATGTAGAACGATTCGTGGAACGATAATTATACTCGAGGTACAGAATGAGATGTTGAGGCATGGATTTTTGATGGTACTGGTGCTGTTACTGATGGTACTGTTGGTGTCGGTGATGTTGCTGAAGCTGGAACATTTTGCACCATATTTTTCAAGGCTACAACTCGGGTGCGAAGCTCGTTGACTTATTACTCCGGGATGATTGTCGGTAGAAATGAGCGAATGAATAAGGTTTAGAATTTTAGATAGAATATAATCTTGGCGAGATATTCGGAAAATGAGTGTGAAAATGGTGTTTCGAATGGATTCGTCGGTAAGTGCTTCAGGTTCATCGTCAAAAGTGCAGGTTGGTGGGTGGAAAGGATCGCCTTCTTCTCATCTCCATAGATTAAGTCGACTACGAACCCATTAGATGAATTGGGGATGGCCGATTGGTTGATTCGTTCTGGTGATGCTGCTTCCGGAGCTTAGGTGAACATTCATGTCGGAATAGCTGTCGGAATAACTATCGGAATAGCTGTCGGATTCTGAGGGACTCGAACTGGTTGAGGGATTCATCTGGTACGATTAGATGAATGATTTTCGATAAGAAATACATTATAGGATGTAGATTAGTACCCTGCAATACATAATTTACATATGCATATATAATACTAAAATCCCATAAGTTACGGAGTAATCTACTAAAGCTGTCAGAAAAAGGTAACAATAACAGATACGCTAATATATGAATTTATCTATACGCTCTCTATGAAATAGAGGCAGTAAGACGTGTCTAGACTAAGAATGATAAGCAGGTAATTTCGACACGAAATGATAAGTAAAACTTTTGACATGCAGACACGGTCGAAGTCCAGACTCACTAATGTATCCTAACGACTTATCAGTTAGACACACTAATGTAGACCCGGTTCGCTAAGACCACCGCTCTGATACCAACTGTAGAGACCCATCCTAATCTATCCGGACGAAGTCCATATCGATTATAAACGATTCACAACAGTTGATTACATCGCGAGGTACTTGACCTCTATATGATAAATTTTACAAACATTGCATTCGTTTTTGAAAAGACAATCTTTCATTACATCGAAAGTTGACGGCATGTATACTATTTCATAATATATCCAACTATAATTGACTTAATAATAATCTTGATGAACTCAATGACTCGAATGTAACGTCTTTTGAAATATGTCATGAATGACTCCAAGTAATATCTTTAAAATGAGCAAATGCACAACGGAAGATTTCCTTATACCTGAGAATAAACATGCTTTCAAGTGTCAACCAAAAGGTTGGTGAGTTCATTAGTTTAACATAAATAAACATTTCTATCATTTTAGAGACCCGTCGTAATCTATCCAAACGAAGTCCATATCGATTATAAATGATTCACAACAGTTGATTACATCGCGAGGTACTTGACCTCTATATGATACATTTTACAAACATTGCATTCGTTTTTGAAAAGACAATCTTTCATTACATCAAAAGTTGACGGCATGTATACTATTTCATAATATATCCAACTATAATTGACTTAATAATAATCTTGATGAACTCAACGACACGAATGCAACGTCTTTTGAAATATGTCATGAATGACTCCAAGTAATATCTTTAAAATGAGCAAATGCACAGCGGAAGATTTACTTATACCTGAGAATAAACATGCTTTCAAGTGTCAACCAAAAGGTTGGTGAGTTCATTAGTTTAACATAAATAAACATTTCTATCATTTTAATAGACCACAAGATTTTCATTTTTCAGTTCTCATAAATATACGTCTCATGCATAGAGACAAAAATATCATTCATATGGATTGAACACCTGGTAACCGACGTTAACTTTAATGCATATAATATCCCCAAACAGAACCTCTCGTCTGTATAATAATAATCTCGAAGTACTAAAGCATTCGTACCCCGAATGGGACTTGTCAAGGTCCATAGATCTATCTTTAGGATTCGCGTCAATCAGGGGCTATTTCCTTAAATTCTTAGGTTACCAGAATTGAAGGGCGATATTCGGTTTAATAATCCAACCATAGAATGTAATTTTAAGTACTTGTGTCTATTTCGTAAAACATTTATAAAAGCAGCGCATGTATTCTCAGTCCCAAAAATATATATAGCAAAAGCATTTAAAAAGGGAGCAAATGAAACTCACCATAATGTATTTTGTAGTAAAAATACATATGACGTCATTTAACAATTGTAGGGTTGGCTTCGGATTCACGAACCTATATCATTTATATATGTTAACACATATAATGGTAGTCGAACAAATTTATATATTATTAGTGATTTAATTGTTATTTTAATTAGGTGTTTCATTAATAACTTAATTAATTATATTTATTACTATTTACTATAAAAGTATTAATATAGTTATGTTATGTGTAGTAAATATGGTTTTATATAACTATTTGTTATTTGATAAAATAATATTGATAATATTAATAAATAAAAGTTGTCTTATTTACAATTATAATAACAATAGTTATTATGATAATAATATTGATAATATAATAATTTTGATAAAAATGATAATTTCCCTAATAATGATAATAATAATAATAATAATAATAGTAAAAATGATACTTTTAATATCAATAATAGTTTTTAATAAAAAAAAAAAATGGGTTGCTGTTAGATGATTGTTGTAGGAGGTGGTTAAGGGTGATGGTTATGGGGGTGGTTTTGGGTGACGATGGGTGAAGGTGGTAAGCCGATGACATAAGGGTGGTGACCGGTGGAGTTAGTTGTGGTGGAATATGATGGTTCATCATGAAGAAACAAGAGGAAGTATATGTTTCTCTATATCTAGTATGTATGTTAATGTATATATATTAAAAATGAGAGAAGGATCAAAACAAACACAATGTCTAATAATTCAATCACGGGTCTCTTAAGAAAAGCAAGATGATAGTTCAACTACTACACTTTCTGCATATATTTGTATAACACCAATTATGAATTTGATAATGGAAGACAAGAATAAAAAAAATATGGATTCTCCTTTAATAATATTAATCACGGATCATTTAGTTGCTTTCTGTCGACATGAAGAATAATAAAATAAATATAATAATAATTTACAAAATAAAACGTATAATATGAATCAGAAATAGTAAAGCCGCCGTTTACTATGTCACTTATTTATTCCGTGTTTTTGCAGATTAATATTTTGTGCTCTGTTGTTAAAATTTATCGGGTAAAAGTATAACTATGAATATTTATTTTTTTACAATTTTATAAGGCGACTTGTAAATAGTTTGTCCATTCCGCGTTCCCCGTTCCAAATACAATATATGAAGTTTTTAAAAAAAAAATGTAATATATAATTTCTAGTTTTGATAAAAATAATAATGATTTTATTTATATATACCTACCTATTTATAATTTATTGTTCGTGAATCGTTGGAAACAGTCAAGGGTTTAAATGAACCTATGTAAACGGTTCAAAATTTTCGAGACTTCATTTAATAGACTTTGCTTATCGTGTCAAAATCATATAAAGATTAAGTTTAAATTTGGTCAGAAATTCCCGGGTCATCACAATAAAACCAGATACTCAATACATCCTGGAACGGGGAAGATGTACAAGGATCTCAAGAAATATTTTTGGTGGCCAGGTATGAAAGCCGATGTTGCTAAATACGTACGGGAATGTTTACGTGTTCTAAGGTCAAAGCGGAGCATCAGAAACCATCAGGTCTACTTCAACAACCCGAAATCCCGGAATGGAAATGGGAAAACATTACCATGGATTTCATCACTAAATTGCCAAGGACTGCAAGTGGTTTTGATACTATTTGGGTAATAGTTGATCGTTTCACCAAATTAGCACACTTCTTGCCAATAAGAGAATATGGCAAGATGGAGAAGTTAGCACGACTGTATTTGAAGGAAGTCGTCTCTAGACATGGAATACCAATCTCTATTATCTCTGACAGGGTGGCAGATTTATTTCAAGATTCTGGCAGACATTACAGTAAGCATTAGGAACTCGTCTAGACATGAGTACTGCCTATCATCCACAAACTAATGGGCAGAGCAAAAGGACGATACAAATGCTTGAAGACTTGCTACGAGCATGTGTTATTGATTTCGGAAACAGTTGGGATCGACATCTACCGTTAGCAGAATTTTCCTACAACAACAGCTACCATTCGAGCATTGAGATGGCGCCGTTTGAAGCACTTTATGGTAGGAAGTGCAGGTCTCCGATTTGTTGGAGTGAAGTGGGGGATATACAGATTACGGGTCCAGAGATAATACAATAAACTACCGAGAAGATCATCCAAATTCAACAACGGTTGAAAACCGTCCAAAGTCGACAAAAGAGCTACGCCAACATTAAAAGAAAAGATATAGAATTTGAAATTGGAGAGATGGTCATGCTTAAGGTTGAAAGGTGCTGTTCGATTTGGTAAACGAGGGAAATTAAATCCAAGGTATATAGGATCATTCAAGATTATTGATCGTGTCGGACCAGTAGCTTACCGACTTGAATTACCACAACAACTCGCGGCTGTACATTACATTTTCCACGTCTCAAATTTAAAGAAATGTTTTGCTAAAGAAGATCTCACTATTCCGTTAGACGAAATCCAAATCAACGAAAAACTTCAATTCGTCGAAGAACCCGTCGAAATAATGGATCGTGAGGTTAAAAGACTTAAGCAAAACAAGATACCATTTGTTAAAGTTTGATGGAATGCTCATAGAGGACCCGAGTTCACCTGAGAATGAGAAGATCAGATGAAAATAAATACCCGCACTTATTTCCAGAAGATACGTCAACACCTCCAACTGCTTAAAATTTCGGGACAAAATTTATTTAACGGGTAGGTACTGTAGTGACCCGAACTTTTCCATGTTTATATATATTAAATGAAATTGTTATTTGCATGATTAAGTATTTCCAACATGTTAAGCAATCAAACTTTTTAAGACTTGATTAATTGAATTAGGTTTCATATAGACAATTGACCACCCAAGTTGACCGGTGATTCACGAACGTTAAAACTTGTAAAAACTATATGATGACATATATATGATTATATATATAGTTAACATGATATTATGATAAGTAAGTATCTCATTAGGTATTTTAACAATGAGTTATATACATAAAATTGAGTTTATTGAATTAAGAAACTCGAAACGATATATATAACGATTATCGTTATAACAACCTCTTACTAAATACATATGAATCATATTAAGATATTGATACACTTGGTTAATTATGTTAAATGATAAGTAAATATATCATTAAGGGTATTAACAATGAACTACATATATAAAAATAAGACTACTAACTTAAGGATTTCGAAACGAGACATATATGTGATGATTATCATTGTAACGACATTTAACTGTATATATATCATACTAAGATATATTAATATAAAATAATATCATGATAATGTAATAATTTAACATCTCATTAGATATAATAAACATTGGGTTAACAATATTTAACATGATCGTTAACTTAAAGGTTTCAAAACAAAATTTACATGTAACGACTAACGATGACTTAACGACTCAGTTAAAAAGTATATACATGTAGTGTTTTAATATGTATTCATACACTTTTTAAAGACTTAAAGACACTTATCAAAATACTTCTACTTAACAAAAATTCTTACAATTACATCCTCGTTCAGTTTCATCAACAATTCTACTCGTATGCACCCGTATTCGTACTCGTACAATACACAGCTTTTAGATGTATGTACTATTGGTATATACACTCCAATGATCAGCTCTTAGCAGCCCATGTGTGAAAGGACCCGTTCATATACATTATAAACGATTCACAATAGTTGATTACATTGCGAGGTATTTGACCTCTATATGATACATTTTACAAACATTGCATTTGTTTTTAAAAGACAAACTTTCTTTACATCGAAAATTGACAGGCATGCATACCATTTCATAATATCCACTATCCAACTATAATTTGATTAATAATAATCTTTGATGAACTCAATGACTCGAATGCAACGTTCTTCGAAATATGCTATGAAAGACTCCAAGTAATATCTTTAAAATGAGCAAATGCACAGCGGAAGATTTCTTTAACACCTGAGAATAAACATGCTTTAAAGTGTCAACCAAAAGGTTGGTGAGTTCATTAGTTTATCATAATCATTTATTTCCATCATTTTAATAGACCACAAGAATTTCATTTCCAGTTCTCATAAATATACGTCCCATGCATAGAGACAAAAATAATCATTCATATGGTGAACACCTGGTAACCGACATTAACTAGATACATATAAGAATATCCCCTATCATTCCGGGATCCTCCTTCGGACATGATATAAATTTCGAAGTACTAAAGCATCCGGTACTTTGGATGGGGTTTGTTAGGCCCAATAGATCTATCTTTAGGATTCGCGTCAATTAGGGTGTCTGTTCCCTAATTCTTAGATTACCAGACTTAATAAAAAGGGGCATATTCGATTTCGATAATTCAACCATAGAATGTAGTTTCAATTACTTGTGTCTATTTCGTCAAACATTTATAAAAGCGCATGTATTCTCAGTCCCAAAAATATAAAGGGTAAAAAGGCAAATGAAACTCACCATACTGTATTTTGTAGTAAAATACATATAACATCATTGAACAAGTGTAAGGTTGGCCTCGGATTCACGAACCTATATTAATTATATATATTTATATGTTGGTCAATATCCGTCTAATAATTTAGATTAAGTCATAGTGTACCACAATCCTAATGCTCGAGTCTAGTATGCAAAGGTCGACAAAAATTGGTTTGACTCGAAATGACTTCAAAAAAATTTATAAATGATTATTATATAATTTAAATATCGTCGTTTTATATTTTAAAATATTTTTAAAAGATTTAATAGAGTAAATAATATAATTCATTTATTAATAATTTTATATTAAAATATATTTTCATATGTCTTAAGTAGTAAAATTTATAGAGTTCGTTTAATATCATAAAAATATTGCGATAGATTCTATTGAGGTAATTATATAATTTGTATCACATTTTTATTTGATAAAATAGCATTGGTAATAATAATAAGTAGAAGTCGTATTATTTTGTATTAATAATTATAATAATTAAGTGTTAATAATCTTAGTTTTAATTATAATAATACTAAGGAATATAAATATTATAATAATGATAACCCTAGTAACTATTTTAATGATAATAATAATAATAATAATACTAATTATAATTTTAATAACAATAATAATAATAATTATTAATGATAATACCTTTTACTTATAATAATATTAATAATGATAATAATAATAATATTTAGTAAAAACTAGAACGACGATAATAATAATCATTTTTAATAACAATTCAAAAATTCAATTGACGATAACTTCTAATCCATCCGTCAAAACCATTTGGCATCTAAAGGAAAAGTTCATAATTTTTCGATAGCTTTCTAAGGACATGCATATCTTATACCTTATTTCATCCCTAGTATAACAACCTTTAAGATTCAACATAACTTATCTAAGGGTAATATCAAATATACAAGCATACACACTCCTATTTTCTCGAGCACTAGTCAGGGATACACTATTAATATATAAAAATTAATTTAAGAGTACTCACGTATCAATATTGAGATTCAATATTGCAGGAAAGGTACGTAGACGCAACGGAGATGATAAATACTAGATTGACCTCACGAGCATACCCATGAACCATACCCATCACCTCCATAGCTATAACCCATAATTTCCTTAGCCCTATCCTACTCGAAAATCAGTTTTGAGATAATTTGCCCATGACCTCGTCGCAATATTTTATGTATAATACTAATAATAATAATACTACTAGTAATAAAATAAAATTAATAATAATAATAGTTTTAATCTCTATAATAATAATAATAATTATAATTATTATAAATATAATATGTATATAGAGAGAGAGTTTTGAGAGATCGAAGTGTAAAATGAATTTGGAAGCAAACATAGATCGAACTTTATAGCATTTTGGCCAACATTCTATCCTCATGCAATTGTGTTTTCCAGCTGTTATGCATTGAGAGTCCCTACCGACACTAGTATCTTAATATTACGTATGTTATATATAGATTTATAATTTATATATATTATATTTAATCTTTAGAATTAATTAAATATTATATTATATTTACGCTCATGGTAAAAATATAATTTTTACAAAAATGACACGGTCGTGGTCTCACGACTCATGTACCACTTTCGGTTTTTCGGGCGCACTTTCGTACGTTTAGAAAACTAGCCTTTTACGTTACGTGACGTGTACCTTTTACAAAAATTAGACTTACTCAACAATAAATTACCTTTATAAAAAATATAACTTATAAAATTGAGTGTTGTGGTCATTTCCTTATATAAATTAAAGTCTCTTTGTTTGTCAAAATATTTTATTTTAAATTAAACATTTTGTGACACGTACCTTTATTAATAACTAGACTTAAATTAATTAAAAACTAACCCACTCAAAGTGTAACTTAATCTTTTGGGTGTTTTGGTCATTTACTTTTATAATTCATAATCTTGTTATTTATCAAAGCCTATTTATTAATATCAAAACGTTTTATGACTAATTTAAATTAAAATTTATAATCTTATACATATTTTTGAAATATTTATCTAATAACATACTAGTTATCCTTTCAAAACTAATTATATAATTTAAGATCCTTTACAAAATCGAAAAATCCTATAACGTTTATGCTTTAAAACTTAATTTGATTTCATTCTTTTATGCGTAAATGTTTAGTTTAATTTCTTTAACTTTCTAAATAATATATCTTAATATAACATATCAAATGGGTTTATCTAGTCAACGAATCTAATCCCAAGTATTCCTTCTATATGATAAATCGAGTATTATGAAATTCGATTTTCCACTAACTTTTGTCTAACTCCCAATAAGTGATACTTTGTTCTTACTTGTAAATCACTTTACCATTTATTCCGAATACCGTTAAAAAGTAAGGGTTTCCTAATTCAAAGTGGACCTCATAACAGAGACTCATAATCATAGTTCAATGTATCCGATAATTCAATCATTTGATATTATCTTTTAATCTCGTCGATAAACTTACACCGAACAAATATGTTTATGTAACATATTATTCATTCAATACCTTGATAGCATTTCCAAGTTCAAAAAAATAGATCTCATAGCTTATATTCATATTAACTAATCCGTTCAATGTTTTATAATATATGTCAATCTAATAAGCACACATGTATATATACATATATATTTATTTACACGTAATTGTTCATGAATCGCTTGGCATGGTCAAAGGGTATTTAATTAAATGAATATAATTTCAAAACTTTCGAGACTTAATCATTACAGATTTTCTTATCGTGTCGGATATATATAAAGGTTAAAGTTTAAATTTGTTCGGAAATCTCTGGGTCATCACAGTACCTACCCGTTAAAAGAAATTTCGTCCCGAAATTTGATAGAGGTCGTCATGGCTAACAGTAAGAGTGTTTTCATGACGTATATGAACTGATAATTAGGGTTTTATCATCATTGATTAATATAGATAAAATGATTTGTTTTGTGAAGAGCACGAATGAAGCTATCACCTAAGAGTGAAAATGAATAAAAATAAGTTTGACTAAACCGGTGTCGTAGTCAAGATTGATTTCCGGAATTTAAGGAATTTAGAAGAAATCTTTATATTAAGATTTGATTCTTCGGGAACTAAGGAGATTCAGATCTTCTTTGATTAAACGCGATAATCTGCTTCGATTGCTCTGTCGAAAATTTTTCCTATAAATCCACCCTCTCCATTTCCTTACAACTCACACCTTCTATTCTTTCTTCCTCAATTCATACTTTAAAGTATTCGTTAATATGCTCCATCCCATCCTGATCCTTGATATCCTCTTAACTTGCATATCTGTCATTCTTCTTTTTATTCTGCCACCAGAAGAATCTATTTACTTCTACTATACTCTTGGGTTTATAGTGTTTCTAGTTCTCCCATGTCTTTACATTGCTATATGCATCGATATATATGGGTTGTAATTTCCAAGTTGTTGTTAGATTTTACACCTTCCCTTATATTTCGATGTCCCTGCTTCTGTCTTCTATAGTCATCGTCATCCATAGTTAATGCTCTCTTATATTTGCTGCGGTTTATACCCCGAATTTCTATTTCGGAGCTTTGTCCTTTCGCTTCTTCTTCTTGCGATTAAATAGCTCTCGTAATGGTCCGGAATTCGTATGTATGGATTTCAGAAGGAATATAGTAATTGTTCTAAGAAGGAAATGGTAATGGTAAAATATTGATTTGTTAAATTACCAGAATACCCTGAAAAAGACCGAATCATCAAGAAATAGTTCCTTGATATGTTTAGAGATTAAGTAGAATGTAAGAGTCGTGTAAATGGTACATGATGACGGTATATTCTGTGAATCATCGCGTCCATTAGAAACTCAGCATGAATTACTGTAATATAATGACGTTGATCAAGTGTCATTATATTATACTAACCCATGCATCAGTTCCCAACACCACTTCAAAAGCATTCATATTTGAATTTTTCAGAATTTAGAAACTAACACAGTTTCTTTAATGTTGCAGATATTACGGAGAGATAAATTATCTCAGATAAGAATAATTGTGATAATATCTCCAGAAATATGGAGAATACGTATAATGGGAGATACGAAGATATCTTATAATTTTTAAGATATGATGATGATGAAGAATATCTGTCTGTGAAGGTTTAGAATGAGAAGTAAGGTGTTTGCTAACGAGTTCGGCAGGCACCGAATCATTTGGATCCTTTGAAGGCAGATTCAGTCTCTGTGATTTGTCCACGGCCTCCTTCATACTTTGCTCAATTCGTTTTTCAGTACCAAATCCTTTCTTTTTCTGAGCTTTACCAACTCACTATCTTTTATCATCAAACTTTTGACCGTTTAGATCATCTACTATATTTATGTTTCCTCTGCATTTAATGCTATAATATTTGAATCACTGGTTATCAATCCGAAGTGGGGTTCAGAAGAATCGTGTTTTAGATAATTAAATGCTGGTGGTAATATGGTGGAATATGAAAGGTTCCCTAGTAATAATGATGAAAGGGCAACGTATCTATCAGGGTTATAATAAGACTGGTCCGACTGAAAAATCGAAGTTGACTTGCTGGAGCTGTGACAAAATTGGCTACTTTGAAAAGGAATCGAAATGTTGTTTTTACTAGAAGAATTCGACGCAGGTACATGTTAGATTATGACTTTGGTTTCGAGAGTTTTTCAGGTACAAAACTTTGGGTAACGTGTGGTTGGATCATCATCTCAATTGTTTATTATTTGAAGTGTCTTCTAGAATTTCGAAGGGTTTTAATTGCAGATTGTCATAGTCAATATCCAAATGATGAAATCGTCCTAAATCCCGAATGATTTTTCATATCCAACTTGTGTGTTACGATTAAAAGTGATGTTCTATCACAGTTTTGAAGTCAAAGTATAGCTTTGAAAAATGTAAAGATATAAGAGTGATGATTTTGGTTGTATCTCGAGTTGAATTCTGAAATTTCCAAAATCAGAATATGTAATTAGATTCGAATGAGTATGGTTGTTTTGATTTCTATAGAAGAATGTATATTGGTTTAGTTGATGATTATTGAATCAGAATTGAAGAATGTAACATATTAATTGTGATTTTATATATCTCTCGGGTATTACCTACCCGTTAAAAAATTTCACAAATAATATTTTGAACAAGAATTCTCATTACAATCTTTATGAAACTATATGTGGGTATATTTTCTTCAGATGTAGTACAGATTCAATGAGTTAATATCATACTAAGCTCATTTGATTTTTCGGATTGAATTAGAAATGAATTTTCTCTAAAACATTAGAGATTACATAATCTATGCGGAGTATTTCACTAATGTAATCAATGCTTCAATATTTATATGTATTTCCTTAGTGAATCATGCTGATGCTCATAGAACTCTTGCTAACTTCGCAAGATACGAATATTGTTTTCCCGTAAATTTCGGGTATATCGAAGATGAAAGTGTATAATCAAACATGTTATTGAATGATACACTTGATTATTATGAACCGGAGTTCATTAGATTGAAACAGAGATTGTGGTTAACGATGATTAAGTTGTTAATGAAGGATGTACATCATAAGATATTAGTAATATGAATTTAAACGAGTAGTATCTACTCTTTTTCAATTCATACTTAATAGCTTAGTACAAAAAGATTTATTATAATTCCAGAATTCATATATATAAAATATATAATAATTCTTCGGAAGGAATGAGTTAATACTATATAACTCGTTGATACAACATATTCGTTGTTGATTGGTAACGATTTCCACAGTGATTCTTGAACTGATGGGATTTGTGATGTCATAGGTGTTGCTGATTCTGACGATGCTGACGTTACTGACTATACTGGTGATGCTAACGGTACTGTTGCTGCTGATGATACTTCCGGTAATTGCTAGTGATGCTTGTATAACAAGTAAATCGCGCACCATCCTTGTTAGGGTTTCGATTCTTCCTTGACTCATTTTGGTTCACTCATCTGATTTAGGGTTAGGGTGGAAATAGATAATCTCTAAGACTTTAGAGATTACATAATCGCCGTAGATTATTCCTCCGATGAAGTTATGAATCAATACTTCATCGTTTGTTGTTGTTGGTACTCCTTGGTATTTATGATGCGTGTGATGTTGATATCCGAGGTATAGATTATGATGTTGAGGCGTGTGATGCGAATGTGATTGTTGATGATGGTAATGGTACTGTTGGTGTTAATGATGATGATACCGTTGATGCTGGTGATGCTGCTGATGTCTAGAGTATTGAGGTTTGCGATGTTGTTGTTACTGGCGGTACTGATTATGCTGCTGGTGCTGCTGATGGTGTTTGTAATCCTTGCACCATAAGCTCCAAAGCCGTCACGCGTACGTGAAGTTCGTTAACTTCTGCTAGTACACCGGGATGATTGTCGGTTGGGACGAGCGGATAAATAAAATCTAGGATTTGATGTAGGATATAATCGTGACGAGATACTCTGGAAATGAGAGAGAAAATGGCTTCACGAACAGGTTCGCCGGTAAGTGCTTCAGGTTCATCGCCAATAGGGCAATTTGGTGGATGGAAAGGATCACCTTCTTCTTGTCTCCAATAATTGAGGAGGCTACGAACCCATCCCCATTTCATCCAGAATAGATGATGGCTGATTGGTTGATCCATTCCGGTAACACTGTTTTCGGAGCTTGAGTGGAATTCCATATCGGCATAACTGTCGGAATCTGAGGAGTTCGAACTAGTTGAGGGATCCATCTCGTATGATCAGAGAAAGAATTTTGGTATGAAATAGATTGTAGAATTTAGATTTGGTATTCCTCAATACATAATTTACATATGTATATATAATACCAAAATCCCATAGATTTCGGATAATCTTTGAAAGATGTTAGTCAAAGTTCACAGTGATAGATATGCTAAGACAAGAATTCGTCTATACACTATTATGTAATAAATGCAGGAAAACGCGTCTAGACTTAAGGATGATAAGCAAGTGATTTTTGACACAAATGATAAGCAAAAACTTTTGACATGCAGACACGGTCGAAGTCCAGACTCACTAATGTGTGATGACCCAGAAATTTCGACTAAATTTAAACTTAATCTTTGTATGATTAACATTTCCGACACGATAAGCAAAGTCTGTAAAACTGAATCTCAAAATTTTTGAATTACTTTTATATATTTAAATACCCTTCGGTTGTTTTCGACGATTCGCGAACAATTATATGTAAATAGATACATATATACTATGACATGAAAAGGTAACAATGTATTAATTGTTTGATACCGTACATTAAACTTATTGGTTTAAATATCTATTCGAATGTATATGATAAGTTGAAATATTTATTATTAAAATTTATTTATAAATAACTTCCAATGTGTATTTAAAAACTGATTTATGTATATTAAAAAGATATATACATATATATAATAAACGATAGTAACATTCGTTTATTGATTCAATTGATATTTAGTTAAGTTGACTAAGGCGTTTAAGATGAACCAGTTAAACACTAATTTGTTACAGTGTTTTCAAATTGCCACATTACTCAAAATGCTACAGTGTTTTCGAAAATCACTATTTGCTACAGTAACTTTGCTACAGTAAAACACTATTATAAAAATGTGTTTTAACAAATAGCGAGACGATGATTTATAGAAGTAAATGACCAAAACACTCGAAAGTTTAAGATACACTTTGAGTGATATAATTAAGGGATAATTTAAGGCTATATTTTGACAAAGGTACGTGTCACGAAATGTAAAATGCAAGTTTTCTAAGCGTACGAAAATGCGTTCGA
The DNA here is from genome assembly GCF_046630445.1 of Rutidosis leptorrhynchoides. Lineage (NCBI taxonomy): Eukaryota > Viridiplantae > Streptophyta > Magnoliopsida > Asterales > Asteraceae > Rutidosis > Rutidosis leptorrhynchoides. The sequence goes on along the minus strand of NC_092340.1, from coordinate 106,742,226 downwards.
GAAACCGGAACCGGGACATAAGTCGAGTGATGACGTACGACTTATCGGACCAAAAATATCTAGTCTACTATGCACAAGAATAAAATATAATATATAAATAATTATATTAATTATTTATATATTTATATTTATTTTATATTATGTCGACAAGCTAGGAGCCAAAACAATGTGAGCTGTCCCTGGTCCTCATGCGAGTCGCATGGCCAGAAGGCCATTTCCATGCGAGTCGCATGACTCCAGATTCCAGGCCAGGTACTATAAATTCAGGTGTTTTGCTCGAATGAAAAATCAAATATATATTACTCCGTATAATATTTATTATTATTATTATTATTATTATTATTATTATTATTATTATTATTATTATTATTAAGATTATTATTAATCTTATTAATCTTATTATTAGTATTATTATTTTTGCGATACAAAAATAATAATGTACATCAAATATTACGACGGAGTGCTGTCCAAGTAATTTTCAAAATGAGTTTTCGAGCAAGCTAGAGCTAAGGAAATTATGGGTTATTGCCAAGGAGGTTATGGGTAATGTTCGGGGGTATTTTTTTCTGAATCAAACCTTTTGTTTATCATCTCCGATGCGTCTACGTGCTTTCCTGCAATATTGTATATCAATATTAAACAGTGAGTTCATTTGATTCCCTTTTACTCTTTATATTTTTGGGACTGAGAATACATGCGCTATTTTTACAACTGCTTTATTAAATGCTTTTGAAATATATTTTTAACTGCGAATACGTGCAAATGCTTTATTAACCGATATACAATATTTATATGTGTGAGTTCATTTGATTCCCTTTTACTCTTTATATTTTTGGGACTGAGAATACATGCGCTATTTTTACAACTGCTTTATTAAATGCTTTTGAAATATATTTTTAACTGCGAATACATGCAAATGCTTTATTAACCGATATACAATATTTATATGCGTGAGTTTCATTTGAATCCTTTTTACTCTTTATATTTTTGGGCTGAGAATACATGCAAATGCTTTATTAACCGATATACAATATTTATATGCGTGAGTTTCATTGATCCCTTTTTAATTGCTTTTGCAATATATTTTTGGGCTGAGAATACATGCACTTTATTTTAAACGCAATGGATACAAGTACATACTAAATTCTACACTGAGTTTGAACCGAAAATCCCTTAACTTTGGTAACTAGTAACTGCCAGTTATAAGAACTGGTGGGCGCGAGTAGTAGTATATGGATCCATAGGGCTTGACATCCCCGTCCGAGCTAGAGCGCTAGCCTTTTAACGGACGTATGCTATTTGAGAAGCGTACACGTTGGTTTGCGTGTATTATTAAGATGATTATACAAAGGGTACAAATTATATAAACATTAAAGTTTAGTTACCAGGGTGCTCAATTTTGTAGAACCGATTGATAAACGTTTCGGATGAAACAACTGAAATCTTGTGGTCCACCTTTTATTTAAAACATAATGATAAACGTTTTGAATGAAACAACTGAACTTTTGTAATCCACATTGATATACGGATTATGTGTAATATTAAAACTATGAACTCACCAACCTTTGTGTTGACACTTGAAGCATGTTTATTCTCAGGTTTCTAGAAGTCTTCCGCTGTTTGCTCATACGTGATACAAGTTATGTGCTTGGAGTCATACATGCTATATACAAGAAACTTGCCTTCATCAAACCATTACCATGTATCTTATTTTGACTGTATTGTCAACAGATGTATTATTGTAAACCATTTAAATGGTGATTGTCTATACGTAGGAATCATCAGATGTAAAAAAACCCGGAATTTATATATTCATTTATGAAATACCTTTTCAAACGAATGCAATGTTACAAAACGTATCACATAGAGGTCAAATACCTCGCAATGAAATCAATGAATGACGTGTTCATCCATATGGATTTGGAGCGATCGTCACAGTTGGTATCAGAGCGTTGGTCTTAGCGAACCAGAATTTGCATTAGTGTGTCTAACCAGTTATTGTTAGGATACATTAGTGAGTCTGGACTTCGACCATGTCTGCATGATAAAAGTTGTTGCTTATAATTTTTTTGTTAGAAATTACCTGCTTATCATTCCTTGTGTGGAAAATTACCTGCTTATCATTTGTAGTCTAGACACACCTTATTGCATGGATTGCATGACTAGTGTATAGACAAAATGAATATCTTAGCGTATCTGTTACTGTTACCTTTACTTGATAGTTTCCGAAAGTTTCTCCATAATTTACGGATCCTTTATACTATATAAAGGTATTCTATGTAATTAAAATATCATCCGATATCCGAAAATCATTTCACATCGAAAATTATTTATCTAACCGTGTAAGATGAATTCTGCAAGTAATTCGAGTTCTTCGGATTCCGATATGAGTTTCCACCTGAGTTCCGAAAGCAGTGTAACCGGAATGAATCAACCAATCAGTCACCACCAATTCTGGATGAATTGGGGATGGGTTCGTAATCAACTTAATCGATGGAGACAAGAGGAAGGCGATCCTTTCCACCAACCGAATTCACCTCTTGGTGAGGAACCTGAGGCACTTACCGGCGAACCCGTTCGAAACACTATCTTTACCCTCATTTCCAGGATATTTCGCAACGATTATATGATAACTAGAATTTTAAACTTTATTCATCCTCTCGTACCAACCGCCAATCATCCCGGAATAATAGAAGAAGTTAACGAGCTTCGCGCTCGAGTTGTGTCTTTGGAGAATATGATGCACAATTTGCAGGCATCACAGGCAGCACCGGTAGCACCACCAGAACCAGCAGCACAACCAACAACAGTACCAGTACCACCAACAACAACATCCGCACCGTAAACCTTAACCTCACAATCTGTCCCACGAGTATCAACCTCATACGCACCGTAGGCACCGAAGAATACTAATAACCATAAACGATGAAGTATTGATTCATAACTTCATTGGAGAAATATCCTGCGACGATTATGTAATCTTTAATATAGAAGAGATTATTCGTTTCTAGTTCCAACCGAAAATCAAATGAGTTTAATAACTCATTAAATCTATATTACATCTGAAGGAAATATACATACATATATTTTCATAAAGATTGTAATTGAAAATCCTTTTGTACAAACTGTTAATGATGAGAATATTTTAACGGGTAGGTAATACCCTAGAAATATATAAATTCCACATTAATATGTTACACTATACATTCTTCAATTCTGATTCAGCAATCATTAACTATACTGCTCAAACCTATAGATATACGTATCTGTTCATCGCAGAATAACCATTTTCATTCAATTTCATATTCTGATTTCGATAGATCAGAATCCAAGTCAAGATTAAACGAAAAACATCACTCTTAGATTCCTACATCTTTCAAAACCATGCTTCGAAAACCATGCTTTGAATTCAGAACAGTACTAGAACATCATATGATTACATTTTGCGTTCAAACCCATCGAAATTCTTGGAAACACTTCAACTAATGAACAAACGAGAAGACAAACCAACTACACGATATCTACGAGAAGAAAGATTTGTACTTATAATCATATATATGGAAAGCTCTCGAAACCTAAGTAAAACTTTAACACGTATCTGTGATAAATCCTTCGGCATTATCATTACTGAAAGTAACCTTGCAATTCCTTTTTAAAAGTATCCAGTATTATCACCCATTCAACTAGTCAACGACGACCTTTCAGACTTATAACTTTGGCATATACGTTTTTGTTACTGGGGAACCTTTTATGTTCCACCATATTAGCAGTAAATGTACCAGCGACTCCGTCACTCTGCTATTTGAAACTCTCCGGAAATCACTATATATACATTGAAACCCTATCATGTACTCATCCACATCTTGTAACAATAGTTGCCATTCCAACTATCGGGAATTTGCAATCAGTATTTTGAAATCTTGCAGCACGTCTACGCCAACAGTTATATGTGTACATATAACGTCTACCTCCTCGAATTACATACTTCGAATGTGAAGTTTTCGAAAAACACCCCAAACTATGAAACTAGTTCTCTGAAATTGGAACAATGCTGATGAAGCAGCAAAAACTGTAAACGACCTTAACAGTCAAAAGTTTGATGATAAAGAATAGTATGGTGGTAAAGCTGAGAAAAAGAGAAGGTTTGAAACTGGAAAACGGATTGAGCAAAGTATGAAGGAGGGCTGTGGATAAATCACAAAGACTAAACCTGCCTTCAAAGAATACAAATGATTCAGTATCTGCTGAAGTCATTAACGAATACCTTGCTCCTGATACTAAACCCCTACGGACAATATTCTTCATCATCCTTCGATATTAGAAATTCTAAGATATTATCATATCTTTCATTATAAATATCTTCGATATTTCTGAAGATATCTTCATAACTATTATCATCCGAAATTATTTATCTCTTCACGCTATATGTGTTACATCATAAAAGAAACTATTTTAGTTTCTAATTTCTGAAAATTTTGAAAAATGGATGTTTTTGAAGTAGTGTTGGGAACTGAAGCATGAGTTAGTATAATATAATGACACTTGATCAACGTGATTATATTATAGTAAGTCATGCTGAGTTTCTAATGGAACGTGATAAAGGTTCACAGATCATATCCTCATTATAAACCATATTACATAACTCTTTCGTTCTATTTAACCTCTAAACTATCAAGAAAATATTTTCTTAATGATTCGGTCTTTTTCAAGGTATTCTGGTAATTTGACAAGTCAGATTGTGCTATTACCATTTTTTTTTAAAACATTAATTATGTTCATTCCGAAATTCATACCTACGAATTCTGGACCATTATTCGCTTGATTTAAAGTCGGGAAGATAAAACAAAAGCATGAAGCTTCAAAATATCAATGAGAGTATATATAAGTAAATTGGAGAGAGTATTAATTGTGGATGTCAATAATTATGGAAAGACAGAAGCAAAGACATCGAAATATAAGGGAAGATATAAAACCCAACAACTACCCAAAAATTACAAACCGTGTATATCAATGCGTATAGCAATATAAAGACACAGGAGAATGAAAAATACTATAACCCCAAGGTAATGGTAGAAGAAAATAACTTCCTCCGGTGGTAGATGAAAAAGAAGAATGACAGATATGAAAGTTAGGAGTATATCAAGAATCAGAACTGGATGAAGCATTTTTTTTACAATCTTTTGAAAATAGGAAATGAGGAAGAAGATGTAAGAGTGATGAAAATAATGAAACGGAAGAGGTCAATTTATAGCGAAATATCAAACATAGCAATCGAAGCAAATTACGCATTTAATCAAAAGAAATCTTAATTTCCTTAAATTCCGAAGAATCAAATCTTATTTAGATAATGAAGATTTTCTATTCCTTAAATTCCGGAAATCAATCGTTACTACATCAAGAGATAAGACGCATCTCTATTCTCCATTTCACTCAATTACGATAACTTCTCTTATAAGCTCTGAGTAATTGGATTGTTTTATCCATATTACTCAACGGTAATAAAATTCTATTTATCAACTCATATTCGTCATGAAAACATTTTTATTGTTAGCCATGACGACCTCACTCAAATTTCGGGACGAAATTTCTTTAACGGGTAGGTACTGTGATGACCCAGAAATTTCGACTAAATTTAAACTTAATCTTTGTATGATTAACATTTCCGACACGATAAGCAAAGTCTGTAAAACTGAATCTCAAAATTTTTGAATTACTTTTATATATTTAAATACCCTTCGGTTGTTTTCGACGATTCGCGAACAATTATATGTAAATAGATACATATATACTATAACATGAAAAGGTAACAATGTATTAATTGTTTGATACCGTACATTAAACTTATTGATTTAAATATCTATTCGAATGTATATGATAAGTTGAAATATTTATTATTAAAATTTATTTATAAATAACTTCCAATGTGTATTTAAAAACTGATTTATGTATATTAAAAAGATATATACATATATATAATAAACGATAGTAACATTCGTTTATTGATTCAATTGATATTTAGTTAAGTTGACTAAGGCGTTTAAGATGAACCAGTTAAACACTAATTTGTTACAGTGTTTTCAAATTGCCACATTACTCAAAATGCTACAGTGTTTTCGAAAATCACTATTTGCTACAGTAACTTTGCTACAGTAAAACACTATTATAAAAATGTGTTTTAACAAATAGCGAGACGATGATTTATAGAAGTAAATGACCAAAACACTCGAAAGTTTAAGATACACTTTGAGTGATATAATTAAGGGATAATTTAAGGCTATATTTTGACAAAGGTACGTGTCACGAAATGTAAAATGCAAGTTTTCTAAGCGTACGAAAATGCGTTCGAGAAACCGGAACCGGGACATAAGTCGAGTGATGACGTACGACTTATCGGACCAAAAATATCTAGTCTACTATGCACAAGAATAAAATATAATATATAAATAATTATATTAATTATTTATATATTTATATTTATTTTATATTATGTCGACAAGCTAGGAGCCAAAACAATGTGAGCTGTCCCTGGTCCTCATGCGAGTCGCATGGCCAGAAGGCCATTTCCATGCGAGTCGCATGACTCCAGATTCCAGGCCAGGTACTATAAATTCAGGTGTTTTGCTCGAATGAAAAATCAAATATATATTACTCCGTATAATATTTATTATTATTATTATTATTATTATTATTATTATTATTATTATTATTAAGATTATTATTAATCTTATTAATCTTATTATTAGTATTATTATTTTTGCGATACAAAAATAATAATGTACATCAAATATTACGACGGAGTGCTGTCCAAGTAATTTTCAAAATGAGTTTTCGAGCAAGCTAGAGCTAAGGAAATTATGGGTTATTGCCAAGGAGGTTATGGGTAATGTTCGGGGGTATTTTTTTTCTGAATCAAACCTCGTGTTTATCATCTCCGATGCGTCTACGTGCTTTCCTGCAATATTGTATATCAATATTAAACAGTGAGTTCATTTGATTTCCTTTTACTCTTTATATTTTTGGGACTGAGAATACATGCGCTATTTTTACAACTGCTTTATTAAATGCTTTTGAAATATATTTTTAACTGCGAATACGTGCAAATGCTTTATTAACCGATATACAATATTTATATGCGTGAGTTCATTTGATTCCCTTTTACTCTTTATATTTTTGGGACTGAGAATACATGCGCTATTTTTACAACTGCTTTATTAAATGCTTTTGAAATATATTTTTAACTGCGAATACATGCAAATGCTTTATTAACCGATATACAATATTTATATGCGTGAGTTTCATTTGAATCCCTTTTACTCTTTATATTTTTGGGCTGAGAATACATGCAAATGCTTTATTAACCGATATACAATATTTATATGCGTGAGTTTCATTGATCCCTTTTTAATTGCTTTTGCAATATATTTTTGGGCTGAGAATACATGCACTTTATTTTAAACGCAATGGATACAAGTACATACTAAATTCTACACTGAGTTTGAACCGAAAATCCCTTAACTTTGGTAACTAGTAACTGCCAGTTATAAGAACTGGTGGGCGCGAGTAGTAGTATATGGATCCATAGGGCTTGACATCCCCGTCCGAGCTAGAGCGCTAGCCTTTTAACGGACGTATGCTATTTGAGAAGCGTACACGTTGGTTTGCGTGTATTATTAAGATGATTATACAAAGGGTACAAATTATATAAACATTAAAGTTTAGTTACCAGGGTGCTCAATTTTGTAGAACCGATTGATAAACGTTTCGGATGAAACAACTGAAATCTTGTGGTCCACCTTTTATTTAAAACATAATGATAAACGTTTTGAATGAAACAACTGAACTTTTGTAATCCACATTGATATACGGATTATGTGTAATATTAAAACTATGAACTCACTAACCTTTGTGTTGACACTTGAAGCATGTTTATTCTCAGGTTTCTAGAAGTCTTCCGCTGTTTGCTCATACGTGATACAAGTTATGTGCTTGGAGTCATACATGCTATATACAAGAAACTTGCATTCATCAAACCATTACCATGTATCTTATTTTGACTGTATTGTCAACAGATGTATTATTGTAAACCATTTAAATGGTGATTGTCTATACGTAGGAATCATCAGATGTAAAAAAACCCGGAATTTATATATTCATTTATGAAATACCTTTTCAAACGAATGCAATGTTACAAAACGTATCACATAGAGGTCAAATACCTCGCAATGAAATCAATGAATGACGTGTTCGTCCATATGGATTTGGAGCGATCGTCACATAATGTATCCTAACGACTTATCAGTTAGACACACTAATGCAGACCTGGTTCGCTAAGACCACCGCTCTGATACCAACTGAAAGGACCCGTTCATATACATTATAAACGATTCACAATAGTTGATTACATTGCGAGGTATTTGACCTCTATATGATACATTTTACAAACATTGCATTTGTTTTTAAAAGACAAACTTTCTTTACATCGAAAATTGACAGGCATGCATACCATTTCATAATATCCACTATCCAACTATAATTTGATTAATAATAATCTTTGATGAACTCAATGACTCGAATGCAACGTTCTTCGAAATATGCTATGAAAGACTCCAAGTAATATCTTTAAAATGAGCAAATGCACAGCGGAAGATTTCTTTAACACCTGAGAATAAACATGCTTTAAAGTGTCAACCAAAAGGTTGGTGAGTTCATTAGTTTATCATAATCATTTATTTCCATCATTTTAATAGACCACAAGAATTTCATTTCCAGTTCTCATAAATATACGTCCCATGCATAGAGACAAAAATAATCATTCATATGGTGAACACCTGGTAACCGACATTAACTAGATACATATAAGAATATCCCCTATCATTCCGGGATCCTCCTTCGGACATGATATAAATTTCGAAGTACTAAAGCATCCGGTACTTTGGATGGGGTTTGTTAGGCCCAATAGATCTATCTTTAGGATTCGCGTCAATTAGGGTGTCTGTTCCCTAATTCTTAGATTACCAGACTTAATAAAAAGGGGCATATTCGATTTCGATAATTCAACCATAGAATGTAGTTTCAATTACTTGTGTCTATTTCGTCAAACATTTATAAAAGCGCATGTATTCTCAGTCCCAAAAATATAAAGGGTAAAAAGGCAAATGAAACTCACCATACTGTATTTTGTAGTAAAATACATATAACATCATTGAACAAGTGTAAGGTTGGCCTCGGATTCACGAACCTATATTAATTATATATATTTATATGTTGGTCAATATCCGTCTAATAATTTAGATTAAGTCATAGTGTACCACAATCCTAATGCTCGAGTCTAGTATGCAAAGGTCGACAAAAATTGGTTTGACTCGAAATGACTTCAAAAAAATTTATAAATGATTATTATATAATTTAAATATCGTCGTTTTATATTTTAAAATATTTTTAAAAGATTTAATAGAGTAAATAATATAATTCATTTATTAATAATTTTATATTAAAATATATTTTCATATGTCTTAAGTAGTAAAATTTATAGAGTTCGTTTAATATCATAAAAATATTGCGATAGATTCTATTGAGGTAATTATATAATTTGTATCACATTTTTATTTGATAAAATAGCATTGGTAATAATAATAAGTAGAAGTCGTATTATTTTGTATTAATAATTATAATAATTAAGTGTTAATAATCTTAGTTTTAATTATAATAATACTAAGGAATATAAATATTATAATAATGATAACCCTAGTAACTATTTTAATGATAATAATAATAATAATAATACTAATTATAATTTTAATAACAATAATAATAATTATTATTAATGATAATACCTTTTACTTATAATAATATTAATAATGATAATAATAATAATATTTAGTAAAAACTAGAACGACGATAATAATAATCATTTTTAATAACAATTCAAAAATTCAATTGACGATAACTTCTAATCCATCCGTCAAAACCATTTGGCATCTAAAGGAAAAGTTCATAATTTTTCGATAGCTTTCTAAGGACATGCATATCTTATACCTTATTTCATCCCTAGTATAACAACCTTTAAGATTCAACATAACTTATCTAAGGGTAATATCAAATATACAAGCATACACACTCTTATTTTCTCGAGCACTAGTCAGGGATACACTATTAATATATAAAAATTAATTTAAGAGTACTCACGTATCAATATTGAGATTCAATATTGCAGGAAAGGTACGTAGACGCAACGGAGATGATAAATACTAGATTGACCTCACGAGCATACCCATGAACCATACCCATCACCTCCATAGCTATAACCCATAATTTCCTTAGCCCTATCCTACTCGAAAATCAGTTTTGAGATAATTTGCCCATGACCTCGTCGCAATATTTTATGTATAATACTAATAATAATAATACTACTAGTAATAAAATAAAATTAATAATAATAATAGTTTTAATCTCTATAATAATAATAATAATTATAATTATTATAAATATAATATGTATATAGAGAGAGAGTTTTGAGAGATCGAAGTGTAAAATGAATTTGGAAGCAAACATAGATCGAACTTTATAGCATTTTGGCCAACATTCTATCCTCATGCAATTGTGTTTTCCAGCTGTTATGCATTGAGAGTCCCTACCGACACTAGTATCTTAATATTACGTATGTTATATATAGATTTATAATTTATATATATTATATTTAATCTTTAGAATTAATTAAATATTATATTATATTTACGCTCATGGTAAAAATATAATTTTTACAAAAATGACACGGTCGTGGTCTCACGACTCATGTACCACTTTCGGTTTTTCGGGCGCACTTTCGTACGTTTAGAAAACTAGCCTTTTACGTTACGTGACGTGTACCTTTTACAAAAATTAGACTTACTCAACAATAAATTACCTTTATAAAAAATATAACTTATAAAATTGAGTGTTGTGGTCATTTCCTTATATAAATTAAAGTCTCTTTGTTTGTCAAAATATTTTATTTTAAATTAAACATTTTGTGACACGTACCTTTATTAATAACTAGACTTAAATTAATTAAAAACTAACCCACTCAAAGTGTAACTTAATCTTTTGGGTGTTTTGGTCATTTACTTTTATAATTCATAATCTTGTTATTTATCAAAGCCTATTTATTAATATCAAAACGTTTTATGACTAATTTAAATTAAAATTTATAATCTTATACATATTTTTGAAATATTTATCTAATAACATACTAGTTATCCTTTCAAAACTAATTATATAATTTAAGATCCTTTACAAAATCGAAAAATCCTATAACGTTTATGCTTTAAAACTTAATTTGATTTCATTCTTTTATGCGTAAATGTTTAGTTTAATTTCTTTAATTTTCTAAATAATATATCTTAATATAACATATCAAATGGGTTTATCTAGTCAACGAATCTAATCCCAAGTATTCCTTCTATATGATAAATCGAGTATTATGAAATTCGATTTTCCACTAACTTTTGTCTAACTCCCAATAAGTGATACTTTGTTCTTACTTGTAAATCACTTTACCATTTATTCCGAATACCGTTAAAAAGTAAGGGTTTCCTAATTCAAAGTGGACCTCATAACAGAGACTCATAATCATAGTTCAATGTATCCGATAATTCAATCATTTGATATTATCTTTTAATCTCGTCGATAAACTTACACCGAACAAATATGTTTATGTAACATATTATTCATTCAATACCTTGATAGCATTTCCAAGTTCAAAAAAATAGATCTCATAGCTTATATTCATATTAACTAATCCGTTCAATGTTTTATAATATATGTCAATCTAATAAGCACACATGTATATATACATATATATTTATTTACACGTAATTGTTCATGAATCGCTTGGCATGGTCAAAGGGTATTTAATTAAATGAATATAATTTCAAAACTTTCGAGACTTAATCATTACAGATTTTCTTATCGTGTCGGATATATATAAAGGTTAAAGTTTAAATTTGTTCGGAAATCTCTGGGTCATCACAATGTGAGTCACCTAACACATGTGGGAACCATCATTTGGAAACTAGCATGAAATATCTCATAAAATTACAAAAATATTAGTAATCATTCATGACTTATTTACATGTAAACAAAATTACACATCCTTTATATCTAATCCGTATAACAACGACCAAAAACACCTACAAACACTTTCATTCTTCAATTTTCTTCATCTAATTGATCTCTCTCAAGTTCTATCTTCAAGTTCTAAGTGTTCTTCATAAATTCTATAAGTTCTAGTTTCATAAAATCAAGAATACTTCCAAGTTTGCTAGCTTACTTCCAATCTTGTAAAGTGATCATCCAACCTCAAGAAATCTTTCTTATTTACAGTAAGATATCTTTCTAATACAAGTTAATACTCATATTCAAACTTTGATTCAATTTCTATAACTATAACAATCTTATTTTTAGTGAAAATCTTACTTGAACTTGTTTTCGTGTCATGATTCTGCTTCAAGAACTTTAAAGCCATCCAAGGATCCTTTGAAGCTAGATCTATTTTTCTCATTTTCAGTAGGTTTATCCACAAAACTTGAGGTAGTAATGATGTTCATAACATCATTCGATTCATATATATAAAACTACCTTATACGAAGGTTTAAACTTGAAATCACTAGAACATAGTTTAGTTAATTCTAAACTTGTTCTCAAACAAAAGTTAATCCTTCTAACTTTACTTTTAAAATCAACTAAACACATGTTCTATATCTATATGATATGCTAAATTAATCATTTAAAACCGGAAAACACGAAAAACACCGTAAAACCGGATATACGCCGTCGTAGTAACACCGCGGGCTGTTTTAGGTTAGTTAATTAAAAACAATGATAAACTTTGATTTAAAAGTTGTTCTTCTGGGAAAATGATTTTTTTATGAACATGAAACTATATCCAAAAATCATGGTTAAACTCAAAGTGGAAGTATGTTTTCCAAAATGGTCATCTAGACGTCGTTCTTTCGACTGAAATGACTACCTTTACAAAAACAACTTGTAACCTGTATTTCTGAATATAAACTTATACTTTTTCTATTTATATTCATAAACTTAAGTTTAATATGAAACCATAGCAACTTGAAACACTCAAAACGGATTTAAAACGAAGAAGTTATGGGTAAAACAAGATTGGATATTTTTGCTTGTTGTAGCTACGTGAAAATTGGTAACAAATATATATTAATCATATCCTAGCTAACTTATATTGTATTATACATAAATCCTAACATATTATGTAATCTTGGGATACCATAGACACGTATGCAAATGTTTTGACATATCATATCGACCCATCTATATATATTATTTGGAACAACCATAGACACTCTATATGCAGTAATGTTGGAGTTAGCTATACAGGGTTGAGGTTGATTCCAAAAATGTATATACTTTGAGTTGTGATCTAGCCTGAGACGTGTATACACTGGGTCATGGATTGATTCAAGATAATATATATCAATTTATTTCTGTACATCTAACTATGGACAACTAGTTGTAGGTTACTAACGAGGACAGCTGACTTAATAAACTTAAAACATCAAAATGTATTAAAAGTGTTGTAAATATATTTTGAACATACTTTGATATATATGTACATATTTGTTATAGGTTTGTGAATCGACCAGTGGCCAAGTCTTACTTCCCGACGAAGTAAAAATCTGTGAAAGTGAGTTATAGTCCCACTTTTAAAATCTAATATTTTGGGATGAGAATACATGCAGTTTTATAAATGTTTTATGAAATAGACACAAGTAATTGAAACTACATTATATGGGTGAATGATCGAAGCCGAATATGCCCCTTTTGCTTGGTAACCTAAGAATTAGTAAACCAATCTACTAATTGACGTGAATCCTAAAGATAGATCTATTGGGCCTAACGAACCCCATCCAAAGTACCGGATGCTTTTGTACTTCAAATTTGTTTTTATCATGTCCGAAGGATTTCTCGGAATGATAGGGGATATTCTTATATGCATCTTGTTAATGTCGATTACCAGGTGTTCACCATATGAATGAATTTTATCTCTATGTATGGGATGTATATTGAAATATGAAATCTTGTGGTCTATTATTATTATTATGATTTGATAATATATAGGTTAAACCTATAACTCACCAACATTTTTGTTGACGTTTTAAGTGGTAACACCTATTTACTTATGAGGTAAGGCTTAGTATATCAACAAGAGACTAGAAGTGATCCAGCTTTAGGAGGGTAGAGTGTTGCCGATTGATTTTTACCCTCGGGAAATAATCCCTGCAGACCCGGTTCACAAGTGTAGAAACTTGTGGGGTGGCTTAATCAATCTGTCATCCATAGAGCGTAAGAGTGCTAGCCAGATGACTTCTAGTGAGAGAAAGTAGAGAGAGAAAGATAAGTGAAGTCTCAGCTCTCAAAGTTTTCAGAATATCTGAACCTGTGTAAAATGACGACCCAAGGGGTCTATTTATAGTGTCAGGTCTACCAGATTTGTTTGGGGACACGTGTCAAATGATGATACGTTCTGTTACATGTGCTCCGAAATTTATGCTAAATGCGGCGCTCTCCGGCCAGGGCTTATGCGCTAGGCGGCCTTCAGGGCTTACGCATGACGGAGCAGCCTGTACAGCGGAGAACGCTGGACGGACAATCTTCACAAAACTGTTGTTTCCAGCCTTCCTGATGCTATTTTTATGCAACTATTATGCCTTTTATGTGTGTATACGATAGGATACACCATTAAGTCCCCCCAGTTTAAGGACTTAAGCATTTGAAAAATGATTAAGTTGTTAAACTTTTGATAACGCATGCCAAACCAGCCTGTTCATTGCCCACTTGTATCGAGGAAAACATTTTAGGCATTAAATGCAGACGAATTTTACTGACGCTGTTATGATTGTCTTCTTACGGCTGAGATCATCCACGCGCCTCCAGTTGTAAAAAGTATTATTTCGTACCCTTCGTTTAAACTCGCCCATACACGTGTCTCAATCATGACCATAAAAATTGCACCGATGAACCCTTATAAAAACCGTCATATCCCTGTTACCATCACTTTTTTACCTTTGCCAAGATCCAAAAAGCATATTTCTCCCAAATCTTCATCGCCTTCTTCAATCTTCAACTTTTTAAGGTTTACCGTCTTCCAAGGTCAGTACACTTCATCTTACTGCTATTTTCTTCTTGTTGATATCTGTTACTGTATTATCATGGCTTCTTCACGGAGTACTGGCCAAGAACACGCCAAGCCTTCTTCATCAAATACTGCTGACATTCCAGAAGTTAGCACGATGGCTTCATCATTGACTAGTGAATATTTAGATGGATTAAAGATTGCCTTTCGCCATCTCAATCAATACAACCCTGTTCTTCCCACCATCGGACAAACTGTTGACAACCCTCCTAAGGGGAAAATTACTTTATACGCTTTACAAATTACCCACGGCAACCTCCGTGTTCCCCTTACTAACTTTCTTCTTCGCCTTCTTAGATATTACGGGGCCTGTCTTAGTCAGATACATCCCCATGGTCTTCAAAAAATCATCCTTTTTGAAATGTACTGCAATGCTAGTAATATAAAACCTCGCATTAATGTTTTTATCTCTTTGTTTAGAATCCGCACGATTAGCGATTGCTGGCTTACTATTGATATTAAGAAAAATAATCATTTTGTTGGTCTAAATAGAGTTTCAAACTTGAAGGACTGGAAAAGTCCATTTTTCTTTGTTGATGAAACTGTTATTCCGGAAGAATACTCCGTTGTCCGGGAGTGGGGTGCTATTGAAAGGACTCCGTATTCCACCCAGATCATACGAAAGGTATGAGGGAATCCTTGTGCTGTGCAAAGTGAGCCAAGAATGGCCAAGCAATTCTGTGCCAGTACTTCGTGAGAAAAGACAGGGTAGGATGTGATATGATCATCCTATTATATATATAGATTTTTGTCTACTGTTTGTCATGTGTACTTATATTGCTATTAATATGTAATCTTTGCAGGCAACTCCGTGATGCAGGTCCGCTCTGCTCTTTTATCCCCTGATCTTGATGATGATGTGGAGGTCACTGCTCGTGACAAAACTGTTGAAGAGCTTGAGGCGGAAAGAGTTGCAGCTGAAGCTAAAGCTGCTACTGATGCTGAAAAGGGGAAAGAAATTGTTGTGAGCAGCTCAGACAGCGAATCCGGGTCTGATCATACAGACACTGAGCGGACAACGGATGATACCACCACCGCTGATCAGCAAACATCGGCATCAGTTGACATTACGGGTGAAACCAACCCTACTCCTCCTCCAATCCAAAAGACAAGAAAGAAGAGCATAGGCTCTAAAAGGGTGAAGAGTACTGAGGAGGGCAAAAAGCAAAAACGTAGGAGAAGTATGTCCATTCGACTCTCTTTTGAAAATGCACATGTTTTTGCTTATAACTGTTATGTTTGTTCATAATACTAATTTTTTTTATTAGTAATTTTAGCAGAGTCGGATGATAGCCAAGGAAAGGCTACGGAGGGCGGTGACCGGAGGCCGGAGAGGAATCTTGAAAGTGAAGGAGAGAAGGGCCTGAAAATGCCTGACCCAAACTTTGCCCCCTTCGATGAATATGAATTTCATGAAGATAGGCCTGAAGGCAACTCTGCTTATGATTCTCCTCTTCCTAATATCACTAATCCTGCTGTCACCTCCTCCAATGTTCAAGAGCCAACTCTTCCTGCTCATGTGAGGGCTTTGCAAGCCATCATTGCAAACCCCGCCACTAAAGATAAAGAATTTGCAACTTTTATTCAGGTATGAATGATAAGACCCTATGCATATATATGCTTGTAATTTATTGATGTGAGCTGTTTGAAATAACTCATAAAATTTTATTGATGTACAGGGTTGTGTTATCCCTGAGCTGAAACCCCAATTCTCTGCTCTTCGTTCTCATCAACTCAGGGAATCAACTATGGCAGCTCATGTACTGCTAACCAACCACCTGGAATCTGTGCTGCAACTGCAGGAACATCAAGAGTCTATTTTTGCCTTTGCTCGTAAAGACATAGCTGAAAGTGCAAATGCTCGTAAAAGAGCAGCTGATGCTGAGCGTGCCTTAAATGATGCTCAGAAAATAATAAAGGCTAAAGAAGTTGAGTTAAAAAGTGCTCAAGATGTTGCTGCTGTTCTGCAAGGGGAAAAGGATGCTGAGCATGTGAAAGTGGGTGAGCTGGAGAAACAGCTGAGTGCAGAGAGAGAGAAGTATGCTGAGCTACTCCGGAGGGCGGAGAAAGGCGAGGGGAATTTTACTGAGCTTAAGAAAGGTGTGCCAGGTCTGATAGCTAAGGTTCTTGGATCCAGTCTTGTAGGGAATCCCTACAATGATTATGTTGATGCTGCCTGCACCCATGCTATTGCTGATGTGACCGGCAAGCTGTTCAAATGCCTTGCTCCCAACCAAACGCCTTCTGCTGCCATTGCCAAACTTATGCCTCCTGGTACTCAAGAAAAAGTTGATGAGGCCAAGAACAAATTGATAAATCTGAAGATAAATGTTTATGATGAAGTATGCAGCAAAGAAGACTCTTCTGCTCAAGATGTGCTTGGCGTGCAGTTTAATTGATCTTTGTAAAAATTTCAAACAATGTTTTGTAATAAACTTCTTACTGACTTTAACATTATATATATATATACTGACTTTATTGTGATGACTATGTGTGCTTATATGCTTGTTGCAAATATTTTTATGCTTAATGCTTTAAAACCAATCAATTATGCACCTGAGCATAAAATTTCTATACACAATTGTACAGTGTATAATTTGAGCAAATCATTTTGAAAAGTGCATAAGGTAACTCATATGTAAATGCCTTGCAGTTTCAAGAATACGATGTCTGATTACGCCTTCCATCATAAAATTAATGAGGAAGAATTATGAAGTGTTTTAGAAGAATGACTATAAATCAATAAACTCTCCGTCTTACGCCTTCCGTCATAAAGTATATGAGGAAGAATTGATAATTATTTTGCTTTCATACATAAAATATATAACTTCGTTCTGTGAAGTAATTTTTTATAATGTTTGTCATGACAAGTATCTGAGTTTTGTATCATGCCTCGGTGCGTTCTAGTAAAACTTAAACGTTTTCTAGCCGATCCCTTGTGCCTTTACTGGCCGGCACAAAAGCTTCCGCCATCGGAGGTATTTAAAAATATGATCCTTCTGTGGGCAGGTTATAAATGTAATGTTTTACATTTGTCACGGGCAGCACTTTGTTTAAGAAAAATATAAAATTATTGTTCAGTACTGTGCAGTACATAAAAGATTGATGAAAACTTTTAGGTGGATCAAGCCTAATTAGTACGTCATGAATGTTTAATGTATGCAATTGCTAATGTATGCACTGCAAAATAACCACAATGGTTCACAGTAAGTTTGATAAATGCTGCTTCATCATATAATTCGAAATGTGTTCTTCAAATGCCAAACAGGCATGAGTACAACGATTGTAAAAGACTGCTTTTATTGAAATGCTAAATGAAACTTCTCTTTATTGAAAAGATAAACACTGTTCTTGATAACTTGTTGACAAATTGCTTCTTCATATGCCGAGCGCCCAGTGCTGTCCGGCCTTCACACTTGCTTACGGAATGAAAAACTCCTGAACTTCTTCCTCGCTGAATAACCTATCACGCCTTCTCTGATTCATTCCGCCTTCTGGCCCATTTACAAACGTTGATCTTTCCCTTGTTGGCTGCACATACTGTGAATGTATGGCTGCGACTCCATTTGGAGTGGGGAATCTGACCTCTGCATGGGCCGTCGATGTTATTGCTCCAAACTTAGCCAAAGCTGTTCTTCCAAAAAGGACATTAAAACGAGAATTGCCATCTATGATTGTGAAATCAATTGTTTCCGTTTTCAACAATGGGAATGTGCCCATAACAACTTCCAAACGAATCTGCCCCATGGTATTTATCGGTGCTCCTGTTAGTCCAGAAACTTTCAACCTCGTTTGCCTAGCTCTGCTCTGCACATGCCTTGGAAAAGTTCTCAAACAATGCCAGTAGATGATGTCAGCTTCACTTCCTGTATCTGTGTAGATACAATTGACAAACTTATTTACTATCTCTGCTGAAATGATCACTGGTTGGACGGACAACGCCCAATTCTGAATTGGCTGAAAGATAATTGGGGCATATCTCCAGTTGTCCATATTGCTGTTTGATGATTCACCTTCTTCATAATGACCATCGTTAATCCAAACCATCCTGATTACAACTTCTGGAGTTGTCTCACGCTCTGTGATCCATTCTCCGTACTGCGGTTGGTTCCGATTATCTCTTTCGCCATGCTGCTCTCTTCTGTTCTCTCCACGGCGTCCTCTGCTACCATCATTCCCTTGCCACGCAAATTTCCTGCGAGGATCATTCCTCCTGTACTATTTTCCAGGAAACAAATGATTCAGTTCTCCTGCCTCGATTTTCGCTATAATTTCTCTCATCAAAGATTTACAATTGTCCGTATCATGGCCCCAAGCCTCATGGAAATCACACCACAACTCACTCTTTGGACCCTCCCTCTCTTCCATAGGTGCTGGAGCATTGAAAGTGGTCTGAATTGGTTCAGTGAAAAGGATCTCTTTCGGCGTTTTGGTAAGCGCCATTATCAACGGGTGCCTTTCTATTGGCTTTCTGTTGTGGTGAAAATCATTAGGGTTATTGTTTCCTCTCCATCCTCCATTTGAATTGTCATTCCTTCTCTGATTTCTGTCAAAATACCGTCCTCCGTTGTGCGGCTTGCTACTACTGCCAGTATCAAACTTGTTCAACCCACGCTCACCAGCTCGAACATGCCTCTGTGCAACCTCCAAAGCTTGATGCAATGTTTTTGGAAAGTCATACCATAATGCATGAACAAGTGCACTAAACCGTCGCTGGTCCAAACAGAAAATGAAACCAGATACAAGCTGTGATTCTGGATAATCAGGAATCTTCTGTGCTTCAAGTGTATAACGCTTCATAAAATTGCTCAAAGATTCGTTATGATGCATTGTGATCTCGTGTGCATCAAGATGTGTCAGAGTTCAGCTCCGTAGATTTTGGTATTGCATCACAAATTTTGCTCTCAAATCAAGAAAACTGGTAATACTCCTTGGCGGCAAACTAGCAAACCATTCGCGTGCCATTTTCTGCAATACCATAGGAAACATATGGCACGCAGTTTCATCCTCCCAATGCTGCAACCTCATAACACCTTCAAACATAGTCAGAAAATCTTCCGGATCCGTTGTGCCATCATAAACTCCAATTGCTGGTATAGCAAGATTTCTGGGCAATGGATAATTACTGCGTTGATTCTGCCATCGCTGGTGGCCTGGTGGCTTGTTCTCCAGTAATGAGGGCAAAAAAGTTGTCCACAGCCACAGCACGGACGGCGGGCTGCGCTAAGCGTTGCTTGT
Source organism: Rutidosis leptorrhynchoides (assembly GCF_046630445.1). Taxonomy (NCBI): domain Eukaryota; kingdom Viridiplantae; phylum Streptophyta; class Magnoliopsida; order Asterales; family Asteraceae; genus Rutidosis; species Rutidosis leptorrhynchoides. The sequence continues at coordinate 106,721,786 of NC_092340.1, read as the reverse complement.
ATTTTGCTAGAGCTGTCTGCTTAAGAATGTCATTTAAAAGCAACACAGCCTGCTTTTTTGACATGAACTCATCTTTGTCAATTTCATCATCAGAGTCATTATTATCACAACTCAGGTTATTATGATCCCCAGAATCATCAATAAGACTGCCCAGCTTGTCAAGTAGCCTGGATAACTTGTACTTTGATATAGATTGCCTTTTCATTATCTGCTTGTCTTTGCCATCCGTCATCCACCGAAAAGGTATAAATGACGGACATCACCGTGGTTGCATCAATGGTCGTCGCTCTGGATTAGTAACAAAATTTGGAAGTCTTTCTGCACTTTTAGCTGTCGCTTCTTTGATTACTGGCCTTTTCTCTGAATTAGTTGCCAAATGTTTAAGCCTCTCTGTAGTTTCAGCAACTGTTTCTTCAATCGTACCATCTAGTGGTGAAATAGGTACATCTTCAACAGTGACCATGTCGTCAGTTGATGGATGATTGACTGCTTCAAGTACAAATGGAGCTTCAGCTGCTTTCGTTCCTTTTCCGTTTCGTGTGTTCTTTGCATTAGTGGATGGCACCATTGTTAACACCTATTTCCTTATGAGGTAAGGCTTAGTATGTCCACAAGAGACTAGAAGTGATCCAGCTTTAGGAGGGCGGAGTGTTGCCGATTGATTTTTACCCTCGGGAAATAATCCCTGCAGACCCGGTTCACAAGTGTAGAAACTTGTGGGGTGGCTTAATCAATCTGTCGTCCGTAGAGCGTAAGAGTGCTAGCCGGATGACTTTTAGTGAGAGAAAGTAGAGAGAGAAAGAGAAGTGAAGTCTCAGCTCTCAAAGTTGTCAGAATATCTGAATCTGTGTAAAATGACGACCCAAGGGGTCTATTTATAGTGTCAGATCTACCAGATTTGTTTGGGGACACGTGTCAAATGATGATACGTTCTGTTACATGTGCTCCGAAATTTATGCTAAATGCGGCGCTCTCCGGCCAGGGCTTATGCGCTAGGCGGCCTTCAGGGCTTACGCATGACGGAGCAGCCTGTACAGCGGAGAACGCTGGACGGACAATCTTTACAAAACTGTTGTTTCCAGCCTTCCTGATGCTATTTTTATGCAACTATTATTAAGCATGTTTATTCTCAGGTGATTATTAAGAGCTTCCGCTGTTGCATACTAAAATAAGGACAAGATTTGGAGTCCATGCTTGTATGATATTATGTAAAAACTGCATTCAAGAAACTTATTTTTGATGTAATATATTCTTATTGTAAACCATTATGTAATGGTCGTGTGTAAACGGTATATTTTAGATTATCATTACTTGATAATCTACGTAATATTTTTTAAACCTTTATCGATAAAATAAAGGTTATGGTTGTTTTAAAAATGAATGCAGTCTTTGAAAAACGTCTCATATAGAGGATAAAACCTCGCGACGAAATCAATTAATATGGAACGTTTATAATCAATATGAACGGGACATTTCAGTTGGTATCCGAGCGTTGGTCTTAGAGAACCAGAAAATTGTATTAGTGTGTCTTACCAAGTTTTTAGGATGCATTAGTAAGTCTGGACTTCGACCGTGTTTTTCTTCAAAAACGATTGCTTAACATTTTTTTTGTTGGAAACTATATATTATTAACATGTAAATATTATGTAATATATTAATCTCTTAACGTGTTTGATATTGTGTGATAGATGTCTACCTCTAGTACAAATCCCATTGATTCACCTAATAATAATGAAGAGTCGAATATATTTTGGGAAGATTCACAAATTCCCGAAGAAGAACCGGAAGAGGAGGAACCGAAAGAGGAGGAATCGGAAGAAGAGGAACCAGAAGAGGAGGAATCGGAGGAGGAGGAACCAGAAGAAGAAGAAGAGGTTCCGGAGGAAGAAATATTGATACCTATAGTAAATCGATTAAATAAAATAAAATCCTCAACCAATGGACCAAAGTTTATAATGGTCAATGGTGTTTCCGCCGAGGAAGCAAAATATTGGGATGATTACCAATTTTCCGATGAATCGGATCCCGATGAGGATTCCGATGATGTTATAGAAATTACCTCGACCAAATTTAATAAAGCGAAAGAAAATAATAAGAGAAAAGGTATAAAAATAGAGAAACCCGATTCCAACCCCGATGAACTTTATATGTATCGGCAACATCCGTATTTCCTAAAATGTAACAATGACCTGCCGGGAACATCTAAACCACCAGGTTTTTCTAAACCAGTATGGAAAACAACGGCTCGTATTAGAGCAACACCATATATTCCTAGAAAATTAGGAAAACGAACCAAGTCCGAAGAAGAAGAAAGCAGTGATTTAGATTAGAGGGTTGTAATCATGTTGTGTATTAAATGTATTGTAGTGTGCTTGTACTTTTATGTTCTATGTAAAAATTGCTTGTATTTTTTGTTAATTATCTTTTACGAATCTAATCCTTGTCTATTTTACAGTATAAAAACAAAATGGATGTTAAGGGTAGACAACCGAATATTTTAGAAGACCTACCAGAGGATATTATTGAGGAAATCTTGTCTAGAGTCGGTCAGAATTCATCAGCACATTTAGTTATGGCGAAATTAACTTGTCAAACATTTGAAAGACTTTTCAGAAATGCCTTAGTTTATAAAAGGCTTTCCTTTGATAGGTGGGGTATATCACATTGGGGAGACCATAAGTTACGTCGTGTTTTCTTTAAATCATTAAATGCAGGGAACCCAAATGCAATTTTACGCTACGGGTTAAGAACCTATTTTGACTCAACATATCCCAACATAGGATTTCGTGAATTAGAAAGAGCTTCTAACATGCAACATAAAGAAGCATGTTATGCTTACGGGTTAGTGATGTTCGCTTCTTACCAAAGTGAGAAAAAGAACACCAGATTGCAACTTTTAAATAAAACTTTCCCACAAGTGACGGATTCAGTAGTTGGGGTGAGAAACTAGGTTTTTAGATTATTACGGGGCTGTTGGACATTACGAAACCCTCGTCCTTTTGATGACATTACAACATGCGGCCTAGCCAATGGTCATAACGGTTATTTTCCACAAGACCAAGGATGGGAAGTCATCTTAGTAAAACCAGAATGCATGACTTGTTTCTGGACTTATGAATTACGTGTCTTTATTTCCTTTGCTGAACAACTTGCGTATTAACTAGGTTATCTTCAAAACTGTCCTGTATCAAAGTGTACTATATTTCATGTTATATGTAATATAGTGAAGTTGTAAGTTTGAAGAATATTTGTATGTGATATATCATTATAATCAATTTTTCATATGGAATTGTAGTAGTTGAATTGTATATTAGCTACTAAGTATGAACTTAACGGGTAGGTAGTACCCGAATTTAAACTTATAAAACGTTAATATGAAGAAAAAGCTTTTATAAATGAGTTCATATTATGCTACGAAATACTATTGACTACTCTTAATATTCTGTATGATTAACTCGATTCAGTTGGCTATTTTGAAGGAAATGGCACCGACTACTCGACACACCATGAATATGAGCGAAGAGGAATTTCGTACCTTTCTTGCTGCAAACGTAGCCGCAGTACAGGCTGCGCTACATACCAACAATAACTCTGAATCTAGCAATGCAGCTAACGGCGCAAGAAATCGTGTAGGATGCTCCTACAAAGAATTCACTGCCTGCAAAACTTTGGAATTTGATGGAACCGAAGGACCAGTTGGATTGAAACGGTGGACCGAGAAAGTCGAATCGGTGTTTGCCATAAGTAAGTGTACTGAAGAGGACAAAGTTAACTACGCTACGCATACCTTCATAGGTACTGCGTTAACGTGGTGGAATATCTTGAACAGGTAGGACAAAATGCTGCTTACGCACTACCGTGGTCGGCATTCAAGCAATTGATGAACGAGTAGTACCGTCCTAGAAACGAAGTCAATAAACTCAAGGTAGAACTTAGAGAGTTACAAACACAAGGGTTTGACGTTACCACATATGAACGACGATTCACAAAGTTGTGCCTATTGTGTCCGGGAGCATTCGAAGATGAAGAAGAGAAGATCGATACGTTTGTAAAAGGGTTACCAGTAAGGATTCAAGAAGATGTGAGTTCACTCGAGCCCACTTCTATACAGAAGGCAAGTCGAATGGCTCATAAACTCATAAATCAGATTGAGGGAAGAATTAAAGAGCAGGCGGCCGAAGAAGCCAACACGAAACAACTCAAGAGGAAGTGGGAGGAAAATGGTGACAAGAGTCACCAGTACAACAATAACAACAACAACAATCGCAACAACTATCCTAACAACCGCAATAACAATCGCAACAATAATCGCAATCCTAACAATAACTACAACAAACATCCCAACAACAATAACAACTACAACAACCGTTTCAACAACAATAACAATCCCAACAACAACCTCAATAACAACAACGGCAACAAAAACCAAAAACAGCCATGTCATAGGTGTGAAGAAAATCATCAGGGGTTTTACGCGACATTTTGCAACAGGTGTAAAAGAAATGGTCATAGTGTGACAAAGTGTGAGGTCTATGGACCAAAGTTTAACCGAACTAAAGGAACAAATAATGTCGGAACAAGTAACGCCGAAACGAATAGTGTCGAAGCAAGTAATACCAACGTTGTTTGTTATAAATGTGGAAAACCGGGCCACATTATTAGAAATTGTCCGAATCAGGGGAATACTAATGGGCAGGGCCATGGAAGAGTTTTCAATATTAATGCGGCAGAAGCACAGGAAGACTCGGAGCTTGTTACGGGTACGTTTCTTATTGACGATAAATCTGCTTATGTTTTATTTGATTCGAGTGCGGATAGAAGCTATATGAGTAGAGAATTTTGTGCTAAATTAAGTTGCCCATTGACGCATTTGGATAGTAAATTTTTACTCGAATTAGCAAACGGTAAATTAATTTCAGCTGATAATATATGTCGGGGGAGAGAAATTAAACTGGGGGATGAAACGTTTAAAATTGATTTAATACCAGTCGAGTTAGGGAGTTTTGATATAATAATTGGCATAGACTGGTTGAAAAAGGTGAGAGCAGAGGTCATTTGTTACAAAAATGCGATTCGCATTATGCGTGAAAAAGGAAAACCTTTAATGGTGTACGGAGAAAAGAACAACGCGAAGTTAAATCTTATTAGTAGTTTGAAGGCGCAAAAACTAATAAGAAAAGGTTATTACATCATTCTAGCACACATCGAGGAAGTTAAACCTGAAGAAAAGAACATCAGTGATGTTCCCGTCGCAAAAGAATTTCCCGATGTATTTCAGAAGGAATTACCGGGATTACCCCCACATCGATCCATTGAATTTTAAATAGACCTTGTACCAGGAGCTGCACCAATAGCTCGTGCTCCATACAGACTCGCACCCAGCGAAATGAAAGAATTACCAAGTCAGTTACAGGAACTTTTAGAGCGTGGTTTCATTCGACCAAGCACATCACCATGGGGAGCTCCTATTTTGTTTGTCAAGAAGAAAGATGGTACATTCAGGTTGTGTATCGACTATCGAGAGTTGAACAAACTTACCATCAAGAACCGCTACCCACTACCGAGAATCGACGACTTATTTGATCAACTACAAGGCTCGTCTGTTTATTCGAAGATTGATTTACATTCTGGATATCATCAAATGCGGGTGAAGGAGGATGATATTCCAAAGACTGCTTTTAGGACGCGTTACGGTCATTACGAGTTTATGGTTATGCCGTTTGGATTGACTAATGCACTAGCTATGTTCATGGACCTCATGAACCGAGTGTGCGGGCCATATCTTGACAAGTTTGTCATTATTTTCATCGATGACATACTTATTTACTCGAAGAATGATCAAGAGCACGAAGAACATTTGAGAAAAGTGCTAGAGTTGCTGAGAAAAGAAAAACTGTACGCTATGTTTTCAAAGTGTGCATTTTGGCTGGAAGAAGTTCAATTCCTCGGTCACATAGTGAACAAAGAAGGTATTCAAGTGGATCCAGCAAAGATTGAAACCGTTGAAAAGTGGGAAACCCCGAAAACTCCGAAACACATACGCCAGTTTTTAGGACTAGCGAAGGTTCATCCAAGACTTTTCCAGAATAGCAAAACCCTTGACTGCATTAACGCATAAAGGGAAGAAATTTGAATGGAAAGATGAACAAGAGAAAGCGTTTCAATTGTTAAAGAAAAAGTTAACTACGGCACCTATATTGTCATTACCTGAAGGGAATGATGAATTTGTGATATATTGTGACGCCTCAAAACAAGGTCTCGGTTGTGTATTAATGCAACGAATGAAAGTAATTGCTTATGCGTCTAGACAATTGAAGATTCACGAACAGAATTATACGACGCATGATTTGTAATTAGGTGCGGTTGTTTTTGCATTAAAGACTTGGAGGCGCTACTTATATGGGGTCAAAAGTATTATATATACCGACCACAAAAGTCTTCAACACATATTTAATCAGAAACAACTGAATATGAGGCAGCGTAGGTGGATTGAATTGTTGAATGATTACGACTTTGAGATTCGTTACCACCTGGGGAAGGCAAATGTGGTAGCCGACTCCTTGAGCAGAAAGGACAGAGAACCCATTCGAGTAAAAGCTATGAATATAATGATTCATACTAACCTTACTACTCAAATAAAGGAGGCGCAACAAGGAGTTTTAAAAGAGGGAAATTTAAAGGATGAAATACCCAAAGGATCGGAGAAGCATCTTAATATTCGGGAAGACGGAACCCGGTATAGGGCTGAAAGAATTTGGGTACAAAAATTTGGAGATATGAGAGAAATGGTACTTAGAGAAGCTCATAAAACCAGATACTCAATACATCCGGAAACGGGGAAAATGTACAAGGATCTCAAGAAAAAATTTTGGTGGCCAGGTATGAAAGCCGATGTTGCTAAATACGTAGGGGAATGTTTGACGTGTTCTAAGGTCAAAACGGAGCATCAGAAACCATCAGGTCTACTTCAACAACCCAAAATCCCTGAATGGAAATGGGAAAACATTACCATGGATTTCATCACTAAATTGCCAAGGACTGCAAGTGGTTTTGATACTATTTGGGTAATAGTTGATCGTCTCACCAAATCAGCACACTTCCTGCCAATAAGAGAAGATGACAAGATGGAGAAGTTAGCACGACTGTATTTGAAGGAAGTCGTCTCCAGACATGGAATACCAATCTCTATTATCTCTGATAGGGATGGCAGATTTATTTCAAGATTCTGGTAGACATTACAGCAAGCATTAGGAACTCGTCTAGACATGAGTACTGCCTATCATCCACAAACTGATAGGCAGAGCAAAAGGACGATACAAACGCTTGAAGACATGCTACGAGAATGTGTTATTGATTTCGGAAACAGTTAGGATCGACATCTACCATTAGCAGAATTTTCCTACAACAACAGCTACCATTCAAGCATTGAGATGGCGCCGTTTGAAGCAGTTTATGGTAGGAAGTTTAGGTCTTCGATTTGTTTGAGTGAAGTGGGGGATAGACAGATTACGGGTCCGGAGATAATACAAGAAACTACCGAGAAGATCATCAAAATTCAACAACGGTTAAAAACCGCCCAGAGTCGACAAAAGAGCTACGCCGACATTAAAAGAAAAGATATAGAATTTGAAATTGGAGAGATGGTCATGCTTAAGGTTACACCTTGAAAAGGCGCTGTTCGATTTGGTAAACGTGGGAAATTAAATCCAAGGTATATAGGACCATTTAAGATTATTGATCGTGTCGGACTAGTAGCTTACCGACTTGAATTACAACAACAACTCGCGGCTGTACATAACACTTTCCACGTCTCATATTTAAAGAAATTTTTTGCTAAAGAAGATCTCACTATTCCGTTAGACGAAATCCAAATCAACGAAAAACTTCAATTCGTCGAAGAACCCGTCGAAATAATGGATCGTGAGGTTAAAAGACTTAAGCAAAACAAGATACCATTTGTTAAAGTTTGATGGAATGCTCATAGAGGACCCGAGTTCACCTGGGAACGAGAAGATCAGATGAAAAATAAATACCCGCACTTATTTCCAGAAGATACGTCAACACCTCCAACTGCTTAAAATTTCGGGACGAAATTTATTTAACGGGTAGGTACTGTAGTGACCCGAACTTTTCCATGTTTATATATATTAAATGAAATTTTTATTTACATGATTAAGTGTTTCCAACATGTTAAGCAATCAAACTTGTTAAGACTTGATTAATTGAAATAGGTTTCATATAGACAATTGACCACCCAAGTTGACCGGTGATTCACGAACGTTAAAACTTGTAAAAACTATATGATGACATATATATGATTATATATATAGTTAACATGATATTATGATAAGTAAGTATCTCATTAGGTATTTTAACAATGAGTTATATACATAAAATTGAGTTTATTGAATTAAGAAACTCGAAACGATATATATGACGATTATCGTTATAACAACGTCTTACGAAATACATATGAATCATATTAAGATATTGATACACTTGGTTAATTATGTTAAATGATAAGTAAATATATCATTAAGTGTATTAACAATGAACTACATATATAAAAATAAGACTACTAACTTAAGGATTTCGAAACGAGACATATATGTGATGATTATCATTGTAACGACATTTAACTGTATATATATCATACTAAGATATATTAATATATCATAATATCATGATAATGTAATAATTTAACATCTCATTAGATATAATAAACATTGGATTAACAACATTTAACATGATCGTTAACTTAAAGGTTTCAAAACAACATTTACATGTAACGACTAACGATGACTTAACGACTCAGTTAAAATGTATATACATGTACTATTTTAATATGTATTCATACACTTTTTAAAGACTTAAAGACACTTATCAAAATACTTCTACTTAACAAAAATTCTTACAATTACATCCTCGTTAAGTTTCATCAACAATTCTACTCGTATGCACCCGTATTCGTACTCGTACAATACACAGCTTTTAGATGTATGTACTATTGATATATACACTCTAATGATCAGCTCTTATCAGCCCATGTGAGTCACCTAACACATGTGGGAACCATCATTTAGCAACTAGCATGAAATATCTCATAAAATTACAAAAATATTAGTAATCATTCATGACTTATTTACATGTAAACAAAATTACACATCCTTTATATCTAATTCATATACCAACGACCAAAAACACCTACAAACACTTTCATTCTTCAATTTTCTTCATCTAATTGATCTCTCTCAAGTTCTATCTTCAAGTTCTAAGTGTTCTTCATAAATTCTATAAGTTCTAGTTTCATAAAATCAAGAATACTTCCAAGTTTGCTAGCTTACTTCCAATCTTGTAAAGTGATCATCCAACCTCAAGAAATCTTTCTTATTTATAGTAAGATATATTTATAATACAAGGTAATACTCATATTCAAACTTTGATTCAATTTCTATAATTATGACAATCTTATTTCTAGTGGAAATCTTACTTGAACTTGTTTTCGTGTCATGATTCTGCTTCAAGAACTTTCAAGCCATCCAAGGATCTTTTGAAGCTAGATCTATTTTTTTCATTTCCAGTAGGTTTATCCACAAAACCTGAGGTAGTAATGATGTTCATAACATCATTCGATTCATATATATAAAACTACCTTATACGAAGGTTTAAACTTGAAATCACTAGAACATAGTTTAGTTAATTCTAAACTTGTTCGCAAACAAAAGTTAATCCTTCTAACTTGACCTTTAAAATCAACTAAACATATATTCTATATCTATATGATATGCTAACTTAATGATTTAAAACCGGAAAACACGAAAAACACCGTAAAACCGGATATACGCCGTCGTAGTAACACCGCGGGCTGTTTTGGGTTAGTTAATTAAAAACTATGATAAACTTTGATTTAAAAGTTGTTCTTCTGAGAAAATGATTTTTCTTATGAACATGAAACTATATCCAAAAATCATGGTTAAACTCAAAGTGGAAGTATGTTTTCCAAAACGGTCATCTAGACGTCGTTCTTTCGACTGAAATGACTACCTTTACAAAAATGACCTGTAACCTATATTTCTGACTACAAACTTATACTTTTTCTATTTATATTCATAAACTTAAGTTCAATATGAAACCATAGCAACTTGAAACACTCAAAACGGATTTAAAACGAAGAAGTTATGGGTAAAACAAGATTGGATATTTTTGCTTGTTGTAGCTACGTGAAAATTGGTAACAAATTTATATTAATCATATCCTAGCTAACTTATATTGTATTATACATGTATCCTAATATATTATGTAATATTGGGATACCATAGACACGTATGCAAATGTTTTGACATATCATATCGACCCATCTATATATATTATTTGGAACAACCATAGACACTCTATATGCAGTAATGTTGGAGTTAGCTATACAGGGTTGAGGTTGATTCCAAAAATATATATACTTTGAGTTATGATCCAGCCTGAGACGTGTATACACTGGGTCGTGGATTGATTCAAGATAATATATATCAATTTATTTCTGTACATCTAACTATGGACAACTAGTTATAGGTTACTAACGAGGACAGCTGACTTAATAAACTTAAAACATCAAAATGTATTAAAAGTGTTGTAAATATATTTTGAACATACTTTGATATATATGTACATATTTGTTATAGGTTCGTGAATCGACCAGTGGCCAAGTCTTACTTCCCGACGAAGTAAAAATCTGTGAAAGTGAGTTATAGTCCCACTTTTAAAATCTAATATTTTGGGATGAGAATAGATGCAGTTTTATAAATGTTTTACGAAATAGACACAAGTAATTGAAACTACATTATATAGGTGAATGATTGAAGCCGAATATTCCCCTTTTGCTTGGTAACCTAAGAATTAGTAAACCGATCTACTAATTGACGCGAATCCTAAAGATAGATCTATTGGGCCTAACAAACCCCATCCAAAGTACCGGATGCTTTAGTACTTCGAATTCGTTTTTATCATGTCCGAAGGATTTCCCGGAATGATAGGGGATATTCTTATATGCATCTTATTAATGTCGGTTACCAGGTGTTCACCATATGAATGAATTTTATCTCTATGTATGGGATGTATATTGAAATATGAAATCTTGTGGTCTATTATTATTATGATTTGATAATATATAGGTTAAACCTATAACTCACCAACATTTTTGTTGACGTTTTAAGCATGTTTATTCTCAGGTGATTATTAAGAGCTTCCGCTGTTGTATACTAAAATAAGGACAAGATTTGGAGTCCATGCTTGTATGATATTATGTAAAAACTACATTCAAGAAACTTATTTTTGATGTAATATATTCTTATTGTAAACCATTATGTAATGGTCGTGTGTAAATGGTATATTTTAGATTATCATTACTTGGTAATCTACGTAATGTTTTTAAACCTTTATCGATAAAATAAAGGTTATGATTGTTTTAAAAATGAATGCAGTCTTTGAAAAACATCTCATATAGAGGTCAAAACCTCGCGACGAAATCAATTAATATGGAACGTTTATAATCAATATGAACGGGACATTTCACATATGCCCAAAATACCCTTAAGTACAGAAGATGAGTTTCGACCACAAAAAGTTTAATTTCCAAACGTCACTTAGAGCATGGTGTTTGGGGTTAAACTACCCATATCTTGGTCGAACTTTTAAAAGCTAAAACCCCGAGTGCTACTAATCCAAGCGAATACTTTTGCCCTTATCCAAGCCGGATTCTAAAAAGGTAAACAACGAGAGGGTAAGCTAAAGCTTAATGAGTAGAATAAATATATACATGCATATATAATTTACCTACTCGCATCCACAACATCACATACTACATAATATCGCATGTCATCTCGTAACAAAGCTAGTATCATCAACACGTACAACTAGCAACCTCATTAGCATCATAATCATAATAATAATGAAATGCGAAACATCAACAAATATATAAACCATGGTTAACCAATAACCGCAAGGGAATGACCTTGCGAACAAGTCATCGGTGTTCATAACAACTGTTAGCTCCCAAAAATGGCTATGGTATGCTAACCCCCGAGGTGTCCCCAAAACGGCTATGGTATCACCCCAATTTGTAAGAAAAATGGCTATCGTAATACTCAATCATTGTATGGGTATAGATGAGCCTATACTTACACATTGTGCACAAAAATGGCTATGTGCACAATTATTAAATGTGGACAAAACGGCTATGCCTCACATCTTATGGTCACAAAACGGCTATGTGACACCGGCAATACGGGCAAATAAACCATATATATACATACATAGATATTCCAGTCACCTTATCGTCTTGGCGAGATTTTCAACACTTGTAACTTCAAAGCAAGTCACCTAATACAATTTATACCGAATTAAATCACATAAGAAGTTGGATTGTGCACCAACTAACCTTACTAGTGCATTTATGACCCAAGAGGGTATTTATGACTCATTTGCACTAGAATCACCCAACCGAGGTTCCACTCCCTAACTTGATCACTAAAGGCTAGTGATTAACTAACCATTTAAGACTCTTTATAACCATTTATTACTTGAAACCCTAGGTTGGTCATTCATGAGTTCTCATGACTCAATCTTACCCAAAAACCCCCAAAAAACACCCACAATGGGTTTTGTGTTGATCACTAACCCAAACCCTAACCCTTAATCAAATCAAACCAAGGAAATCAAGATTAGGACTTACCACCACAATCAAAATGTAGCTAGTGATAAGATGAACAACTTTATAACTCGAGCTAAGACCCTAAACTAGCTTCTTCTACCTTTGCTTGAGCTTTCTCACACTAGAAATCCCCCTCTCTCTCTCTAAAATTGATGTGGAAGAGATGAAGTAGTTGAAAGTGGAGTAATGACACCCCAAGATCTGATCTAGTAGCCTTAAACTCGTCCCTAAGTGAATTAACCAAAAATCCCTTCAAAAATATCCAATTAAAAGAAACAGGAACTGCCAGCTGGAAAGGGTGCGCGGCGCGCTCCCTTACATGTGTGCGGCGCGCACAATGGTTTGAATGGGCTCTGATCACAGTTTATTTGCACACTACTTCCCACACTTCATGTACCTTATTTACACTTATGTACAATAAATATTAGGGTGTTACAACTCTCCCCAACTAGAATCGGAGCGCGTCCTCGCGATCCAAGCCGCATGACAAGAGGGAAGATACCCCAACACAAATTCCTCGGGTTCCCATGTAAACTCGGAACCTTTACTACGACGCCATTGAACTTAAAGGTTCTCACTTCCTTATTTCTCAACATTTTAACCTTTTCATTGAGTATAGCAATCGGCTCTTCAACATACTCTAATTTGTTGTTTAGGTCGATCTCGTCTAATGGCATCTATGATGAATCATCCGCAAGACACTTACGGGGATGGGAAACATGAAATGTATTATGGATCCCCGCAAGCTCTTCAGGTAATTCCAAATGATACGCAACTTCACCAACACGAGTCAAAACTTTAAATGGTCCAATAAACCGAGGAGCTAACTTTCCCCATTTTCGGAATCGAATAATACCCTTCCATGGCGAAACCTTAAGCATCACCATGTCACCTTCTTGGAACTCAATCAATCGTCTACGTTTATCGGCATATGACTTTTGCCTATCTTGAGCCGCTTTCAAATGAGTCCGAATCATTTTGATCTTGTTATTAGTCTCTAAAACCAAGTCGGTACTCCCGACTTCCCTTTGTCCCACTTCACCCCGACAAATCGGAGTTCGACATCTACGCCCATATAGCATCTCATAAGGTGGCATTCCAATACTAGTATGATAACTATTATTGTACGAGAATTCCACCAAAGGCAAGTGTTCATCCCAACTACCACCGAAATCGATAATACACGCCCGTAACATATCCTCCAATGTTTTATTTGTACGCTCGGTTTGACCTTCCATTTGAGGATGGTACGCCGTACTCATATTCACCCTCGTACCCATATCTTCATGAAACTTTTTCCAAAATTGAGAAGTAAAACGCGTGTCCCGATCCGAAATGATAGACGCGGGAATGCCGTGTCTCGATATCATCTCTTTAATGAACATTTTCCCAAGTGCCTCCGAAGTAATTGCCTTTTTAATAGGAAGGAACAAGGCACTTTTCGTCAATCTATCAACGATCACCCAAATAGTATCAAATTGGGTTCTTGCCGTTTTTGGCAACTTTGTAATAAAGTCCATGGTAATATGCTCCCACTTCCACATCGGGATTTCTAACAGTTGCAACTTACCATACGGATTTTGATGTTCGGCTTTTACTTGCAAACACGTGACGCATTGCTCAACATACTTAGCAACATCACGTTTCATGCCCGGCCACCAATACTCTTTTCTCAAATCGAGGTACAGCTTCGTTGCACCCGGATGAATGGAGTACTTAGACTTGTTCGCTTCATCGAGAAGCACCTTTCAGAAGTACCCCATCTTTGGCACCCACACTCTATTTTGAAAGGATAATAACCCGTGAGGGCCTAATTGAATAGACTCCATTTGCCCCACAATTCGCTCTTCATGTTTGTTATTAACAAAAGCTTCAATTTGGGTCTCACCAAGCTTTACAAGAAAATCGTTAGTAATTGTCATGCGTAACGATCCTACTCGTATCACCGGATGTTGACTCTTTCGACTCAACGCATCCACGACCACATTCGCCTTACCCGGATGGTAAAGTATCTCACAATCATAATCCTTTACCACATCCATCCATCTACGTTGACGATAATTCAAATCCCTTTGATTAAAAAGATGTTTCAAACTCTTGTGATCCGAATAAATCGTGCACTTGACACCATACAAGTAGTGGTACCAAATTTTCAAGGCATGAACCACCGCCGCCAATTCAAGATCATGAGTCGGGTATCTCTTTTCGTGTTCCTTCAATTGTCGAGAGGCATAGGCGATGAATTTACCCCGTTGCATTAGAACACACCCGAGCTCATTTAATGATGCATCACAATACACCGTCAAATCTTCTACACCTTCCGATAACACCAAGACCGAAACTTGACACAATTTTTCTTTTAACAATTGAAAAGCAATTTCTTGCTCGTTCTCCCAATTAAATTTCACGTTCTTCCTCGTCAACTTTGTCAATGGAGAAGCAATTTTAGAAAAGTCTTGGATAAATCGACGATAATAACCGGCCAATCCGAGAAAACTTCGGACTTCCGTAGGCGTAGTCGGTTGTTCTCAACTCTTCACCGTCTCTATCTTTGCCGGATCTACTTGAATGCCTTCTTTATTCACAATGTGGCCAAGGAATTGCACTTTCTTTAACCAAAATTTGCACTTTGAGAATTTAGCATACAACTTCTCCTTCCGCAACATTTTCAATACCTCACGCAAATGACATTCATGTTCTTGCATACCTTTCGAGTAGATAAGAATATCGTCAATGAACACAATTACCGACTTGTCCAACATAGGTTGGCACACTCGGTTCATAAGATCCATGAATGCCACCGGTGCATTCGTAAGACCGAAAGGCATAACTACAAATTCAAAATGCGAGTAACGAGTTCGAAATGCCGTCTTCTCAATATCTTCCTCACGGACCCGCATTTGGTGATAGCGGGACCGTAAGTCAGTTTTTGAGAAATACGTCGCACCTTGGAGTTGGTCAAACAAATCGTCAATCCGAGGCAATGGATAACGATTCTTGATCGTCACTTTGTTCAACTCCTAATAATCGATGCACATCCGCATACTACCGTCCTTCTTTTTCACGAATAAAATCGGAGCGCCTCATGGCGAAGCACTCGGTCGGATAAAACCCTTTTCAAGTAACTCTTGGGTTTGATTCAACAATTCTTGCATCTCCGTTGGTGCTAAACGATAAGGAGTTTTAGCAATGGGGGTAGCCCCCGGAACCAACTCGATGCGAAATTCAACTTGTCTTTTCGCCGGAACCCCCGGTAAATCGTCCAGAAAAATGTCTTCAAATTCACTAACAACTAGAATTTCACGAATGGATGGTGGCTCTTCACGAGTATCAACCACATGGGCAAGAAATCCATGCCACCACTAACAAGGAAACGACGTGCCATTGCATAAGTGCATAACGGCACAAGTCTTCTACGTTTCTCGCCATGAATAATTAACTCTCCCCCAATTGGGGTCTTCACACGAATGAACTTTTCATGGCATGCAATATCGGCTTTATAACGATCGAGCCAATCCATACCAATGACGATATCAAACTCACCCAAAGTCATCGGGATAAGATCGATTTTAAAGGATTCAGTGCCAAACACAACATCACAATCTTTACACACATCAACCCCTAGCACCATCTTACCATCCGCTATTTCGACTTCTGCCGGATGACTTAACTTAGCTAGTGGTTTATCAAGCTTAGACACAAATCGAGGAGTCACAAACGATAAATTAGAACCGCTATCAAATAGTATCCTTGCAGGATTAGAATTAACCATGAAAGTACCTGAGACAACTTCATTAGATTATTTAGCTTCATCGTTGGTCATCAAATAATTTCTTCCCCTTACCATACCCGCCGCCTTCTCAAGCTTCTTCACTTGGTCATCTAACAATTTGGGGCATTCTGATTTCCGGTGCCTCGCCTTTTGGCAATTAAAACACGTGACCGTCTTATTCAAATAATCGCGGGAGTAATGACCCTTCTTCTCACAACCATACCACGTAGGTACGAAACCAACTGAACCGCCCTTCTTCACACTTCTGACACTTTCGGACACACCCTTGCTTTTCTTGTTGGAGTAGATAGATGCTTCAAATTTTCTCTTACTCGCCCCATAACTAACCGGACTTGCAGCTTGCGCTTCAAACCCCTTTGCCACCGCTAAATGCGTAGCAAAAGTTTCAACATGACCAACACTAATTTTACCCTTCAAATCATCTCTAAGGGTTGGGTGAAAATCTTCCATTAACAATTGATCATTCCCCACATATTCAGGGCAAAAACGCGCCTTGGCGAGAAAGTTGGTTTTGAGAGTATTTAGGTCCAAAGACCCTTGACACATGTTTCTTAACTCGTTGCGCAACTTAGAAAGATCCGCTTGTGTACAGTACTCGAGGAAAAACTCTTTTTTGAATTCTTCCCAAGACAACCCTACAAAAGCCGCATCACCTACCACTGCTATCTTACCATCAAGCCAATCCTTAGCGTTGCCCCTCAACAAACTAGTGGCAATCCTTGTCTTCTTTTCGGGTGGGCACTCGCTAATGCGAAAACGACCTTCGATATCGGAGATCCAAGCCGTACTTTTCATGGGGTCGGGATCCCCGGAAAAGAGAGGAGGCTTAGTTTCCATGAAGTTCTTGTAGCTAAAAACCATCTCGCCCCCATTTTGAGGTCTAGGAAACCTCCTTTCAACTTCTTCTTTCACGGCATCGGCCATTTGCTCTCGAATCAAATCGACTATATGCTCCCAAACCGACTCTTCGAGTATTTGCTTAACCTTTAGAGAGAAAACCAAGACGTAGTTCTCTAGAGCGCCTCTATTTTGGTAGTCATTTCATCTTCCTCCACATGAGAGGGACCACCACCGTTATTTGTATTCGTTCCATTTTTCGTCTTCATTCAAAAAATTGAAATGGATTAGACGTCACGTCAAAACAATAAGGATATATACATATGACTGCACGCACACCAAACCTAGCTCAATACTTGTCGCACGTCCTTGCTTGACTTGACTTGCAACCGCAATAGTGGTCGCGACTCACTATTACGCTCGCATGCTGTGCCATGCTCAAACGTATCACAACTATCTTGCTTCGATGTTCAAGACAATAACGCATGATTAGGAATATCATAACATAGCATAGTTAGTCCACCTATGCATCAAAGAACTAATCAAAACCCATACCGACCCGTAATCCTACAAGTCCCGCATATAACTCAACAACACAAAAGTCTAAGTCTAGGCGCCTATCTCAAGTCACCTAAATCCCTTAGATCATGCTCTGATACCACTTGTAACAACCCAACCCATTAACAATCCAAAAACGCACCATAAAAAAAAATCAAACAGGCCTGCGCTGCGCGGCGCGCACACTGCCGGACAGCTTCTGTCCAAAAAGTGCATTTTTCGTTTAAAGATCTCGCGCTTCCCGGCACTTTTAGACGTAACGCTTTTTACCACATATTACAATATGTAAAACTAACACGATTCAATCATAAAACGAGTTTTATAATGCGGGGCCCACATATGCCCAAAATACCCTTAGATACAAAAGATGAGTTTCGACCACAAAAAGTTTAATTTCCAAACGTCAGTTAGAGCATGGTGTTTGGGGTTAAACTACCCATATCTTGGTCGAACTTCCAAAAGCTAAAACCCCCGAGTGCCGCTAATTCAAGCGAATACCTTTGCCCTTATCCAAGCCGGAGCCTAAAAAGGTAAACAATGAGAGGGTAAGCTAAAGCTTAGTGAGTTGAATAAATATATACATGCATATACAATTTACCTACTTGCATCCACAACATCACATACCACATAATATCGTATGTCATCTCGTAACAAAGCTAGTATCATCAAAACGTACAACTAGCAACCTCATTAGCATCATAATCATAATAATGAAATGCGAAACATCAACAAATATATAAACCATGGTTAAACAATAATCGCAAGGCAATGACCTTGCGAACAAGTCATCGGTGTTCATTACAACCGTTAGCTCCCAAAAATGGCTATGGTATGCTAACCCCCGAGGTGTCCCCAAAACGGCTATGGTATCACCCACAATTTGTACGAAAAATGGATATCGTAATACTCAATCATCGTATGGGTATAGACGAGCCTATACTCACACATTGTGCACAAAACCGCTATGTGCACAATTATTAAATGTGGACAAAACAACTATGCCTCACATCTTACGGTCACAAAACGGCTATGTGACACCGACAATATGGGCAAATAAACCATATATATACATACATAGATATTCCACTCACCTTATCGTCTTGGCGAGATTTCCAACACTTGTAACTTCAAAGCAAGTCACCTAATACAATTTATGCCCAATTAAATCACATAAGAAGTTGGATTGTGCACCAACTAACCTCACTAGTGCATTTATGACCCAAGAGGGTATTTATGACTCATTTGCATTAGAATCACCCAACCGAGGTTCCACTCCCCAACTTAATCACTAAAGGCTAGTGATTAACTAACCATTTAAGACTCTTTATAACCATTTATTACTTGAAACCCTAGGTTGGTCATTCATGAGTCCTCACGACTCAATCTTACCCCAAAAACCCCCAAAAATCACCCACAATGGGTTTTGTGTTGATCACTAACCCAAACCCTAACCCTTAATCAAATCAAACCAAGAAAATCAAGATTAGGACTTACCACCACAATCAAAACGTAGCTAGTGATGAGATGAACAATTTTATAACTCGAGCTAAGACCCGAAACTAGCTTCTTCTACCTTTGCTTGAGCTTTTTCGCACTAGAAATCTCTCTCTCTCTCTAAAATTGATGTGGAATAGATGAAGTAGTTGAAAGTGGAGTAATGATACCCCAAGATCCGATCTAGTGGCTTTAAACTCGTCCCCAAGTGAATTGACCACAAAGCCCTTCAAAAATATCCAATTAAAAGAAACAGGAACTGCCAGCTGGAAAGGGTGTGCGGCGACTTCCCATACATGTGCGCGGCGCGTACAATTGTCTGAATGGGCTCTGATCACAGTTTATTTGCACACTACTTCCCACACTTCATGTATCTTATTTACGCTTATGTACAATAAATATTAGGGTGTTACAAAAAATCAACATAATTTGATTCCTATATTTGATAAATTTAAAAAGCGTCTTTCAGAGAGGAAAGCTAAAACTATCTCTTATGGAGGACGACTAACTGATCAAATTGGAATTTAGTAGTCTTCCTTTATATTACTTTTCACTTTTCAAAGCTCCAACACATGTTATAAAAGATCTCGAAGGTATGCGCCGTGACTTTTTTTTGGGTGGGTCCATAGATAATCATAAAATGGCTTGAGTCAAATAAAGTCAAATACTACAACCATACGACTCCGGGGGGTAAAATGTGGCTTCTCTTAACCAAAAAATATTGCACTTTTAATAAAATGGTGTTGGAGATTTATTACCCAAAAGAATTCTTTTTGGGCTCGGTTAGTCTAAAGTATTTATGGTAAAAACGGAGGTTTAAATTGTATTTCTCCAACACCAATTTATGACCTTACAATTTTTTCAGGGCGTACTTGGTTTAATATAATTAATGTTGAACACACCCTAAACAAATTAGGGTGTGATATTTCTAATGCTTTTATCAAAGTTTTAGGTAAAGGTGTTGAAACAAGCTTTTGGGACGAGATTTGGTGCGGTAAAGAACCCCTTAAATTAACTTTCCGAAGATTGTGTAGGCTGGAATTATACAAAGAAGTTGTTGTTGCTGATCGAGTAACTTGGAATGATGTAGCTGCTATATTCAACTGGGCCTGGTCTAGTGAGCCCAAATGGAGGGCTGAATCTGAGCTGTTGCAACTTCGTAACCTGATTTCAAACTACACCACTTTCGGAAAAGACTTAGATGTTTGGTCT
The DNA here is from genome assembly GCF_046630445.1 of Rutidosis leptorrhynchoides. NCBI lineage: Eukaryota > Viridiplantae > Streptophyta > Magnoliopsida > Asterales > Asteraceae > Rutidosis > Rutidosis leptorrhynchoides. The sequence goes on along the minus strand of NC_092340.1, from coordinate 106,701,192 downwards.
TGGAAATTCAACAACAATGGTAATTACACAACCTACTCTTTAGTGAATATTTTAAATGAATTGTCAATGGCTAATCACCCATTATCGGACCCGGCTTTAATTAACCCTTTACTACCTCAAAAAATTGGTATCTTTATGTGGAGAGCTAAACAAAATGGTCTCCCGGTTTGATCCGAACTTAATAATCGTGGAATTGACCTCCACTCAACTCGATGCCCACTTTGCAATGACGACATTAAAACCTTATATCACACCCTCCTAAATTGCAAAAATTCAAAAGATTTATGGGATAGAATATAGAAATGGTGGAATTTCGATAATTTATCATGTGGAAATATTTCAGACTTGTCCAAAGCATCTTCTTCGAGCATCAAAACTTCAACGGGGGAACAAATTTGGCAAGCTGTTGTTTGGGCCACATGCTATTTTATTTGGAAAGCCGAAATGGTTGTGTTTTCAATAACATCAATATTTCCAACCCAAAACTCCTCTCCGACATTCAATCCAAATCTTTCGAGTTGCTTAGCTGTCTCGAAAAATGCCTTAAGTTGGATTATCTAACTTGGCTAACTAATCCTTCATCTTTTTAATGTCAATCCTAACCCCAAAGTAGAAATTGGTTAATATGAAGTTTTTTTGCTTATATCCTCTAATTACATCTAGAAATGAAACTAAGTGAGATGGAATAAAATACTTTGTAGCCGACTGTTTTTGGCACTGTATTATTATTTTCACCTCAGCTTGTATTTTCAAGTACGTTTCTATCGAGATGTTTAATTGGAGTGCCGATGAGCTTTTTCCCGTATCTCATAACCATCCTTGTGAGCTGTCATTCAAGAATATTTTCACGATCTGCATATAGTTTTCTCCATAGCATGTTTATATATATTCTGTACTTTGTCAATTTTTGTTTTGGAGTTTCCTCTCAGGGGCTCTCTCATTGTAACTTCATGTTGTAATGTGTTATGGTTATTAATAAAAAGTTATTTGAACTTCAAAAAAAAAGTTACCAATCATACTTCGGTATTTATTGCATTAATTATTTAATTAATAAATTATTAATATTACACTTTTATCTAATAATAGAATAGACGTAAGACCACTCCATATGGGATTCATTATCATTCATTACCCGTCACCATAGCTTAGGTGGCATTAGTTATATGCATGGTACTATAGGTATGGACTCATTATAGGTATTCATTATAGGTTATTCACCATGAATTTGGTGACTCCTCTTCTCATCCTCTTAGCATTTGTGGGTCAAACATATTACTTTTTGCAACAAATACCCCAAACACTATATGTACAGGTTTTAATTCATAATGTACAACGTCATTTATATGGATATTGTACTAAGTATTTTTTTTCGAAAAGCCAAGATGTATTAAAAAACTCGAAACAGTACAGATATGTGACAGCCCTAATACTGACATTCGAAGGCCCAATAACCTATACTCGAAGCTAGATGAAAACTAGCCCATAATCGGAACTGCTAGCAGAACAAAACATGAAAAGAAAAATGCCTAGTACTGGTCCTAAAACAGACACGATAAAAGCTGTTGAGGTTGCCGCTCTTAGCCAAAACCAACGATTATATTCACAATGACACTACACGACCTATGAGGACGGATTTGTGAGCCATTGTAGCCATTCGATCTTTACATTCTTGACACGCGCGGAAATCCGTTCAAAAGATTTTAATTGAATCTCCATTAAGGTAAAAGGTCCGCTCCAACTTTTATTTTCGAACACCTTTTGATTATGGTTTCTCCACAATAGGTATGCACTTGTCCATACTGTAGCTTGCCAAATTTTTTATCCTAACCAAGAAGATGGTAAATTGATTTTTCCATGAAAAGCTTCCTTAACACTTAGATTCGTGATTGGACTCAACCCCCACCACTTATAAATCCTTTCCCAAACATCCAAGGAATGTTGGCAAAAGCAAAAAGAGTGGTCGATTGTTTCCAAATCGTTATCGCACAAAGGACATCTTGTTGAGTCGAGATCTATTCCTTTTTTTATCTAATTCCACACGAGTCGGGATACGTTTCTTTAGTATTCTCCACAAGAAGACTTCGACCTTTGTAACATCCTAGCTTTGGGTCAAGTAGGTAATGACTTATTTACCCTTCTGTGCTAAAATAGTGATTTTAATAATTATGTGCCTTATAATTATTGTGTATGGGATAATGTGTGTTTTGTGACAAAGGTCACAGAATGAAAGGACCCGTCCTAATCCATCCGGACAAAGTCCACATCAATTACACACGATTCACAATAGTTGGTTACATCGCTAGGTACTTGACCTCTATATGATACATTTTACAAATATTGCATTCGTTTTGAAAAGACAAACTTCCTTACATCAAAATTTGACGATATGCATACCATTTCATAATATATCTAATTATAATTATCTTAATAATAATCTTGATGAACTCGACGACTCGAATGCAACGTCTTTTGAAATATGTCATGAATGACTCCAAGTAATATTTCTAAAATGCATAAATGCACAGCGGAAGATTTCTTTCGTACCTGAGAATAAACATGCTTTCAAGTGTCAACCAAAAGATTGGTGAGTTCATTAGTTTAACATAAATAATCATTTCATAATTTTAATAGACCACAAGATTTCATATTTCCATTTCTCATAAACATACGTCCCATGCATAGAGACAAAAATATCATTCATATGGATTGAACACCTGGTAACCGACATTCACAATATGCATATAAGAATATCCCCATCATTCCAGGATCCTCCTTCGGACATGATATTAATTTTGAAGTACTAAAGCATCCGGTACTTTGGATGGGGCTTGTTGGGCCCTCTAGATCTATCTTTAGGATTCGCGTCAATTAGGGTGTCTGTTCCCTAATTCTTATATTACCAGACTTAATAAAAAGGGGCATATCCGATTTCGATCATTTAACCATATAATGTAGTTTCAATTACTTGTGTCTATTTCGTAAAGCAGTTATAAAAACAGCGCATGTATTCTCAGTCCCAAAAATATATATTGCAAAAGCATTTAAAAAGGGATTAATGAAACTCACCAAATGTATTTTGTGGTAAAAATACATATGACTATTTTGAACAATGCAGGGTTGGCCTTAGATTCACGAACCTATATCATGTATATATATTAACACCAAATAGTAATCGAACAAGTTTATATATATTATTATTATTAACATACTTGTTATTTTATACATTACATAGATAAATTTATATTTAATCTATATATTTTATATAACTAATACTTATCATATTAAATTTTAATATAGTAATTACTCATTAAAATATTATTTAATAAAATATGTATTATTGATACTAATGTAGTTATGTTTTATGTCATAAATATTTTATATAGACAATCTTTATTTGATACATTAATAATACTAATAATACTTATAATACTAATGATAAAAACAATACTAGTTATGATAAAAATTAGGATAATTTTAATAATAATAATAATGATAATTTTAATAGTAAAAATGATAGTTTTTAATAAAAATGTAAATTTCAATAAAAATATTAATTTTAACAAAAATGATAAATTTAAAAATAATGATACTTTTAGTAATAATTATAATAATAAAAAAATAATACTGATAATAATATAACTATAATAATAAGTTTTACTTCTAATACTAATACTGATAATAATATCCCTAATAATGATAATCATAATAATAATAATAATAATAATAATAATAATAATAATAATAATAATAATAATAACAATAATAATAAGAATAGCTACCTTTAAGGCTTTTTCCTAAAAAGAATGCCTCAGACCGGACTCAAACCCAAGACCTCTCGTTCCCGTAAAATATTCCCAAACCATTAATCTGTTTATATTTTTCTGATTTAAACCCAGCCTATATCTAATTAATCGTGTATTTTTGTTTCCTTTTTCTTTTTCAATTCCAAGATCATAACATCACCAGTATTATCATTTCATAATTCATGATCCTTGATATCATCAAATTGTTATCAATATCTTAATCATAATTTCATCACCGTCTTTAACATCATTTTTCTAATCATCATCGTTCAATTATCATAGCAGCTCACCAAATTACAAGAGTTGGGTCATGGCCCATTACTAACATAGGTACAATTCAGCCCAAGCACAAAACAAGTCCAAAAACTCTTTGAGACATTGTAAAAAAAATATAAAAATTAGATCTATGCAAGTGGAAGGAGATATTTTGTGTTCCCTCTCTCGTTTTCATCTGTTTGGACGTATCATCATAATAATTTTTATCATCATCTTTTATTCAATCTATCCCCACCATCATTATTATTTTTCATGCTCGCTTTCTTCATTATTTAATAGAAAAAGACACAGAAAATGCTGCAGCAGAAACGATGAGTATGCAGTGGGTTTAAATATTGTAGCATGGTCACTTCCATTCATTATCATCGTAAGTGCAGGTTTTCGAATAACAATGAAGGTTTCTAATTACTGGGTTTGAGGTACTCGTTCAAAACATATAACATACAACATCTTTTCGGGATCAAAAGGTAGTAGTATTTTCATTGGGTTTTTGATTTGAAATTAGAAACGAACAGTAGTTACAGCTGCAGTTTGGACAATGAGGAATATTTAGGTAGTAGCAGGTGACGGATGTGACTGTGGTAGAGAAGAAGTGATGAAGTGAGAGAGGAAGAGGAAGGCGTCGGGTTATGGTTTAGTTGAAAGTGGGTGTTTAATGGTGATGGAAGGTGGCGATGTGAGTGGCTATGAAAGTGTTGGTTCTGCTCGGACAGAAGGCAGGCAGTAGTAGTTAGCTCAATAAGCAATTAGACTTGTAAACACAGTGTCAACGTTTTTGCATATATACAACCTTATGCAACTTAAATTAGTTTATGTATGTTTTTATGCCATTCATTATCTGAAATCAAAACGATGGGGGTGATGCTTTACGTATATCATCACATGCCACATGGGTTTATTTAATAGCAATAACTATGATCTTAAAACAATATGCTTAGTTACTTGATCATATAGAACTCTGACCAACCAAAACAAGATTCATGTCGATTACCTTATAAACGGTTCATGACAAGGACAAACGGAGAACTCAAGATCGATTTCTATGAATTCATTGTTGTTGATCCGATCTGAATACTCAAGAAGCTTAGGATTTCAATATGCTTCATGTTCTATTATTTTATTTTATCTCAAATCGTTGTAAAAATTATCACATGAAAATAAGAGAATTTGAGAAAGATAATGAACATGAGTGTAACGAACAGTATCTGTTATGAATTTGAGATGTGATATTGAACTTGATACTTTATGAGATCTGGACCGAAAGTTTTGAAACCAGAATATGAGTTTGATGTGTGATGAAATTTGTTGTTGTTATTTGTTTGTTGGAGAAGAAAAGAGAGATGGAAACAATACTCTGGTGGTGTGTTAAATTCAACGAAAACTAGAAAGAAGAAAAATAAGAAGAAGGTGATGAGTGACTAATAATATGGTTTGGTGATTAAGAGACAAAAATATATAATGAGGTATATTCACATGTCTATATCTCTTTCTATGTACACATATATATTTAATTGTTAGTGGATGGAGATATTAATTCAAACCATACAGTAAAGCAGCCAACAACTGGATTTTTGTTCAATCGACATAATTAAAACCGATATCATTTCATGTCCCGCTGTTAATCAGTGGCGGATAAAAGTTTTCGGAAAAACCCCAACTTTTAGATTAACTATATTTATTTATTTTGGTCATTATGGTATAAAATTCGATCATTAATTTGTTAAATAAAAATTTCATCAACTATCCCTCTCAATTCTGGGTAAAATATAAAAAGTGTCGAAACTTAATAACTAGATCCTAAATACATTTTTAGTAAGCCTAAATTTTATAGAACTCATTTTCGAATCACCATTTATTTTAAAATCATAAAAGTTGAATTTAACTTACTTAATATCAATCAGGACATTAAATAAGTATTACAATCATTTCATATTTATTTTTAATATACTTTATTTATATATATAGATATATTTTAAATAATAATTATTATAATATCCTATTTTTATTTTATTTTACAAAATTAACTTTTAATAGCAATAACATATAATATTTCAATTTATATTTTCAATTACCATTTATATATATGTACACACATATCTATTTACAATTAATTGTTCGTGAATCGTCGAAACAGCTAAAGGTCAAATGATTTCATAAAACAAATTCAAAATTTTGAGACTCAATATTACAGACTTTGCTTATCGTGTCAAAACCATATAAGATTCAAGTTTAAATTTGGTCGGAAATTCCCGGGTTATCACACAGAACATATTTCCTTTTGTAAATTAGACTTAGAATGAATAAGTTATTAAAGATTTTGGGTTTCAGATAACTAGTAAATACCCGTGTGTTAGACGGGAGAGCTTACCTTCATGTGAAGGAAACCTAAATTATATATATATATATATATATATATATATATATATATATATATATATATATATATATATATACACTGTACGTTCATAACTTGCTATGTTTAGGAAAATACAAACCCTAAACACCATATTGCTCTTTAAATCCATAAAATTAACAAGTTCAAATTGAAGATTGTAATTTCGTGCATCAAATTCTCTGTGATTTCAGAATCAAAACAAGGTAAATATCTCAGAATTTGATGAATTAAAATGGGTTTTAAGTGGGTTTTGAAAAAGTAAGCTTTTTATGTTTGATTCTTATGTTTGTTATGCTTGTTTGAGGTTAGAAATAGATTATATATATGTTATATAGTGTTCTTGGGTCATTGGATTGATCAAAACAAGCAGAAATCGAGTTTTTGGTGTAAAAAACTTAAAAACAGCGTGCTGGTGGTGTTCTTCAGCACCCACACGAGTGACAGCTCAACCACGCGGTTGAGCACACTTTTGAGGTCTCAACCACGCGGTTGAGGACTCAACCACGCGGTTGAGCAGTGGCCAGCTTTTGGTAAAATTGAAAAGGGGTTTAACTTTCAAACCGTAACTCCATTTTTGACAAATAAACTATCGTTGGAATCGTCTTGTACTTGCTCAATCGTGCGTCTGAGGTACTCACTCGTGTGAGTGAAGTGTCCATTCGCACGAGTGAGACACTAAACCGTGTGAATAGGTTTGATAATCACTAGTATAAGTAATAGTTTAGTCGTGCAAGTGGGGATACTCACATATGCGAGTGAGCATAGTCAGTCGCACGAGTGAGACCTCATCCGTGCGAGTGACAGTGTTTGTATGTTTGGGTCAAATGCAATTCTGACCCATTTACTGTATTGCTGTGATATTTATGCTAATGAGTAATTTGATTGAAAAGTGTACTAACTAGAAAACTGATATTCTCAGGTGATAAATGAAAGGTGAAGGCTCAGTGATATACAGTTACAAGTATAGTGATCCGTGCCATGCTTATAATTAGACTGTGTAATGAGTCTGTGACCAGTATTGTGACTATATGTGATTATGTTCACACCAGTGAACGTCGAGGTGTTTTGTGCGACGTAAGAGGTCAATGCTATTTACCTTGTGTATTTAAGGTGATAGTATTGGGTCCAAGTGTTACTGATTAGTGGTATAGTATGAATGACGAGTGCGTTACGTTTGGAAGACTATACCAGTGACTCGGTAGTGTGGACTATCAGTACATTCTAGCTTGATCAGCTATGGGTTGCCGGTCCTTTTGTGCATGGCTTTAAGTGATTAGTGACTAGTGCCTATAAGCTGTGCTTGATGCTTGTAGTGATGTCCACCTAGATATTACCATTCACTTAGCGTTATGCTAATTCCCCCACAGTGTTTTGCCCTGCAGGTGTGTATTAGCAGCGTTTGGTGGGTTTTACAAGACAACTGAAGATGTTTGACACAGTGTCACTCTGATGTGTTTTGTAATAAACTATATTGTTAAATGGCTCTTAGTAATAAGTAACATCAGTGTTTTGTGTAATCATATGATATGTAAATTAATTAGTCTTCTGCTGTGAGTATCTTTAAAAAAATGTGTATGTAAAAGTACGGTGTTACAAGTTGGTATCAAAGCATAGGTTTGGCAGTATGTGCACTGTGTACGTGACCTACTCCCAAACTTATGAATGTGTCATGTCAAACATCCGAGTGGGGAATAAGTGAATGTAGAGATATGTGCCTAGGTGATTTTGCTTAGTGATAAGTGCTAACAGGTTATCAACTAAGGTTTTGTGAGATGATGTGTTTGAAGACAGGTATGGCTAACCAGACCAGAAATAACGATGCCTCTGTGACTCCCGGACCCGGAATATTTAGAGCGCCATCAGTGGAACATAGTCCAGAAAGTGATCCGGATGATTATGTTCAACAGTTCGAAGGCCAGTTACAGGAAACTCGAGAAAAAGTGAAGGAATTAGAGGCTCAAATCAGGCATTCAACTGTGGTGTCTGAAGCTAGAGATCCACCGATACCTCCAGGGTTTATTGGTACTCAGTATACATCTGGTCCATCAGGTAGTGCTTATCAACCACCCCAGTCTCAACCTCAAGTTCAACCTAAAATGCCATATCAATCTTCCCAACAATACCAGTATCCTTTACAATATCAGTATGCGACAACGTATCCATTTCAAACTCCTATGTTTCAGCAAGTGGTGAAGGAGAAGAAAAAGTGTACGTTTAAGCAGTTTATGGACTGCAAGCCCTCTGAGTATTCGGGTCATCGAGATCCGATTGTGACAATGAATTGGCTAAGGGAAGTTGAACGGGCACTGAAAGCCTGTCAATGTGAACCAGAATTACAGGTGACTTATGCTAGCCGACTGTTAAAGAATCGATCTATGGTTTGGTGGGATATAATTGCTGCTTCATTGTCCGAAGAGCAACTTAATCAGGTTACTTGGGAACAATTTGCTGCAAAGGTCCAGGAGCAGTACTACACTGCATTTGATATCAATCGATTGAAGCAAGAGTTCATGCAAATGACGATGACTGAGGACATGACAGTCGATGAAGTGTTTAAGCGGTTTATGGACAAGTTAAGGTTCGTGCACTAGTGGATACCTGACGAACAGTCCAGAGTGCAATGGTTTGTAGAAATTTTGCGACCTGAGTATCGCACGATTGCAAGACTTGCTACTACTTTTTCACAAGCGCATATGTTGGCAAAGGTAACTGCAAGTGACATTAAGGCAACCAGAAGTGTGAAAACTGAAAATGTGTCGTAAGTGAAATCAGCGGCAAGTCAGTCTAGCCAGCAATCAAAGAAATCAAGTAGGTTTAAGCCAAAAGGGCAATTTAGCCAGGGTGGATCAATGTCAGGCAGTCAGAAGACATGGTGTAGAATGTGTAAGTCTTCGCACAGTGGTCAGTGTTCAACATTAACGAAATGGTGTTTGCATTGTGGTATAGTGGGACATGAGCCTCAAGATTGTTCGTTTAAGAATAATGTGTGTTGGAACTGTCATAAAGAGGGTCACAGATCTGCAGAGTGTCCAGCTACAAGAAAGAGTTATTCTGGGGCGGGGTCCAGGTTAGGGGTACGTACTGTGTTAGCTGGGGGATCATCTGCTTCCTCTGTGGGGCAGAAGTGCAAGAATCCTCCACCACCTTGAAGCTAGAGCCTTTCAGATGTCAGTAGACGCTGCCACTGCTACTGACGATGCAGTCACTGGTATGTTCTTAATAAATTCTGTGTCGGCTCGTGTACTATTTGACTGTGGAGCAAATCGCTCGTTTATGTCAACTACATTTTGTGCTAAGTTAAATGTGCCTATTAGTGTAATAAATAAACCCTTAAGTGTCGAAGTGGGTGACGGTAGAACAGTTTCAGTCACAAAGTTTGTGTCTGGAATTACTATTGACATAGAGGGTAGTCTTTTCCCCGTGACTTGCATAGTGATGCCTATACCAAGCTTTGATGTAGTGTTAGGCATGAATTGGCTTAGTGACCATAAGGCCGGTATTAAGTGCGATAGGAAAATTATCTTTTTTCCGGTGGCTGTTGGGAAACGGGTAGTGGCTCGTGGTGATCACGGCGGGTTCCCTTGTCCATTATTGTCGATGATGAAAGCTCAGAAATCTTTGGTCAAGGGATGTGATTCTTTCTTAGCTTATGTGATCGATGTAAAGAAGGAAAAGAAAGTCGTGTCCGATATTCCGGTGGTGTCTGAATATCCAGAAGTGTTCCCAGATGAATTGCCAGGCATACTGCCGATCAGGGAAGTTGAATATAAGATCGAGTTAGTGCTAGGGGCTACGCCGGTTGCCAAAGTTCCGTATAGATTAGCTCCTTTAGAAATTCATGAAATGCTATCCTAAATTCAAGAACTGTTGGACCGCGGGTTCATTCGTCCGAGTTCTTTGCCGTGGGGTGCACCAGTGTTATTCGTGAAAAAGAAAGATGGTACGCTCCGAATGTGTATAGATTATCGTGAACTAAATAAAAGAACAGTGAAGAATAAGTATCCGCTTCCTAGAATAGATGACTTATTTGATCAGCTTCAAGGAGCTTCGTTCTTTTCAAAAATAGATCTACGTTCGGGATATCACCAGGTTCGTGTTGCTAAATCTGACATTCCTAAAGCTGCATTTCTTACTTGTTATGGTCATTATGAGTTCTTAGTGATGTCATTTGGGTTAACCAATGCTCCAGCAATGTTCATGGATCTTATGAATAGAGTGTGTAAACCGTTTTTGGATAAGTTTGTTATCGTGTTCATTGATGACATCTTAGTGTACTCCAAAACTGAATCTGAGCATGCTGAGCATTTAAGACAAGTGTTGGAACTTTTGAAACGTGAACAAATGTATGCAAAGTTTTCCAAGTGCGAGTTCTGTTTACGTGAAGTTCAATTTTTAGGTCATATTATCTATGCGGAAGGTATAAAAGTGGATTCATCTAAAATTGAAGCTGTGATGAATTGGAATTCACCCAATAATCTGACAGAAATCAAGAGTTTCTAGGATTGGCCGGTTACTACCGACGATTTATTAAAAAAATTTCAAAGATTGCAAGTTCTTTGACAAAGTTAACTAGAAAGGATGTGTCTTTTGAGTGGGGTAATGAACAAGAAACTGCGTTTCAAATCTTGAAAAGTTTGTTGTGTAAAGCACCATTGTTAGCCTTACCTGAAGGATCCGGCGACTTCGTTGTGTATTGTGACGCGTCCTTATCCGGTTTGCGCTATGTATTAATGCAAAGAGATCGTGTAATTGCATATGCGTCTCGACAGTTAAAACCAAGTGAAAAGGATTATCCATCACATGACTTAGAAATGGCTGCAGTAGTGTTTACGTTAAAGTTGTGGAGGCATTATCTTTATGGTACGCATTGTGTTATCTGCACCGATCATAAAAGTTTACAGTATATCTTTTCGCAGAAAGAGATGGACATGCGTCAGAGATGGTGGCAAGAATTAATTAAGGATTACGACTATGAGACCAGATATCATCCTGGCAAGGCAAACGTCGTGGCTGATGCGTTAAGTCGTAAGAAATCCGCTAACAGTGTAAAGTTTATGCGAATTGAGATTGTGTCTGAATTAGTGAATCGACTAAAGATAACTCAACTCGAAGCATTACATGATGAACATTTGAAATCTGAGTTAATGGTGAAAAGAAGAGTAGAATTGATGAATGATTCTCGAGGATTAAAGACTTATCGTGAACGAGTTTGGGTGCCGTTATTTGGAGGATTGAGGGATTTAATCTTAAATGAAGCACATAAATCGAGATTGTCTGTGCATCCGGTAGTACAAAAATGTACCTTGATCTGAAAGTGTTGTATTGGTGGCCAACTATGAAAGCAGACATCGCGCAATACGTGGAAAAGTGTCATATTTGCACCCAAGGAAAAGCAGAACACCAGAAACCGTATGGGTCTTTGCGTCAATTAGAAATTCCAGAGTGTAAATGGGAACATATCACCATGGATTTTGTGACAAAACTACCCAGAACCCAAAAAGGAAATGACATGATTTGGGTAATAGTGGACCGTTTAACCAAAAGTGCACATTTTCTAGCTACTAGTGAAACAGCTTCGCTGACCAAATTAGCTCAGTTGTACCTAAATGAAATAGTATCACGACATGTGATACCGTTGTCTATTGTGTCAGATAGAGATTCTCGATTTGTGTCTAGTTTCTGGAATAGTTTACAAGAGAATTTGGGTACTCGTGTCAACCTTAGTACAACTTATCATCCTCAGACTGACGGTCAAAGTGAACGAACTATTCAGACTTTAGAAGATATGTTAAGGGCTTGTGTGTTAGAGTATGGTGGATCGTGGGATTATCATCTGCCATTGATCAAATTTGCTTACAACAACTCCTATCATTCAAGTATTGGCATGCTGCCTTATGAAATGTTGTATGGTAGAAAGTGTCGAACTCCATCGTGTTGGTTGAAGGCAGGTGAGAAACAGTTTGCGAGTCCAGAAATTGTGCAACAGACTGCAGAAAAAGTGGCTATCGCACGTGAAAAGCTGAAAGCTGCTAGAGATCGACAAAAGATGTATACTGATCCTCGTCGACGACTAATGACGTTTACTATGGGTGAACGTGTGTATTTAAAAGTGTCACCATGGAAGGGTGTAATTCGATTCGGTAAACGGGGAAAACTAGCTCGAAGGTACATTGGTCCTTTTAGAATTCGCCAAGTGCTGAACGATCAAACTGTAGTGTTAGATCTCCCTTCAGAGTTAGCAGGTATTTACGACACGTTTAACATCTACTACATTCGTAAGTGTAAAGTGGACGATGAAAAGCAAGTTCTTCTACTCCAAGATCTGAAAGTAGATTCAAGTAAAAAATTGGTGGAAGAACCAGTGAGGATCGTCGACAGAAAAGTGACTAAGTTACGCAAGAAGCAGATTTCAATGGTGCTTGTGGAATGGAAGCATAGTTTAGGCACCAATCTGACATGGGAGAATGAGGAGTTGATGACTTCTAGATACCCTCATTTATTTAACCTTGACCAGATTCCGAGGACGGAATCTCCTTTAAGGGGGGTAGATTTATAACATCCTAGCTTTGGGCCTAGTAGGTAATGACTTATTTACCCTTATGTGCTAAAATAGTGATTTTAATAATTATGTGCTTTATAATTATTGTGTATGGAATAATGTGTGTTTTGTGACAAGGGTCACAGAACATATTTCCTTTTGTAAATTAGACTTAGAATGAATAAGTTATTAAAGATTTTGGGTTTCAGATAACTAGTAAATACCCGTGTGTTAGACGGAAGAGCTTACCTTCATGTAAAGGAAACCTAAATTATATATATATATATATATATATATATATATATATATATATATATATATATATATATAACAACCCTCATATTTTCATACTTGAATTGGCTAATTTGCCCTTAGGGTTGTTATCCATACTTAATATGTGATTAAATTCGACGTTGATTAAATATTTATTTTTTTATCGACACGTTTTGTTAACTAAAGATTATACTAATTATATAAAATAACTTTAGTTAATATAAATATTAATGTGTATTATATATAAAACTATATGTAACATAATTATTAATTAAATGATAAGTTATTCTAATCATTATTTATATTTTTAGCTTATAAAAAATAAAGAAATAAATTTTTTTAATTAAATAATGATCCCATGAATTTTAACTAAATATTTTCAAAAACAAAAACTTATTAAAAAGTACCTATAAATACATGGCTCCTCATTTATTTTTTCTTGTCAAAAAAAAAAAACTTAAGTTATTCTCTCAAAACCTTGAAGAAAATTTGAGATACTTTCTATTTTTTTTTATTGTCGATTATATTTATATTTATTGTATATTCTTTGTAAAATTTGAAATTAATTATGTTTATATGTTATAATTATTATTATAAGTATTATGATGTATAAAAATAATTTTTATAATTTATGATATATTATTTATAATTAAATAAGAATTATGTAGTGTTTAAACATAAAAACAATGTAAAATTCGTAATAAATACTCTTAACTAAAAATAAAATATATATAATTTTTTTCTGAGTTTATAAAACTTATATAGATCTGAAAAAATTATAAAAATAATTACTTGGGTCAAATTGGTAATTATTATATAATTAAACTCTATTATTATGTAATTCGAAGGTAAATTAAGAATAAATATAAAATAATGAAAATATTTTTTAGATATTTTTTCTACAGGTTATTAGACTGATAGAAACTTATAAAAATTATAAAAATAATTGTTTGGGTTAATTTAGTAATTATGTAGAATTAAACTTGTTTTGTGAATAAAATAAGGGTAAAAACAAAAATAAATACAAAAATATAATAAAAACATTTTCTTAAATTTTTCTACTAATCTATATGATTAACTAAGACTATAAAAATTATTTATATAATTTTTATATATTTAATTAATTATTTATACATTTTTTGGATAATGTTCGATTAATAAAACACTATTATTTTTAAAGTAATTTAGGTATTTATTTAAAGGTAATTATATTTAATATATATAATACATACTAAGGTATAATAACTAAATATTAAATAATATTTAGGTTATGTTATTATTAAGTTCATTAATAATTCGTTGTGTGTATACACCTATAACGCGAATGTTATAATTAAAGATAGCGTACAAAGACTACAAACATCACCGCTACTTTTGGCCTAGGTGATCCTTGTTACCATTATAAGATTCTTGTGGATCTCGAATGCCAAGACTTAGATTTTGGTCAAGAGATCCTGGGCCGCTCGGTAACAATAGATCATTCGAGTGACTTGCATGTTAGCAATAAAGTTTGGGCAAGATTGTACAACGTCTTTGTTGAGGATTATAACCCAAACATTCTTAAACTAGAAGCTTACTATAAGTGGAAGCTTTCCATAAATAGTAGGTTTCCAAAAATAGAAACTTTTGAGAAATAGGAACTTTTCTTGAAAACCGTCACTGTTAATATAGTTGTTATATTAATAAACAAACTGTATGTCTGTTAGACATTAACTAATCAAAGATTATATCTCTAGGTTAAGATCTCCGATCACTTACTCCGTTCATTCTTCTTTGCGTGGAATAACTTACTTGCTACTAAGGTGAACTTCATAGCCCCACTTTTTACTATTTTATAACTTTTGGGATGAGTCACATGCTTATTTTATAACTGCTTTACGCTTAGACACAAGTACTAAATTGTTAACTATGCTGTCATGTTTTGATTCATGCTAAATCCCTACCATAATATCGTCAATTGCTACGTTTAAATGCAAACTTAATTATTGTGAGTAGGCCTATTGAGAGTAACGTCTCTAACCATTTGACCGTTGGTCTTTGGTTACATAATAATGATTCCACGACACTGACATTACAAGGTGTTATAGGGTAAATTGTTTAGTAGCGATATTACAAACTGCAGCAACACTTTTAGATTGATATATTTATATTGATCAACTTTAAACTAAATCTTGTGGTCTAAAACTTTGGATATTATTTATAAACCTATGAATTTCACTCAACCTTTTTGATTGACACTTTAAGCATGTTTTGTCTCAGGTGATGATTGAGTTAGCTGCTACTTGCTACTAGATGATTGATGTATGCTTTGCTGCTTGCATGGAGTCCATCATTCATATATATCATTTTGTTTAGACATTTCCCATTTACTGTACTCTTATGATGTAAAACTTTGAATAATGCTTCCGTTGTTTATTTAATAAATAAAACGTCTCATTTAGAGTCGTTCTCGCTTATACACTTGTGTTATGATATTAGTTAGTCATAGTTACCCCCGGTCCCATTTAGGGGGTGTGACATATTGGTATCAGAGCAGTATTGTTGTAGAGAACCAGGATTGCATTTTAAGTGTGCCTTATATAATTAGGTACCTTAGCAATGTATGACTACAACTTTCCTTGAACATAGTGCCTTTAATTATTGCCTTTACTTGCCAAATGTTACACTATACTTTAGAAACTTTACTTATCTTAGAATGCCGAGCTAATCTAAGAACTCTGCTCATTCTCCTAAGTACTATTCAATTCCACCACCACATTTAAATGCGATGTGACGACCCAGAAATTTTCGATCAAATTTAAACTTAAACTTAATATGTTTCCAACACGATAAGCAAAGTCTATAATGTTGAGTCTCAAAACTTTTGAACTATTTACATAGAATCATTTATACCTTTGACTATTCACGACGATTCACGAACACCGGTGTATAATTAAATATGTAAATATATATGAAATCTATACATATGTAATATATATATATATATATATATATATATATATATTTATATATATATATATAATTAATAAATTATAAGGATTCAATAAAATTATATAGTAAAAGGTATTATAATAAATAGTAATATTAAAATCTATTAAGAAGATTATATAAATGGAAGTAAATACATGTAAATTGTTATGTTAATGTCATTATTATTATTAGTAGTAAATAATACAATTTATTATTATTATTATCATTAATAACATTGTTATCATCATTTCTCTTTGGTATCATTATTATTTACTATTATGAATGTAATTATTATTATTATTAGTATTATAATTACCATTAGAATAGAAACATAAGTCTTATTTATATAAGTATTATTAGTATTATTATAATTAATATCATTATTATTAGTAATATTAGTGTTATAAATTTTATAGTTATTATTTTATTATTATTACTATTATAACATTATTATTATTTATAATACTAAGTGTATTATTATTATAGTTATAGTTATTAAATATTGAAATTTTATAAAATATATAGATATATACATACAGAATTACAGATATCGATATGTATACAGATATATATGCTGATACATATACATTTACAATTACAGATAAATACCTATAGATAAATACAATAATACAGATAGATGAATATACAAATACGATGTATATAAATGTAAATACAGATTAGGTACGCATCAGTTTCAATCATTTTCAAACAAACAGGAAATTCTTGCTTTTTGTCTGATATCTGGTACGATTGATTCCAAACCATTCTACTAACAAACAATTTATGTTGAAGGAACGTACTCAATTTTATTTTTATACATTTTTTTTCATATTCCTGACTGGTAGTCGTCGACCCAATCTCTCCATATAATTGATCAAAGACAATTATTAGATAATGCATTACAACCTTACACTACCAAATGTCAATCTTAACTAACCTTAACAGCCTTTAATTAAGCAAATTGAAACAGAAATTTGGAAAAGAAGCAGGTAATACTCTGTACTCGATTTTATTTTGCCAAAGTTTCAAATTCAAAACAAATTTCAAATTCTATTAACGCAAAGTTGTTAGTATTGATCTATATAAACTTTCTGTAAAGTTTCATAGATCAATTTATCTTATCAAATTTCAATTTTCAAGTCAAAGTTAATTATTTAAAAGTCAAAGACTTTGTTCATAGGGAAATTTCGATTTATGTGTTTTGTTTCTGGATAAATTGAGAATTGATATAGTTTATAGGATTGAATTAAAACCTTTTTCATGTTTTAACTATTGTCTAAAACATTCTAAAACTCAAAATTTGAATTTGAGTTCTTCGTTATATTTTTTTTAGCATCCATCGACTGTGATCATCCGTTTTAAATTCATTTTGTTTTGTGTTGTTATTTAATATCACAATGGCTAGGGATTTCTGTTTTAATACTACATGATTTAATAAAAAAAAAAATTTGATATGGTTTTGGTCGATGGGTGTTATGAAGATGAAGAAGAAGATATAAGAAAAACAGAATATCGGTTAAATGAAAATGAGAAGGAAATAATTCAGGAAAATGAAATTGGTGTAATGGTTAAGTGTGTTACGGGTTATCATGAGGTCGCGGGTTCGAACCATGTATCGGTCTTTTCTTTTTAAGATTCATTTTAAGAGGTAGTTCTCAAAATTTTTATTATTATTATTATTATTATTATTATTATTATTATTATTATTATTATTATTATTATTATTATTATTATTATGATTATTATTATTATTATTATTATTATTATTATTTATTATCGTTATTATTATTAGTGTTATTATTATTATTAACTATGTATTATTGTTATGTTATTATTATTATTACCACTAATTATTATTATTATTGTTATTAGTATTGTCATTATTAATTATTATTATTACTACAAGTATTATAAGTATTATTAATGCTAAAATAAGTATTAAATATCATTCATTATTTCTAATATGATTATAACTAAAATCATAATTAATATTATTAACATCACTAACAAATATGATTTTACCATTTTATTTTTATTAGGATAAGTATTATTAACATTATTATTATATAGATATTAGCGTTAGTAATAAAAGTATTATTGTAGTTAATAATAGTATCAGTATTATTACTATTATAATTATTACAACCAAAAGTATCATTTTAATGAAAACTATCAAAGTTATCATTTTTTTTTACTATCTTTTTATAAAAATTAACATTTTGACTAGAGTTATTATACTTATTAACAATTATCATTATTAAGAATTATGATTATCTTTATTATTACTATTATTACTATCATTATCATAAATATCATTAACAATAAAATTAATATTTTACAGCTAATATTATAAATATTATTATTATTATCATTATTATAATTATTACCCTTATTAGTAAATCAAGTATTATAACTATTATCATTTTTAACAAAATTAATATTTTTAATGAAAATATGAAATATATATATTATTAATATAAAAAGGATATAACTAATGAATTTACATATATATATATAAAATTGTTCGAATTCAATTATGTGTTTTAATATAATTACAAATAATATAGGTTCGTGAATCCGAGGCCAACCCTACACTTGTTCAATGCCGTCATATGTATTTTTACTACAAAATACAATAGTGTGAGTTTCATTACTCCCTTTTTAAATACTTTTGCAATATATATTTTTGGGACTGAGAATACATGCGTTGCTTTTATAAATTTTTTACGAAATAGACACAAGTAATCAAAACTACATTCTATTGTTGGATTATCGAATCAAATATGCCCCTTGTTAGCTTGGTAGCCCAAGAATTAGGGAAATGGCCCCTAATTGACGCGAATCCTAAAGATAGATCTATCGAGCTCAACAAGCCTCATCCGGGTTATGGATGCTTTAGTACTTCGATTTATCATATCCGATGAGAGTCTCGGAATGATGGGGATATTCTATATGCATCTTGTTAAGGTCGGTTACCAGGTGTTCACTATATGAATGATTTTTATCTCTATGCAGTTTTCAAAATGCCTGATATGAGATGTATATTTATGGAAAAATGAAATCTTGTGGTCTATTAAAATTATGGAAATGATTGATTATGATAAACTAATGAACTCACCAACCTTTTGGTTGACACTTTAAAGCATGTTTATTCTCAGGTATTAAAGAAATCTTCCGATGTACATTTGCTCATATTAAAGATATTAGTTGGAGTCATTCATGACATATTTCAAAAGACGTTGCATTCGATTCGTCGAGTTCATCAAGATTAATACTAAGTCAATTATTGTTGGATATATTATGAAATGGTATGCATGCCGTCAACTTTCGTTGTAAAGAAAGATTGTCTTTTAAAATCGAATGCAATGTTTGTAAAATGTATCATATAGAGGTCAAGTACCTCGCGATGTAACCAAATGTAATGTATTCGTTTAGATGGATTAGGACGGGTCATGAAAGTTGGTATCAGAGCGGTGGTCTTAGCGAACCAGGTCTTGCATTAGTGTGTCTAACTGATAGTTGTTTAGATGCATTAGTGGGTCTGGACTTCGACCGTGTCTGCATGTCAAAAGTTTTGCTTATCATTTAGTGTCGAAAATTATTTTCTTATCATCCTTAAAGTATAGAAACGTCTTACTGCCTCTATTGCATAGACAGTGTATAGATAAATTCATATCATAGCGTATCTGTTATTGTTACCTTTGCCTGGCAGCTTCCGTAGATTCCTACGTAACTTATGGGATTTTAGTATTATATATGCATATGTAAATTATATATTGCAGGGTACTAATCTACATCCTATAGTCTATTTCTTATCGAAAATCCTTCATCTGATCGTACGAGATGAATCCCTCAACCAGTTCGAATTCCTCGGATTTCAACAGCTATTCCGATATGGAGTTTCACTCTAGCTCCGAAAGCAGCGTCACCAGAATGAATCAACCAAATCAGTCATCCCCAATTCATCTGATGGGTTCGTAATCGACTTAATCAATGGAGACGAGAAGAGGGCGATCCTTTCCATCAACCAAATTCACCTCTTGGCAAAGAACCTGAAGCACTTACTGGTGAACCAGTCCGAAATATCATTTTCACCCTCATTTCCCAATATCTCATCATGATTACATAATATCTCATATTCTAAACCTTATACATTCGCTCTTTCTTACCGAAAATCATCCCGGAGTAATCGAAGGAGTCAACGAGCTTCGCGCCTGAGTAATGATTTTTGGAGAATATGGAGCAAAATTTACCAGCTTCAGCAACATCATCGGCACCAACAGTACCATCAATAGAAGCAGCAGTACCATCAACAATCCATGCCTCAATATCTCATTCTGTACCTCGAGCATAATCATCAATCTGCGAATCATTCTACATCATTTATCTTTGTTTGACATGGCGATTATGTAATCTCTAATGTTTTAGAGATTATATATTCTTGTTCTAACGGTAAATTAATTGAGTTTGATATCATATTGACTCATTAAATCCATGATTACATCTGAAGAAAATATATATGTATATATATTTTCATAAAGATTGTAATTAAAAATTCTTTCATACAAACTGTTAATGGTGAAAATATTTTAACGGGTAGGTAATTCCCGAGGAATATTTAGATTTCACATTAATAGATACACTGTACATTCTTTCAAATCTAATTCAACAGTCATTTACTATCCTATTTACAACCACCGATATACGTATTCGTTCACCGCAGAAGAACCCTTTTCATTCAATTTCATATTTGGATTTTGATCTATCAGAATCCAACAAGTGGCATAATGAAGAAAACATAGGCAAAAAATAAAATTTGTTAGAAACAAACAAATTAACCATGAGAAAATTTTGTTAAGAATCCACGCTAACAAAATCCTAGCTAACTGTTCCTAGCTAACTGTTAATTCCTTATTACATTTTATTATCGCAATTTATTTATCGCAGTTTATTTATCGCAATTTATATTCTCGCAATTTTATTTATCGTCATTTAAATTCTGTTATTTATTTTACGCACTTTATTTATTGTCATTTAAATACTGTTATTTACTCATTTTTAAATATCGGGACACGTATACAAGGTTTTGACATATCATATCGACGCATATATATATATATATATATATATATATATATATATATATATATATATATATATATATAATATATAAATATATATATATATATATATATATATATTATTTGGAATAACCATAGACACTCTATATGCAGTAATGATCGAGTTAGCTATACAGGGTTGAGGTTGATTCTACAATAATATATACTTTAAGTTGTGATCGAGTCTGAGACATGTACACGGGTCACGATACGTATTAATTAAATCGAATATTATATATTAAACTATATATGAATTATTGGACTGTTAACTGTGGACTATCGACTGTGGACTAATAACATTGGAAAATTAAAATGAATTAAAATATTAATTATAACATATGAAACTAAACATTTCTTCAAGTTTGCCACTTGATGTCATCTTGAACCACATTTATATCTTGACGATTACAATCTACGTTCAAACCTTTCGTGATTCTTGAAAATACCTCGATCGAGAGGATGAACCAACCGCACTTCATCTACGGAAGAAAGGATTGATGCATAGAGTTATGCACCTTAAAATTCTTGGAACATGAGTAAACGTTTAACATGTAATTGTGCTAATTCCTTTAGTGTTATTATTACCTAAAATAACTTTGTAATTCCTTTCAAAGTAGCAAATTTTGTCACAGCTCCAGCAAGTCAACTTTGACTTTTCGTTCGAAACAACCTTATAATCACCTTGATATATATATATGTGCTCTTTTATTGTTACCGGAGAACCTTTTATATTCGACCATATTACCATCAGCGTTTAATCATCTAAAAACACAATTATCCTGAAACCACCTCGGATTGATAACCGATGATTCAGATATTGTAGCATTAAATACAGAGGAAACAGAAAAATTGTAGATGGTTTAAACGGCCAAAAGTTTGATGATAAAGAAAGGAGTGTTAGGAACGCTCGATAGAAAATTTGGTACTGAAAAACAGATTGAGCATACCATAAAGGAGACCAAGGCCAAATACAAGGACCATACCATATATTCAAAGAATCCAGGTAATTCTGGATCCGATGAAACCTTCAACAAATATCTTGCTCCGTACTCATGTTAAAATCTTGCGAAAAATCTCTCTTCATCAACCATCGAACTTAGAAATTCTAAAATATCATCATAAATATCTTCGATATTTCTGAAGATATTTTCATAAATATCCTCGTCCGAAATTATTTATCTCATCGTGCTATCTATATTACATCATAAAGGAAACTACTTTAGTTTCTAAATTTCTTTAAAATTCGAGTTTGAATTATGAATGATTTTGAAGTAGTGTTGGAAATTGTTGCATGAGTTAGTATAATATAATGACACTTGATCAACTTGATTATATTACAGCAAGTCATGCTGAGCTTCTAATGGAATGTGATGATTCACAGTACCATCATCATGTGCCATGTTACACGACTCATACATTCTATCTAATCTCTAAACATATCAAGAACATATATTCTTAATAGTTCTATCTTTTGTGATTCTGGTAATTTAACAAATCAAGATCATGCTATTACAAATCTCTCTCTTAGAAACTTAGTCATGTTCATTCGAAATTCCATACCTATAAATTATGGACCATTACTTACTTGATTTAAATCGGGAAGAGAAAACAAAAGCATAGAGCTTCGAAATATAAGGGAGAATACAAAGCCCGATAACAACACATAAATTACAAACCGTGTATATCAATGTTTATCGCAACATAAAGGCACGGGAGAATTAAAAATACTATAACCCCAAGGTAATAGTAGAAGTAACCAGATTTTTCTGGAGGAAGATTGAAAAGAAGGATGACAAAAGTGATAAAAAATATCAAGGATTAAAACGGGATTAAGCATTTTCACAATCTTTTGAATGTATGAACTAAGAAAGAAAGTATAGGAATAGTGAGAACAATGGAACGGAAGAGCTTAATTTATAATGGAAATATCAGACAGAGTAGTCGAGGCAGATCACTGTATTTAATTATAGAGATCTTAATTTCCTTATTCGCCGAAGAATCAAATCTTTAGGATTTCGAAGATTTTATTTAAATCCCTTGAATTCCGGAATTCAACCAAGACTAGTCAAAATTTATGATGAAACTTGTCTTTCTCATTTCACTATTTAGTGATAGCTTCATTCGTACTCTTCGAATAACCGAATTATTTTATCCTTATTACTCAATGGTAATAAAATCTATTATCAGCTTATATGAGTCATGAAAACATACTTATTGTCTATCATGACCATCCTAATCAAATTTCGGGACAAAATTTCTTTAACGGGTAGGTACTGTGACGACCCGAAAATTTCTGATCAAATTTAAACTTAAACTTAATATGTTTCCGACACGATAAGCAAAGTCTATAATGTTGAGTCTCAAAACTTTTGAACTATTTACATAGAATCATTTATACCTTTTACTATTCCCGACGATTTACGAACACCGGTGTATAAATAAATATGTAAATATATATGAAATCTATATATATGTAATATTGTAATATATATAATTAATAAATAATAAGGATTCAATAAAATTATATAGTAAAAGGTATTATAATAAATAGTAATATTAAAATCTATTAAGAAGATTATATAAATTGAAGTAAATACATGTAAATTGTTATGTTAATGCCATTATTATTATTATTAGTAAATAATACAATTTATTATTATTATTATTATCATTAATAACATTATTATCATTATTTCTCTTTGGTATCATTATTATTTACTATTATGAATGTAATTATTATTATTATTAGTATTATAATTACCATTAGAATAGAAACATAAGTCTTATTTATATAAGTGTTATTAGTATTATTATAATTAATATCATTATTATTAGTAATATTAGTGATATAAATTTTATAGTTATTATTTTATTATTATTATTATTACTATTATAACATTATTATTATTTATAATATTAAGTGTATTATTATTATAGTTATAGTTATTTAATATTGAAATTTTATAAAATATATAGATATATACATACAGAATTACAGATATCGATATGTATACAGATATATATGCTGATACATATACATTTACAATTACAGATAAATACATATAGATAAATACAATAATACAGATAGATGAATATAAAAATACGATGTATATAAATGTAAATACAGATTAGGTACGTATCAGCTTCAATCATTTTCAAACAAACAGGAAATTCTTGCTTTGTGTCTGATATCTGGTACGATTGATTCCAAACCATTCTACTAACAAACAATTTCTGTTGAAGGAACGTACACAATTTTATTTTTATACATTTTTTTTCCTATTCCTGACTGGTAGTCGTCGACCCAATCTCACCATATAATTGATCGGAGACAATTCTTAGATAATGCATTACAACCTTACACTACCAAATATCAATCTCAACTAACCTTAACAGCCTTTAATTAAGCAAATTGAAACAGAAATTTGGAAAAGAAGCAGGTAATACACTGTACTCGATTTTATTTTGCTAAAGTTCGAATTCAAAACAAATTTCAAATTCTATTAACGCAAAGTTGTTAGTATTGATCGATATAAACTTTCTGTAAAGTTTCATAGATCAATTTATCTTATCAAATTTCAATTTTCAAGTCAAAGTTAATTATTTAAAAGTCAAAGACTTTGTTCATAGGGAAAATTCAATTTCTGTGTTTTTTTTTGGATAAATTGAGAATTGATATAGTTTATAGGATTGAATTAAAACCTTTTTCATGTTTTAACTACTGTCTAAAACATTCTAAAACTCGAAATTTGAATTTGAGTTCTTCGTTATATTTTTTTTTAGCATATAGCGAATGTGATCATCCCTTTTAAATTCACTTTGTTTTGTGTTGTTATTTAATATCACAACGGCTAGGGATTTCCGTTTTAATACTACATGATTTAATAAATAAATAAAAAAGATTTGATATGGTTTTAGTCGATGGGTGTTATGAAGATGAAGAAGAAGATATAAGAAAAACAAAATATCGGTTAAATGAAAATGAGAAGGAAATAATTCAGGAAAAATAAAATTGGTGTAATGGTTAAGAGTGTTACGGGTTATCATGAGGTCGTGGGTTCGAACCCTGTAGTGGTCTTTTCTTTTTAAGATTCGTTTTTAAGAGGTAGTTCTCAAATTTATTATTATTATTATTATTATTATTATTATTATTATTATTATTATTATTATTATTATTATTATTATTATTATTATTATTATTATTATTATTATTATTATTATTATTATTATCGTTATTATTATTAGTGTTATTATTATTATTATTAACTATGTATTATTGTTATGTTATTAATATTATTACCACTAATTATTATTATTATTGTTATTAGTATTGTCATTATTAATTATTATTATTACTACAAGTATTATAAGTATTATTATTATTAATACTAAAATAAGTATTAAATATCATTCATTATTACTAATATGATTATAACTAAAATCATAATTAATATTATTAACATCACTAACAAATATGATTTTACCATTTTATTTTTATTATGATAAGTATTATTAACATTATTATTATATAGATATTAGCGTTGTTATTACTAAACCTATTATCACTAGTAATAAAAGTATTATTGTAGTTAATAATAGTATCAGTATTATTACTATTATAATTATTACTACCAAAAGTATCATTTTAATGAAAACTATCAAAGTTATCATTTTTTTTACTATCTTTTTATAAAAATTAACATTTTGACTAGAGTTATTTTACTTATTAACAATTATCATTATTAAGAATTATGATTATCTTTATTATTACTATTATTACTATCATTATCAGAAATATCATTAAAAATAAAATTAATATTTTACAGCTAATATTATAAATATCGTTATTATTATTATTAATATAATTATTACCCTTATTAGTAAATCAAGTATTATAACTATTATCATTTTTAACAAAATTAATATTTTTAATGAAAATATGAAATATATATATTATTAATATAAAAAGGATATAACTAATGAATTTATATATATATATATATATATATATATATATATATATATATATATATATATATATATATATATATATATATATATATATATATATATATATATATATATATATATATATATATATATATATATATATATATAAAGTTGTTCGAATTCAACTATGTGTTTTAATATAATTACAAATAATATAGGTTCGTGAATCCGAGGTCAACCCTACACTTGTTCAATGCCGGCATATGTATTTTTACTACAAAATACAATAGTGTGAGTTTCATTACTCCCTTTTTAAATACTTTTGCAATATATATTTTTGGAACTGCGAATACATGCGCTGCTTTTATAAATGTTTTACGAAATAGACACAAGTAATCGAAACTACATTCTATGGTTGGATTATCAAATCGAATATGCCCCTTGTTAGCTTGGTAGCCTAAGAATTAGGGAAATGGCCCCTAATTGACGCGAATCCTAAAGATAGATATATCGGGCTCAACAAGCCCCATCCGGGTTACGAATGCTTTAGTACTTCGATTTATCATATCCGATGAGAGTCCCGGAATGATGGGGATATTCTATATGCATCTTGTTAAGGTCAGTTACCAGGTGTTCACAATATAAATAATTTTTATCTCTATGCAGTTTGCGAAATGCCTTATATGAGATGTATAATTATGGAAAAATGAAATCTTGTGGTCTATTAAAATTATGGAAATGATTGATTATGATAAACTAATGAACTCACCAACCTTTTGGTTGACACTTTAAAGCATGTTTATTCTCAGGTATTAAAGAAATCTTCCGCTGTGCATTTGCTCATATTAGAGATATTACTTGGAGTCATTCATGACACATTTCAAAAGACGTTGCATTCGAATCGTCGAGTCATCAAGATTAATACTAAGTCAATTATAGTTGGATATATTGTGAAATGGTATGCATTCCGTCAACTTTGGTTGTAAAGAAAGATTGTCTTTTAAAATCAAATGCAATGTTTGTAAAATTGTAACAACCCAACCCGTTAACCAACCAATAACGCGAAATAAAAAAAAAATTTCTTTGTGCAGCAAATGGCGCGGCGCGCCATGACCCCGCGCGGCGCGCAAAAGGGCCTGGACAGGCTGCTGTCCCAAAAAGTCAAAAACATGAAAATGTTTGACCACTTCCCGACGTATTTAGACAAAACGCTTTTCACAACATATTCATATATGAAAAACTAACATGTTCCATTCATAAAATAAGTTTTACGAGACCGGGCCCACATCGGCCGTTTTACGACTTTCGTATAAAATACAAGTTTTCAACCACATGATTTTTAATACAAAATAAAGTCGAGCATGGCGATTGGGGATACGCTACCCAATCCTAATCGAATCCAAAAGCATGCCTCTAAAGCAACTACGCAAGTCCACTAGTCCCCGCACTTACCCAAGCCGCCACGTCCATGCAATCTATAAAAATGTCAACAACGAGAGGGTAAGCTAACGCTTAGTGAGTGATAATATACTACATACATATATATGTATAAAATGGACACGCCACACAATATCAAATACCGCATACCGAAGCATCCATGAATAAAGGCAAGCTAAGCTAAGCATACCGTATAATCACTAAGCAAAAAGCTAGTAACAACAACCATAAAGTAAGTCACCAACGACGATGTGAACAACGCCAATAAGCTACACCCGGAGGGTTAGCTACATCACAACAATACATTAATATATATATATATACAACAATATATAAACGCCCACAGTTAACCAATCAAAAAAAGGAATGGTACTCGAATTTCCCATCGGTGTTCATAACAACCGTTAGTGTACAACACATATATCACTAACCCTTGGACAACACATATCCTTTTATAAAATCGTTAGTGTATAACACATATAACACTAAATTGGACAACACATATCCATTCATAAATTATTAGTGTACAACACATATAACACTAAATTGGACAACATATATCCATTCATAAAACCGTTAGTGTACAACGCATATATCACTAACTTGAACAACACATATCCATACAATAAACCGTTAGCATACAATGCATATATCACTAACTCAGATAACATACATTCGTTCATAAAGGCCGTTAGTGTACAACGACATATATCACTAACTTGGACAGCACATATCTGTTCCTACAAATAAATACATTATATACATACATGTATACTTATTCCACTCACAACCACGTGTGATAATGTACACCCAAAGTGTGTACTTCGCCAAAGGTGGTCAACTAAAACGCACAACCGTGCCAATTGGACCCATACACAAGTCCATCAAATCTACCTACATGTGAAGTGAGCTCTATAGCCGAGAATCACTTCACCCGACCCGCACCCATCCTACACATACATATGCATATATGATATTAACACTCACCTTGTCGCTTTGAAGAATGCTATCGAATAATCTGCAATCGCTGATGGAATGTACCTTATCCATTTATCACATAACAAGTAACACAATTAGGGTGGATATACAAATTAACCCAAATTGACAACTAGTGCAATTTCGACCCAAATCCACTTCCAAGCACAAACCGCGCCCAAACTAACCAATAATCACTAACACAAGTGAGAATGGTCCTAATATTCCAATCAAACTCAATCATAGGTGTTAAACACCTATCTTGCCCAAAATGACACTTAAACCCTAATTTGACCCATAAGAAGTCAATATCACGCCATTAGCAAGTTTTGACACCAAAACATATTTAACTCGGTTCTATGCTTCAACTTAATCCATTTTAAGTTTATAAACCTTATTAAATCGGCAATTGAGTCATAATCATCAACAAACCCTAATTTTGACTCTAGTCAAAATTAGTCAACCATAAGAACCCTAATGGTTTCCAAAACACCAATAATCACTAATACTAGTGATTATACACCATTTACTAGTCTTAAACATGGTTAAATCATTAACCAACCCAAAACCCGCCAAATATCAAAATAGCAAGTTTCCATAAACCCTCTTCATCAACCAAATGGGTTTTACAACTAACAATCTCAAAACCTAACTTGAATATCAAATCTAACAAATGAAATTCGGAGTTAGAACTTACCAATACTACCAAAACATAGCTAGGAGCAAGATGAACAACTTTAAAACCCGAGCTTTGGTGAGAATCCAACTCCTTCTTCTCCAATTCAAGCTCTCTCACTCTAGAACCCTTCCTCTCTCTCTAGATATGGATGAGAGTATTTGTGTGGGTGAGAAATGAGCTCCAATGGAGTTCTAGATCAGTTTTGGTGACCCTAAACCGACCCTAAATGAAAAGACCAAAGTACCATTCATTTAAACCTTTTAAAAAAGCTGAAAATTGCTTCTGATGCATTCGGAGCGCCGCGCCATAAGGTGGAGCGCTGCTCCAACCTTCAGGTCAGTTTTCAGTTTCTTGTTTTGGCCATAACGTTTTGACCGTAGCTCCGTTTTTGATGAATCAAATATAGTTAGAAACGTAATAAGATTTTCTTTCCAATGGTAAGGCTTTGAAACATCAACACAAAATTTATTTAGGGTTGAAAAGATACGTACACACCTTGTCACTTCAGACAACGTCCAGTTTCTTCGACGTTTGAGCAAACAACACGTACATGCTTCGTACACCTCATACACGCATCGTACACCATAAATACATTATGTACCATAAATATTTGGATCTTACAAAAATGTATCATATAGAGGTCAAGTACCTCGCGATGTAACCAAATGTAATGTATTCGTCCAGATGGATTAGGACGGGTCATGAAATGCGACACCGTTCTCGACATTCCTATGTTATCTATCATGGTTTTGTGTATTACATATGTATTACATGAAATATAAGCCATGAATTTTTGAAACTCCTATATTTGTTACTATTCATACTCAAATGTATAAAACTCCCTGTTATATCACGTACATATATGCCTTATGCCTTTATGCATCGGTTTGCGAACCGGAAAATGTCATTGAGTTATCAAGTATCTCAAAGACATTACAATGTCATCACTATTCATATTCATTACTTTTAAATCCTTGATTTCTCGTTATTTTTGATCATTGTACTTTTTTTGACGGATGGCGTCTACGAAACTCTAGAATGGAAGGGTTTAGATTACCGATTTAAATGATCCTATAGCTCAAGCCCCTAGACCTGAATAGGCCATTACGAATTGAAAGTCTTTAATTGAAAGATTATCAGATTACATACTTATCATTTTATGATCTCGACACGTCATACTGCTATTATTGGAGTATAGACGCATCATATCTTATTATATCTTATCATATCTATCTTAATAGACTTTGTCTAACACTTTTCCTAAATTTCCTCCGTAAATTACGGAAATCTTTTTACTATATATACGTATATCAAGAAGAAAAATATATCATTCAATATTCAACACTCATCTCATAACAAAAACCCTTATTCCGATCAGATAATATGGATTTCTCACTTGATTCCTCGAACTCCTCAAGCTCCAATGGCAGCGTAACCGGAATGAACCAACCAATTAGTCAACACCTTTTTTGGATGAATTGGGGGTGGATTCGTAGTCTACTTAATCAACGGAGATGTGAAGAAGGTAATCCTTTTCACCCACCAAATTGTCCTATTGGTGAAGAACCTGAAGCGCTTACCGGCGAACCCGTTCGGAATACTATTTTCACCCTCATCTCCAGGGTATCCCACCACGAGTATATAATAATTAGAATTCTAGATCTTATTCATCCACTCGTCCGAACCGCCAATCATCCCGGAATAATAGAAGAAGTCAACGAGCTTCGCACTCGAGTAGTGGCCTTAGAAAATATGGTGCAAAACCTATGAGCACCAGCAGCAGCACCAGCAGCATAACCAGCACCACCAGTACCATCAGCATCACCACCAACAGCATCAGCTTCACCAATAACAACATCTGCATTCCACGCCTCAACATCACACTCAGTACCTCAAACATCAACATCATACGCCCCATAGATACCAAGGAATATTAGTAATAATGAGTTAAGATGTATTGACTCATTCTTCCTGAAGAATTATATATATATATATATATATATATATATATATATATATATATATATATATATATATATATATATATATATATATATATGGTTTGGAACAATAATAAATCTTTTCGTACTAAGCTATTACGTGTGAATCTTAACTAGTATGTACTACTTGGTTAATTCATTTCACTAATATGCTATGATGTACATCCTTCATTAACGACTTAACCATCGTTAACTACAATCTCTATTTCAACTCAATGAATTCCATTTCATAATAAACCAAGTGTATTATTCGAATACATGTTTGATTGTATATCTTCATTTTCGATGTACTCAAAACTTTCTAGAAAACATTATTCGTGCCTTGTGAATTTCACAAGAAATCCACGAGCACCAACATCATATACCAAGATATATCAATAACAATGAACGATGAAGTATTGATTCATAACTTCATTAGCGAAATATTTCGCGACAATTATGAAATCTCTAAGGTTTTGGAAATTATTAATTCTCATTTCAACCGTAAATCAAATGAGTTTAATATTATATTAACTCATTAAATCCATGATTACATCTGGAAAAAAATATATGTACGTATATTTTCATAAAGATTGTAATTAAATATTCTGTTGTACAAACTGTTGACGGTGAAAATATTTTAACGGGTAGGTAATACCCGAGAAATATTTATATCTCACATTAATATGTTACACCGTACATTCTTCAATTCTGATTCAACAGTCATTAACTATACTACTTACATTCACAAGATATATGTATCCGTTCACTAAAGAATAACCATTTTCATACAAATTCAATTACATATTCTGATTTTGACATATCAGAATTCAAGTAAAGTTTTAGCAGATGTTATCTTCCTAAAGATCACTACATTCATGAATTATATTCATTCGTATTCTATGATGAATTATCACATCAAACCACCGAAATTATCATTCATTACTTTTGAAATCAACAACGACTATTCGTCAACCATTAAATCCGTTGACGATTACAATCAGCGTTTAATCATCTAAAAATGAAATTTCTTGAAACCATCTTGGATTGATAACCGATGATTCAAATATGGCTGCATTAAATGCAGAGGAAATAGCAAAATTGTAGACGGCCTAAATGGCCAGGAGTTTGATGACAAAGAATGGGGTATTGGGAACGCTCGATAGAAAATTTGGTGCTGAAAAACGGATTGAGCAAACTATGAAGGAGACCGTGGACAAATCACAAGGACTAAACCTGTAATCAAAGAATCTAGATGATTCGATTTCTGATGAAAACCACAAAAGATCTCCTTACGCATTCTAAATCCTTACTGAAGAATTTTCCTCGTTATCATTTGATCTTAGAAAATTCTAAGATATCATCGTATCTTTCGTTATAAATATCCTCTATATTTCTGAAGATACCTTCATAACTATTCTTGTTCGAAATTATTTATCACTTCGCACTATCTGTGTTACATAATAAAGAAAACTGTTTTAGTTTCTATATTTCTGTAACATACAAGTTTAAATTTTGAATGATTTGAAGTAGTGTTGGGAATTGAAGCGTGAGTTAGTATAATATAATGATGTCAGGCCAACGTGATTATATTACAGTAAGTCATGCTAAATTTTTTTAATGGAAGATGATGATTCATAGACTTTATAATCATCATTTGCCACGTTACATGACTTTTACATTCTACTTAACCTCTAAACATATCAAGAACATATATTCTTGATAGTTCTATCCTTAGTAATTCTGGTAATTTGACAAATCAAATCGTGTTATTACCTTTCCTTCTGCTTTGTATATTATGATCATTCGAAACTCCATACCTACGAATTCTGGACCATTATTCGCTTGACTTGAAGTTGGAAAGGAAAAACAAGAGCATAGAGCTCCGACATATAAGGAAAAATATAAATCCCGATAACAACACAGAAATTACAAACCGTGTATATCAATGCGTATAGAAACATAAAGACACAGGAGAATTAAAACACTATAACCCCAAGGTAATTGTAGAAGTAAACAGATTCCTCTGGGGGTAAATGAAAAAGAAGAATGATAGAAGCGATAGTCAGAAAAATATCCAGGATAAGAACTGGATGGAGCATTTTTACAATCTTTGGAAGAATGAATCGAGAAAGAAAGTATAGAAGTGGTGAAGATAATGAAACAGAAGAAGCTAATTTATAGCAAAATTCCAGGCACAGCAATCAAGGCAATTTTAATTTCCTTAATTACCGGAGAATCAAATCTTATACAGATTATAAAGATTTTCTTTAAATCACTTGAATTCCGGAAATCAACTTTAATTACATCAAAAGTTAAAACAAATCTTTATTTTCCTCATTTCATTTTTTTTTACGATAGCTTCACTCATACTCTTCACGTAATCGAATTGTTTTATTACTCAATAGTGATAAAACTCTATTTTCCAACTCTTATCCGTCATGAAAACATACTTATTATCAACCATGACGATCTATGTCAAATTTCAGGACAAAATTTCTTTAACGGGTAGGTACTATAACAACCCTCATATTTTCATACTTGAATTAACTAATTTGCCTCTAGGGTTGTTATCCATACTTAATATATGATTAAATTCGACGTTGATTAAATATTTATTTTTTTGTCAACACGTTTTGTCAACTAAAGTTTATACTAATTATATAAAATAACTTTAGTTAATATTAATATTAATGTGTATTATATATAAAACTATATGTAACATAATTATTAATTAAATGATAAGTTATTCTAATCATTATTTATTTTTTTAGCTTATAAAAAAGAAAAAAATAATTTTTTTAATTAAATAATGAGCCCATGAATTTTAACTAAATATTTTCAAAAACAAAAACTTATTAAAAACATTTTTAACATGTTTTTATTTTTTTTTGTTAAAATTGGCACCTTTATTTTATTTTATTTTTTTCTTTTCACCAACCATTTTTACCTATAAATACATGGCTCCTCATTCATTTTTTCTTGCCAAAAACAAAAACTTAAGTTATTCTTTCAAAACCTTGAAGAAAATTTGAGGTACTTTCTATTTTTTTTATATTGTCGATTATATTTATATTTATGGTATATTCTTTGTAAAATTTGAAATTAATTATGTTTATATGTTATAATTAGTATTATAAGTATTTTGATGTATAAAACTAATTTTGATAATTTATGAAATATTATTTATAATTAAATACGAATTATGTAGTGTTTAAATGTAAAAACAATGTAAAATTTGTAATAAATACTTTTAACCAAAACTAAAATATATATAAATTTCTTCTGAGTTTATAAAACTTATATAGATCTGTAAAAATTATAAAAATAATTACTTGGGTCGAATTGGTAATTATTATATAATAAAACTCTATTATTATGTAATTCAAAGTTAAATTAAGAATAAATATAAAATAAAAATAAAATATTTTTTAGATATTTTTTTACAGGTTATTAGACTGATAGAAACTTATAAAAATTATAAAAATAATTTTTTGAGTTTATTTAGTAATTATGTAGAATTAACCTTGTTTTGTGAATAAAATAAGGGTAAAAACAAAAATAAATACAAAAATATAATAAAAACATTTTATTAAAATTTTCTACTAATCTATATGATTAACTAAGACTATAAAAATTATGTATATAATTTTTAGATACTTAATTAATTATTTAGACATTTTTTGGATAATGTTCGATTAATAAAACACTATTATTTTTGAAGTAATTTAGGTATTTATTTAAAGGTAATTATATTTAATATATATAAGACATACTAAGGTATAATAACTAAATATTAAATAATATTTAGGTTATGTAATCATTATTAAGTACATTAATAATTCGTTGTGTGTATACACCTATAACGCGAAGGTTATAATTAAAGATAGCGTACAAAGACTACAAACATCACAGCTACTTGTGGCCTAGGGTGATCCTTGTTACCATTATGGGATACTTGTGGATCTCGAATGCCAAGACTTAGATCTGGTCAAGAGATCCTGGGCCGCTCGGTATCAATAGATCATTCGAGTGACTTGCATGTTAGCAATGAAGTTTGGGCGAGATTGTACAATGTCTTTGTTGAGGATTATAACCCAAACATTCTTAAACTAGAAGCTTACTATGAGTGGAAGCTTTCCATAAATAGTAGGTTTCCAAAAATAGAAACTTTTGAGAAATAGGAACTTTTCTCGAAAACCGTCACTGTTAATATAGTTGCTATATTAATAAACAAACTTTATGCCTATTAGACATTAACTAATCAAAGATTATATCTCTAGGTTAATGATAGTGCTCCAAAGAACATATATTTAGGCGCAATATCCTTCTAATATGTAAAGTATTTAGTTGTAATTGTTCTATTTTAAGTTGTAATTGTATATATTAAATAAGTGCGAAGACAAAAGGCGAAAACGAAGATTTGAAGACGCAAACGTCAAAAAAGCTCAAATGTACAAGATACAATCCAAGTGGTTCAAATTATTGATGAGAAACGTCTAAAAATGACAAGAGTACAAGTCGCGGAACGTAAAGTACAAGATATATACGCGTACGAAAAGGCGTTCGAAAATCCGAAACCGAGACATGAACCAACTATCAACGTACGAGACAACGGACCTAAAATTTCAAGCCAACTATGCACAAGAATATAATATAATATAATATATAAATAATTATATAAATTATATACATATTATATTATATAATAAAACGTAGACAAGCAAAGTGCCAAAATAATTGTGAGCTGGAATTCGAAGCTCCGCACTCGCGGAGCTGTAAGGCAAAAAAGTACCGCACTCTCGGAGCCGCCCAGGATCAAAATTCGCCTATAAAAGCTCGAGCATTCAGCCGAGTTTTACACACCATCCAACCTCAATCTCTCTATTACTCTCTGTATATATATATATATATATATATATATATATATATATATATATATATATATATATATATATATATATATAATATAGTTTAGTTTTATATTAGATTAGTTTAGGTTATGTAACGGTTATTTTACGGGTTTTAAAGTCAAAATTCTGCCCGTGTAAAGCTACGCGATAAATAATCATTGTAAGTTATGTTCTCCTTTTTAAATTAATGTCTCATAACTAAGTTATTATTATGCTTATTTAAATCGAAGTAATCGTGATATTGGGCTAAATATTAAAGACGAAGTTATTGGGCTTTGTACCATAATTGGGGTTTGGATCAAAGATCGACACTTGTGGAAATTGGACTATGGGCTATTAATGGAATTTATATTTAATTAACTAAATGATATCTTGTTAATTTAATATAGAGATTTATAATTTGACGTATTTATATATAACCACATACGCTTGACTGGGTACGGTGGGCGGGATATTTACAAATACTAATAATTATTCATTTGACCGGAGACGGGGATGGATTGATAGTCAATGGACTCATTAAAACAGGGGTGGATTACATTCAAGGGTAATTGGTGTAAGTGTTAATAAAGTATTAAAACCTTGGACTACACGCAGTCGATAACCTGGTGTAATCATTAAACAAAGTATTAAGACCTTATTACGGTTTAAATCCCCAATTAGTTGGAATATTTGACTTCGGGTATAAGGTTAATTTGGCGAAGACCCTCGTACTTTATAATTATGACCGATGGACTATTATGGACAAAACCAGATGGACTTATCGAATAATCCAGGACAAAGGACAATTAACCCAGGGTAATAAATTAAATCAAAACATCAAACATCATGATTACGGAAGTTTAAATAAGCATAATATATTTTATTTCATATTTCCTCGTACTTTTATTTATTGTTATTTTAATTATTGTTATTTATTTTATCGTTAGTTAAATATCGTCATTTACTTTAATCTTCGCTTAAAATATAAAATCAACAAACCAGTCATTAAACGGTAAAAAAAACCCATTTTATATTATTGTAATATATATTTATATATATTTTGTACAAATATAGTTATTTAAAATATAGTGTAAAATAAGTTGTCTCCCTGTTTAACGAACCGGACTTACTAAAAACTATACTATCTACGATTAAGTACACTGCCTATAGTATTGTAGCAAGGTTTAGGTATATCCCATCTGTAAATAATTAATTAAAACTTGTGTAATTTGTATCGTATTTCGTAATAAAAATATATTAGTATTTCGTATACCCACGCTTCACACATCAAGTTTTTGGCGCCGCTGCCGGGGACTCGGCGAAACGCTATATTTTTAATATATATTTGTATAAATATATTTATATATAAGTTTGAGAAAACAATATAAAATTAAAAAAAAAACGCGTTTGAGCCTGCAACCATTTCTGAATCTGCACTCTCCGCGATCGCGGATCCACTTTGAGTAAACACCCCGTGATTGCGTAGCCCCTCTCACAGGTCAGCCCTTAGACTGCATTAATTACGAAATTAGGTTTTATTTTAATTATTATTATTATTATTATTATTATTATTATTATTATTATTATTATTATTATTATTATTATCTAATTAGGGTTTTATTTAATTTATTATATAGTTTTAATATAAATTTGTATTTTAAGTTTTAGTTTTTATTATTTACATATTTATATTAATACTTTTATATAAATAATATAAAAATAAAATTTTTTTAAAATTGTATTTTTATAACTTTAGTTTTATTTTTATATTTTGTATCTTTTTATTCGTTTAAATTCGTAATTTGTATATTTATCGTTCGTTATATAGTTTTAAGTTTAGTATTTTGCCATAGTTACTTTTATATTTCTAGATTTTTAGGCTTTGCCGTAAAATCCCTTAAGTGCTTTTCTTTAAATTAAGATTTAGGCACTTTAGAATTTTGCGATGCCGTTTATATATTTTAGTGCCTTTTAAGTAATTGCTGTTTTCTGATTAGAATTGCATTTAAGTTTTAATACCTTTAGGCGCAACTTTTTAGATTTAGTTTTTAGACTTTTAAGTTTCGACGTTTTTCTTTCTTATTTTTATTTTTCGACGTTTTTCGACGTTTTTTTTCTTTTTCGTTTCTACGCGCTAGTTTTTAGGACATAGAATTTTTAAAATTTTTAAATTTTCGACGAAAAAATTGTAAGCGATTAAATTGATAGACACCAATTTTCTGGTTCGTAGTAATAGTTGGATTTGTTAGTGGCGAGTTGTGGATTACCGATTTAAAAGATCCTGGCTACCTGCTGCATCTATTGGCTATTCGAAACGTGGGCAAAATCAGAAAAGTCTATTAATTTAAAATTGTAAGTGTAGTATAGAAAATCTCGAAAATATCTTGGAAACTCTTTATGACATCCGAAATCAATTTAATCAATACCCTCAAATGGGTGTTGATGACAATTCGTTCGGTCAATCTTGGATCATGAATGACGAAACAATAACTGGTTATGAAATCTGTGGAGATTATCACTCAACATGGGAATGTTATTAATATGTTCCTATGGAAAATTATGCACCCATGGAACCTGAATGGAATGATTATGAAGAATACAATTTATATTGGGATTATTTCCAAGAATATATTCAAACTCAACAACCAGAAGAAGGGGAAAATTATGTGTCTGAAAATTCTTTAGATTATATGAAAATCAAACTCGAAGAACTTGATGCTCAAAATGCACAAATGAGAGAGTTTGTAAATAGGCTAGCTGAAACTCTATCAGATTACGCACCTGTTAATCTGAGGAGTATTGTGCAAGAAAATCTCATATCATCAAATTTTGATGAATTCGAGAGCTCCGAAATCACCAATTATCCCGATGATACTTTTTATTCAGCTTTACCAATTTCACAACATATCGACACATTAGCATCTACCGACGAAATCATCAATCCATCAATGGATGAAGAAGAAGTAAGGGTGACAAATTGGCACTCTTGGGAAAACAATAATGTTGA
The DNA here is from genome assembly GCF_046630445.1 of Rutidosis leptorrhynchoides. NCBI lineage: Eukaryota > Viridiplantae > Streptophyta > Magnoliopsida > Asterales > Asteraceae > Rutidosis > Rutidosis leptorrhynchoides. The sequence continues at coordinate 106,661,895 of NC_092340.1, read as the reverse complement.
AAACTTTACCCTCGAGACTAAAGTGGTGGGACCGATAAAGACCGTTAAAGAAGAAGATTTTGCTTCGATCCCAAAATTCACCATTCCACAATCTTCCAACCCAATATTCTTAATAGACGAGTCATCTACCGAAGATGAACTATGAGCTGTAATAGATATTGACACCTCGAATTTCACCCAATTGGGTAATAGAGGTGAAAACTTTGATCCTGAGAATAAACGGAAGGAAATGTTAGGAATTGTCCACCCTATAGAAATATTTATGTTAGTGTATAACGATCCATTTGACCAAGAACTAGAAAAGAGACATATCCATTTACTAAAAGCTACACTTAAAAAAGAATTAAGTAGTGACGATCGGGTGGTTCTAAACTTTAAACCCATTGATATATTATACACCACCCGAGATGTAAATAACTGGCTCACCATTCTAATTCGTGAAACTTATTCTACCGACTTCACATGTCGTCAGCTAAGTATGGGGAAGTCTAACCCCACTTAACGTTAAATTCGGGGTTCGGGTTAGTGCATAACTCGTTAATAAACATGCATGATGAGTAAGGGTAAAAAGCGCATTTTCAAAAATTAGCAAACAGTTCAGAAAAGCAACCGTTTTTGAAGAAAAACATGTGTGATAAAACAAGAAGGAATGAACGATGAGGTGCACCATCTATCATTCGATGAGCTTTGAAATTACAAACTGGGTATTTTTAATCATTTTTCTACACTAATCACCCTCATGAATTTATAATTATAGTCTGATTTTATGCAAATGAGGGCATTGCATGATCTCAAGTGTGGGGAAGGGTTATAAATTCTCTCAGATTTATACTTGGCTTATTTTCTAAATATTGTGAAAATTTTAAAAAATTTCAACTAAATGAATTCAAAATCATGTTTATACATATTTATGAACGATAAAACTAGGTGTTAATGCTGAAATTATTATTACCCTAAAAAGAGGACATAAATTGAGAAACAACTAAAACGCTTGAATTTATTTATTAAGATATAAAAAGACACATGAAAAAAGCCAAGTGTAGGGAGAATGTACCAAGTTATTCAATTAAAAACTATCTATCACATGTTTCTGTAAAGTTATTGCATGTGCTTTTATTTTGGACTAAATTAAATGTTTTACCCGGTTTACTGTAATATATTTAAGAGAGATGGATCTACACGATGAATCAATTCCATCATTAAAAGGAATTAAAGTCTTCCAAAAAAGACACGCGCTTCTTGATTTAGGTCAAGAAGTTATCATCCAGACCAGCTGTAGGTTGACGAAAAATCTAGAAAAGTCATCTCTAAAATCAGCAGGAAATCCACGGACCTCAGCATCAAACAGGGTCGCCATGTGGTCAGACTTATCCTAACCATGAGAGGATCTGTCTCGTAAAATGGGGAGGGCGCCGTGCAAATTAGCTTGATAAAACCCATTTTCAATACGTTCATTACCATTGAACGTAAAATCCTGAGAATTCATCAGAATTTATTAGGTCACCTGAACCAAATAGGGTGTCAACCGTAAGAACGGTGGTTGCATAGCATGGTCGGAGACAGGACCTTGTGCCAGATCGAAAAAATCATAGGGTGATCTTTAATATTGCTCCTATAAAGGATAGTAATTGCATCCGACATGTTTTAGACCATAAACAAATGCATGTCATTAGACATTGCCTTAACAGTTTCTTGTTCATCGCTTTCCTTTACAACCGGACGGTAGTTTGCCGAAAGGTAATATACGGAACAAGTAAACAAGATGTGTGCTTTCCGATACAGGGATAGCAGTGGATTACACGAACCTAAAAGTTTTTAGCCAAAATATTGATCCACAAATATATTTTGCAACACCGATGGTGGGTCAAATCAGAAAACTTATCTAGGGTAAAAGCTAGATTGAATTTTCAAAAGATCAAATGTTTTCCTAAAGATCCAATTTCCTTAAATGATCTAAATTTTCATAGTCATGTAGGACTGTAAACCACATTGTTACTATCATTTTTCATACCGCCGTATCAAAATCACTGATGTATAAAGTGTGAGAATAAAAAAGTGATTCGAGTGAAGTTTGTTTTAATTTCAAGTTCTGTATTGCTTGAGGACAAGCAACGTTCAAGTGTGGGGATATTTGATAGTGCTCCAAATGAACATATATTTAGGCACAATATCCTTCCAATATGTAAAGTATTTAGTTGTAATTGTTCTATTTTAAGTTGTAATCGTTTATATTAAATAAGTGCGAAGACAAATGGCGAAAACGAAGATTTGAAGACGCAAACGTCTAAAAATCTCAAATGTACAAGATACAATCCAAGTGGTTCAAATTATTGATGAGAAACATCTAAAAATGACAAGAGTACAAGTCTCGGAATGCAAAGTACAAGATATCTACGCGTACGAAAAGACGTTCGAAAATCCGAAACCGAGACATGAACCAGCTATCAACGTACGAGACAACGGACCTAAAATTTCAAGTCAACTATGCACAAGAATATAATATAATATATAAATAATTATATAAATTATATATATTATATTATATAATAAAACGTCGACAAGCAAAGTGTCAAAATAATTGTGAGCTCGAATTCGAAGCTCCGCACTAGCGGAGCTGTAAGGCACAAAAGTACCGCACTCACGGAGCCGCCCAGGAACAAAATTCGCCTATAAAAGCTCGAGCATTCAGCCGAGTTTTACACACCATCCAACCTCAATTTCTCTATTACTCTCTGTATATAATATATATATATATATATATATATAATATAATATAATATAGTTTAGTTTTATATTAGATTAGTTTAGGTTATGTAACGGTTATTTTACGGGTTTTAAAGTCAAAATTCTGCCCGTGTAAAGCTACGCGATAAATAATCATTGTAAGTTATGTTCTCCTTTTTAAATTAATGTCTCATAACTAAGTTATTATTATGCTTATTTAAATCGAAGTAATCGTGATGTTGGGCTAAATATTAAAGACGGGGTTATTGGGCTTTGTACCATAATTGGGGTTCGGACAAAAGATCGACACTTGTGGAAATTGGACTATGGGCTATTAATGGGCTTTATATTTAAATAACTAAATGATATCTTGTTAATTTAATATAGAGATTTATAATTTGACGTATTTATATATAACCACATACGCTTGACTGGGTACGGTGGGGAGGATATTTATAAATACTAATAATTATTCATTTGACCGGAGACGGGGATGGATTTATAGTCAATGGACTCATTAAAATAGGGGTGGATTACATTCAAGGGTAATTGGTGTAATTGTTAATAAAGTATTAAAACCTTGGATTACACGCAGTCGATAACCTGGTGTAATCATTAAACAAAGTATTAAGACCTTATTACGGTTTAAATCCCCAATTAGTTGGAATATTTGACTTCGGGTATAAGGTTAATTTGGCGAAGACCCTCGTACTTTATAATTATGACCTATGGACTATTATGGACAAAACCAGATAGACTTATCGAATAATTCAGGACAAAGGACAATTAACCCAGGTAATAAATTAAATCAAAACGTCAAACATCATGATTACGGAAGTTTAAATAAGCATAATATATTTTATTTCACATTTCCTCGTACTTTTATTTATTGTTATTTTAATTATTGTTATTTATTTTATCGTTAGTTAAATATCGTCATTTACTTTACTCTTCGCTTAAAATATAAAATCAACAAACCAGTCATTAAACGGTAAAAAAACCCCCCCTTTTATATTATTGTAATATATATTTATATATATTTTATACAAATATAGTTGTTTAAAATATAGTGTAAAATAAGTCATCTCCCTGTGGAACGAACCAGACTTACTAAAAGCTATACTACTCTATGATTAGGTACACTGCCTATAGTGTTGTAGCAAGGTTTAGGTATATCCCATTTGTAAATAATTAATTAAAACTTGTGTAATTTTTATCGTATTTCGTAATAAAAATATATTAGTATTTCGTATACCCACGCTTCACACATCAGTTAAGATCTCCGATCACTTGCTCCGTTCATTCTTCTTTGAGTGGAATAATTTACTTGCTACTAAGGTGAACTTCATAGCCCCACTTTTTACTATTTCATAACTGTTTTTATAACTTTTGGGATGAGACACATGCTTGTTTTATAACTGCTTTACGCTTAGATACAAGTACTAAATTGTTAACTATGCTGTCATGCTTTGATTCATGCTAAATCCCTACCGTAATATCGTCAATTGCTACATTTAAATGCAAACTTAATTATTGTGAGTAGGCCTATTGAGAGTAACGTCTCTAACCATTCGACCGTTGGTCTTTGGTTACATAATAATGATTCCACGACACTGACAGTACAAGGTGTCATAGGGTAAATTGTTTAGTAGCGATATTACAAACTGCAGCAACACTTTTAGATTGATATATTTATATTGATCAACTTTAAACTAAATCTTGTGGTCTAAAACTTTGATATTATTTATAAACCTATAAATTTCACTCAACCTTTTTGGTTGACACTTTAAGCATGTTTTGCCTTAGGTGATGATTGAGTTGGCTGCTACTTGCTACTAGGTGATTGATGCATGCTTTGCTGCTTGCATGGAGTCCATCATTCATATTTATCATTTGTTTAGACATTTCCCATTTACTGTACTCTTATGATGTAAAACTTTGAATAATGCTTTCGCTGTTTATTTAATAAATAAAATGTCTCATTTAGAGTCATTCTCGCTTATACACTTGTGTTATGATATTAGTTAGTCACAGTTACCCCCGGTCCCATTTAGGGGGTGTGACAATATATATATATATATATACCATACGTTCATAACTTGCTATGTTTAGCAAAATACAAACCCTAAACACCATATTGCTCTTTAAATCCATAAAATTAACAAGTTCAAATTGAAGATTGTGATTTCGTGCATCAAATTCTCGGTGATTTCAGAATCAAAACAAGGTAAATATCTCCGAATTTGATGAATTGAAATGGGTTTTAAGTGGGTTTTGAAAAAGTAAGCTTTTTATGTTTGATTCTTACTTTGAATGTGTTTGTTATGCTTGTTTGAGTTTAGAAATAGGTTATATATGTGTTATATAGTGTTCTTGGGTCATTGGATTGATCAAAACAAGCAGAAATCGTGTTTTTGGTGTAAAAAACTCAAAAATAGCGAGCCGGTGGTGTTCTTCAGCACCCACACGAGTGACAGCTCAAACACGTGGTTGAGCACACTTTTTAGGTCTCAAACACGCGGTTGAGGGCTTAATCGTACGGTTGAGGACTCAACTACGCGGTTGAGTAGTGGCCAGCTTTTGGTAAAATTGAAAATGGTGTAACTTTTAAACCGTAACTCCGTTTTTGACAAATAAACTACCGTTGGAATTGTCTTGAGATATATTATCCAATGATAAGGTTTTAAAACACTAAATCAAACTTTAGGTTAGGTGTAAAAAGCACGAAGTGCAGTTGTGCTGCTATACTTGCTCAACCGTGCGTCTGAGGCACTCACTCGTGCGAGTGAAGTCTCCATTCGCACGAGTGAGACACTAAACTGTGTGAGTAGGTTTGATAATCACTAGTATAAGTGATAGGTCTGTCATGAAAGTAGGGATACTCACCCGTGCGAGTGAGCATAGTCAGTCGCACGAGTGAGACCTCATCCGTCTGAGTGACAGTGTTTGTATGTTTAGGTCAAGTGCAATTCTGACCCATTTACTGTATTGCTGTGATATTTATGCTAATGAGTAAATGGAAATGTGATAAACGGAAAGGTGAAGGCTCAGTGATATAAGACAACTGAGTACTTGTGCTTCCAGGTGAGTGGGATTATCTTTATGGATGTGATTATACAGTGACAAGTATAGTGATCCCTGCCATGCTTATAATTAGACTGTGTAATGAGTCTGTGACCAGTATTGTGACTATATGTGATTATGTGCACACCAGTGAACGTCGAGGTGTTTTGTGCGACGTAAGAGGTCAATGCTATTTACCTTGTGTATTTTGGGTGATAGTATTGGGTCCAAGTGTTACTGATTAGTGGTATATGATGAATGACGAGTGTGTCACATCTGGAAGACTATACCAGTGATTCAGTAGTGTGGACTATCAGTACATTCTAGCTTGATCAGCTATGGGTTGCCGGTCCTCTTGTGTAAGGCTTTAAGTGATTAGTGACCAGTGCCTATAAGCTGTGCTTGATGCTTGTAGTGATGTCCACCTAGATATTACCATTCACTTAGCGTTATGCTAATTCCCCCACAGTGTTTTGCCCTGTAGGTGTGTATTAGCAGCTTTTGGTGGGTTGTGCAGGACAACCGAAGATGTTTGACACAGTGTCACTCTGATGTGTTTTGTAATAAACTATATGGTTAAATGGCTCGTAGTAATAACGTAACACTAGTGTTTTGTGTAATCATATGATATGTAAATTAATTAGTCTTTCGCTGTGAGTATCTTTAAAAAAATGTGTATGTAAATGTACGGTGTTACAACCTTTCCTGGAACGAAGTAATTTTTGAGTGTTTCTTCTCTCGATCTATTATCCAATAAGGTTTGGTCATCGATTAATCTAGCTAGACGCTTCGTAGTGAATTTACCGTTGTCTGCTAATTTCCAGAACCAAGTATCATCCTTCCTGTCATGTTTCACATAATAATCAATTAGGTTAATTAAAGCTTGGAGATCGCTGCATGCTCGTCCTGTTAAGTCTCTATTCCATTGCCATGACAGCGACCGCGGTTGATTTTCCCATCTAATACGTTCACGAACTGTTGCCCTCTTTTTTGTTTCGAGGTGGTATAATCTTCTGAAGGAATCTTTGAGTGGCTTATCAGTTAGCCATAAGTCTTCCCAAAAATATATTAAGCTGCCATCACCAATCTGTTTACATATGGAGTTGCTGAAATTCAAGCTAACTTTGTCAATGTCACAACCTGCACGAACAATATTCAACCAGACGCTACTCTTCCCTTTCGATCGAAAGGAACTGAGAGGTACAAGTAGCCCGTTAGAACTATAAATGCTTTTTAGGACTTTGAACCAAAGCGAATTAGACTCGATTTTGGCCCGCCAAAACCATTTACCCAAGAGTGCGAGATTTTCCCCCTAAGTGACCCGATATTAAGAACTCCTTCGCTATAAGGCAAAAGAGAGTCTTACCATTTGACCCAAGTAATTTTTGATCACTCACCCGAACCACACCCTAAAAAAAATTCCTTCTAATACTCTCAAGGGATTTAATAACACTCGAAGGGGCACGAAAGAGGGAGAAATAATATAATGGTAAACTATTGAGAACCGACTTGACAAGCGTTAACCTTCCACCAAAAGAAATCGTTTTTGCCTTCCACTCCGCGAGTCTTGAATTGAACTTATCAATGACCGGTTTCCAACTTTCCACCCGATTCATATTTTTCCCGATAGGCAACCCTAGATATGTAAATGGGAAATACCCAACTTTGCAACCTACCCGAAGAGCCATCCTATCCACTTCTTCCTTTATCACCCTTAATCCTAGGATTTGACTTTTATGATAATTATGAAATGACTCGTCCTAATCCATAAGGACAAATATAATAACATATGGTTATATTGCAAGGTATTTGACCTCTATATGATACATTTTAAAATCATTGCATTCATTTTTAGAAGACAAACTTTCATTACAACGAAAGTTGACAGGCATGCATACCATTTCATAATATATCCAAACTATAACTGACTTAATCTATCATTTACTTAATAATAAACTTTATTGAACTCTTCGACTTGAATGCAACGTCTTTTGAAATATGCCATGAATGACTCCAAGTAATATCTTAAAAATGAGCAAATGCACAACGGAAGATTTCTTTAATACCTGAGAATAAACATACTTTCAAGTGTCAACCAAAAGGTTGGTGAGTTCATTAGTTTATCATAATCATTCATTTCCATAATTTTAATAGACCACAAGATTTCATTTTTTTTTCTCCATAAATACATCTCATATCAGGCATTTTGCAAACTGCATAGAGATAAAAATCATTCATATGGTGAACACCTGGTAACCGACTAACAAGGATGCATATAGAATATCCCCATCATTTCGGGACTCTCATCAGATATGATAATAACTCGAAGTACTAAAGCATTCAAAATTCCAGAATGGGGTTTGTTAGGCCCATAGATCTATCTTTAGGATCCGCGTCAATTAGGGGTACTGTTCCCTAATTCTTATGCTACCAAGCTAAAAGGGGCGATATTCGATTTCGATAATCCAACCATAGAATGTAATTTTTTGAGTACTTGTGTCTATCTCGTCAAACATTTTTAAAACAGCGCATGTATTCTCAGTCCCAAAAATATATATTGCAAAAGCATTTAAAAAGGGAGCAAATGAAACTAACAATACGATATTTTGTAGTAAAAATATTCATACGTCTGAACTGAACAATTGCAGGGTTGGCCTTGGATTCACGAACATATATCATTTGTATATATATTAACACACATAATTGTAATCGAACAAATATATATATATATATATATATATATATATATATATATATATATATATACATATATATATATATCATTTATTTGTTATAAATAATTATTATAATAATACTAAAATAATATTAATAATGGTAAAAATGATAATAATTATAATACTTAATATTACTAATAAAGAAAATAATGTTAATAATTCTATTAGTGATGATAATAATGATATTAATAATAATAACCGTAAAAATATTAATTTTACTGTGAATGATAGTTATGATAATGATTTTAGTAATAAATTGTATTATTTTCTAATAATAATAATAATAATAATAATAATAATAATAATAATAATAATAATAATAATAATAATAATAATAACATTAATATAACAAATTACATGTATTAAATTTTATATCTATATATAATATTAATATAATAATATTCATAATAGATTTTTATATTAATATTAATATTTATTTTTGATGAAAGTAATAATAACATTATTAATATAATAATTATATTTTAACTTGTAATTACATTTAATATTATAATTTATTAATTATGTAATATTTAATAGTTATATAACATATATTTAATATTTAATATTTATACATTACAATATATATAATAATAATAATAACAATTTTATTAATAATATTAATAATAATACTACTTAATAATAATACTAGTAAAGATAATAATATTAATATAACAATTATATTTAAACTTGTAATTAAGTTTAATATATTTCCATCTATTATATCATATCTACCAATTATATAATTTATTAAATCTTTAATATTTAATAATTAAATATATATATTACAATATATATAATATTACCTATGTATAGAATTCATATATATTTACATATTTATTTGCACATAATTGTTCGTGAATCATCGGGAATAGTCAAAGGTTAAATGTTTCCATGTAAACAGTTCAAAAATTTTGAGACTCAACTTTACAGAATTTGATTATCGTGACAAAATCATATCAAGATTAAGTTTAAATTAGGTCGGAAATTTCCGAGTCATCACAGTACCTACCCGTTAAATAAATTTCATCCCGAAATTTGAATGTGGTCGTCATGGCTGACATTCTAAATATTTTCACGAAGAATATGAGCTGGAATTTAGAGTTTTATCATCAGTGAGCAAAATGAATAAAACAATTCCATTATATGAAGAGTACGAGTGGGGCTATCGCAAAAGAGTGAGATGAGAAAATTTAATATTCGTCTTAACTTTTGACGTCATCATGGTTGATCTCCGGATTAAAGAAAATCTTTGTAATCTATATAAGATTTGATTTCTTCGACAATTAAGGAAATTAGGACCCTCTTTGGTTAAAAGCGATAATCTGTCTCGATTGCTCTGTCTGATATTTCACTATAAATCCACCCCCGTTTGTTTCCTTATTTCCACATCTCCCATCTTCTATTCTTTCTCCTCAATTCATACTTTAAAGCATTCGTCAATAAGCTCCATCCAGTTCTGATTCTTGATATACTCCTAACTTTCATATCTGTCATTCTTCTTTTTCATCTGCCGCCGGAAGAATCTATTCACTTCTACTATTGTGATGCTCCGTACAAAATTAACGTGTACGGATCATCAACAACAGGATCATTACAAGGTCAAACACTATATGCTATTTTAAAAGAAGTTTGCATTCATAAAATGGTGTGACGTCTTAACCAACATTAAAAGTTTAACATACGATAGTGTGCTTCAACGAATAGAAGGCAAAAATAATAGTATGTGACCCATAGGTCGTTACAAATTCATCGTTTCAAAAGTAACATAGTTTGAATGCAAATTAAATGTTTCATACGAAGACATCTCTAATAAGCGCAGCGGGAGTGTAACAACCCTGATTTTTCCGTTACTTCCGTTAACCTTCCGTTAGTTTATTTAACGGTGATTATTTAACTTTTATGCGTTTACGTGTATTAAATGCGTACTTGATCTTCGGAGGGTTTCAATAATTAATATGGGTTGATATTAATTCAAATAAATATTTTGGATAATGAAATACGATAAAAACGATAGGATTTTGATAATAGCTTTTTGAGCAACGAAACGCTCGGGTTTATTTTAATAATTAATTTTATTAATTATTAACTTCTTAAAATATTTAATTTATTGGGTTTTTAATAAATTAAACAATTGGTTGCGTTTAACGATCGAGTTAGCGTTCCAGGCCTTCGGTACGACTAAACGGCACTTAAAACGGACCACGATTACACGGAATTGCAAAACGAGAGCCCGGGGATACCCCATGGGGCCCATTCGGCCGAACCCTCCCCCTCACCCCCTTATATTTCAATTTTTGTTAACTTGGAGGACTTATGTGCTATTTAGGAGAACTAGGGCTAGTATAAATTAGAAGGTTTAACCTAAATTAATAAAACCCTCACAAAAGAAACTGCACAGTCAATCTCTCTCCCTCCCTTTTGGCCGTCGACCACCATCACCACTACCACCATCAATTTTTAATTTTTAGAGCAAGCCTTGAACACGAAAGTTGCAATTCTCGATCTCCTCTACGCGTTGATATAATTCTTTTAGCAATCAAAGGTATAATTGCATAAACCCTAATTCTTAAAATCTGATTTTCATGTGAGTTTCATAGTTATGTTGTCAATTGCTCAAGTCTATACGCGTACGTGTTAATTGTAATCGTTAATTTGATTATTTGATGCGCTAGGGTTTAAAAACGAATTTGTATTTATTTGATCAGAAAAATTAACTTTTTAAAATGTTAATTATTATGTTATAATCTGATTCCTTGCGAAAAACTATTGAGTTTAGGCTTTGGATTCGCTTGATTTCATTTCCGTATGATTAAGTTATGTCAATTTGAATTATCGTTGTGTTTTTGTTGCTTGATCAGAAATCTGGCATTGATAGACAATGAATTGGCATGTGAGACATATACCACTGGAAATATAATTTAAAAACACTCAATTTAGACTAGGATATCATGTCGTTTGCTTATGTATAGCTCGAGATATGCTTGATTTAGTGTAAAAGTAGTTTTATACAGCACTTGCATGAAAATAACCTTGTATGATAAAATGTGTTAACTTCTGTCATTAAGGATTTGCATATTTGAAAATTAAACAAAAAGTACTTCATCTTTTATGTGGATATCATAGGCTAATTGTATCTAGATCTTCGGATAATCGCGTGTGAATGTGACTAACTAAATGAGAATCGAATCTGTAAATTGAACACGGTTTTGTCTGAAACCTTATGCATTGGGCACAATAGAGCTGTACGTTATGTGAATTCTGATTTGAGCTGAAAACTGAATGTTCAATTTGCACGAATAAACTGTACAAATTGGCTAAACAAAAGTTGCTAGATTTTTGATATGTGTTACTTTGATTTGTCCTTGAACTATGGACACTAGTCTTGTATCAATTTCATGTTCCTAACTCCGGTTATAGCCAAAATGAAATCCGTGCGCGGTCAGAAACTGACTTGGAAAACCCCAAATGTATCCCTTCTGATTCCTGACTTTTAATTGTCGATTGAGTCCCTGGATGGACTTTTTGGAATCTATTTTCAGTATATTTATGATCTGGAGTTTGTTATATTTACTTGAATTTTGTACTATGAGATAATGTGCTAAGTATGCTACGTGTTCATAAACTTTGTGCTGACGATAAACTGAAATTGTGAAAATGATCATTCATGACCTAAAACGTATTGTTTGACTTAGGTTTGAAATGTTGACCAATATTTGACATGAACCTACTGATGTTGACTTTAGTTGACCACATTGACCAAGTTTGACTTTCGGTTTGAGTTTGGTTGACTTTGTTTGACTTGCATGATATAGTTGACTTTTACTTTGAAACGCGTCGAGTCGAGCAATTAGACAACGTACACTATGAAGCCACACTTATTTAAGATACATATATTGACCAACCTAAATACGTATATCTAGGTTACATTACTCGGGTCTAAACCGTACAAGTTGTTTGTCCTTCATTCCGAGCTTTATTCAAAGGTGAGTCTACAGTCCTGCTTTTTACATGTTTTCAGGGATGAGAATACACGCTGTTATATTTACATTTTCAAATACTTTGTATTGACATGAGTACTACACATATGCATAATGAGTTTGTTCAAAAAGCCTCTAGCTTGAATACTTTTAATACCATCGGTGTAAGCACAATTTAGATGGACGGATCCGTTAGGTTGACAACCTCACCCGATATAAACACTGTGGTGCATTTACTTTGAACATTAAATACATTTGAATAAGTGTATAACATTTTACGAGTTAAGGCGGGTATAGTGGCTTCTATACTCAGGTCATTGCTAGTATTCAGGTGCTCGGGTTATGTAAATGATAGAATCTCGTGGTCAAGGAAACTAAACTATTTTTCTGATAAATGTTTTTCAGATACTGTTACATTATTTTAAACCTGTAGATTCACCAACATTATTTGTTGACCTGTTTTTGCGTGTTGTTATTCTCAGGTCCTTAAGAGGTATGCTTTCACTGTGTTTGCTGCATGACTGGCCGTGGAGTCAGCATTTGATTTTAAAGAACATTATTTATTTTTGCATTTAAAACTTTTATACTATTTAAATACTGTTGGCTTGTGGTTACGATCACAACAGTGTGTCTATTTTGGGATTATTGACTCATGTTTTTGAAAGTTAATTTTTAAATAAAATTAAATGTGATTGCTTTAAACATCTCATATAGAGGGCGTAACTATTAACTATGGGACCTGAATTAACACACCGTCAGATGGTAATTTGGCGGAGTGTTATAATTGGTATCAGAGCTAACGGTTCGTAGGGAAACTAGGACTTGCATTAGTGTGTCTGATTTGGTCATTAGGACACCTTGATAAGTCTAGACTAGGACCGGGACTTAGTCATTACATGAGTACTTTGTGACTAACGTTATTTACTTGACTAATCTGTTTCGTTTGTGTTCTTGTACTATGAGTTAGATGTCACAGGATTCAGGAAGCAGTGACAGCAACTCCAGTGTGGCTGAGGTGAATGCTCCTGCCCCAGCACCAACACCTGCTCCTCATCAGATACCTAACCATCCCGTGAACCTTTATGCATTGTATTTGGTTCATACTAACCGTAACAGGGATATTGTTGATCGTGTTAACGCTTTGAGCGATATTTCTAGGACATATCCGCACCCCGATGATCTTGAGAGGATGGAGGAAAGAGTCACATGTATAAATACTTATATGTACGAGGCTGAAGCGTGGTTCGTTGAGATGGCGGGATTGATAGCAGCCTTGACTGCCAGAGTTGCTGCGTTAGAGGCGGAACGTAATAGGCAAAGGAATGAGGGACCTGCCTCCCGTACCCGACAGAAGAGGAAGTGAAGGGTCGTTGACCATGAGCTTCTTTTTCTTTTTCATCCGCCATACTTTCTTTAATTGATTATATAAGACTTACCGGGTGTTATAAACCGGGCTATTAGCACATTATGTTTATTGTTTGGTTTACTACTTTGGAATTTGGTTTATCACTTTCGGATTTTATTTATATAATGGTGGATTATGCTATTAGTAACTATTATCTTTTATTGCATGCGGTATTATTCCATATTTAGTAACTTTGTATGATCATAATACTTGTGTTATGTTATACTACTACTGTTGCCATTAATGTTACTACTTAGTGTTACTACCACTACTATCACTACATGACACTAGTACGACTATTACTACCACTAGTGTTACTACTATCACTACTAATACTACTTACGCTACTTCTCACTACTAGCGAATCTTTTCGTACTATTATTTACTAGTCTTCAACACTCGTTGCTAGTATATTTTTAATAACTCTATTTTTCATTGATCTTACTTCGATGTATCGTTTGTGTAGAAGGAGACCATGTTTACTACAGAAATGCTCGAGGCTCAAGTTGAAGAACTCGTTAACCAACGTGTGACGGAAGCTCTTATAGCTACGGTTTTTGATTGCACGATTGAGAAATATTGTCCCAGACGAGAGCGGATAAGGTGGGAAAATGACCTTCTGAACTTAAGGGTCATTGGAAACGACATTTTTAGTTACACTAACCGATTCCAGGAGCTATCGTTGCTTTGCCCACCTTTGTTCTCATCAGCGGAAAGAGCAATCGAGAGGTACATGTCGGGATTTCCGATGGAAGTGTTTGGTTTTGTCCTTTCCCATCAACCAAAGACAATACTCGGAGTCATCAACATGGCGATAAACAGGATGAGGCAAGTTAGCCAATCGGAAGGAAAAGAGATGCCTGTTACAGGAAATGGAGTTAATGGGAAAAGGAAACGAAGTGAGAATATTGTTGGAAGTCTCGCACAGAACCGAGGTGAGAGGCAAGGGATGCCCCGTAACTTCGAGAAAGGATCTTCATCCAACACGAATTACCAGGGAAAACTACCATTGTGCAGAAAATGTGGAAGGCACCACCATAGGTGATAATGCTAAAAACGAACATATATTTCATAGCATTATCCCTCAAGAAAGACAAGCTTTTAGTTGCAATTGTTCTAATTTCAAGTAATTATCGTTTAAATAATAAAAGGTGAAGACAAAAGATAGATTCGACGAATTGAAGACGCAAATGACCAAAAAGCTCAAAAGTACAAAGTACAATCAAAGTGGTTCAAATTATTGATGAGAAACGTCTCAAAATTACAAGAGTACAAGACGCAAAACGCAAAGTACAAGATATTAAATTGTACGCAAGGACGTTCGAAAATCCAGAACCGGGACCAGAGTCAACTCTCAACGCTCGACGCAACGGACTAAAAATTACAAGTCAACTATGCACATGAATATAATATAATATATAATTAATTCTTAAAATTATTTATATATTATATTATTATTTAAAAACCATCGGCAAGAAGCAAACAACAACATGTGAACTCTCCCAGCTGGCCATGCGATTGCATGACCAGGAAGAAGGAAAACCATGCGATCGCATGGCCCCAATTATCAGGCCACATCTATAAATTTCGCGTGTTTTGGATCAAATTAACACATCTTTTTCTTTATCTATCTCTCACTCGTATATATATATATATATATATATATATTAATTTTAATTATAATTATAATTTTAATAATAAGGGTATGTTAACGAATGTTGTAAGGGTGTAAGTCGAAATTCTGTTCGTGTAACGCTACGCTATTATTAATCATTGTAAGTTATGTTCAACCTTTTTAAATTAATGTCTTGTAGCTAAGTTATTATTATGCTTATTTAAGCCGAAGTAATCATGATGTTGGGCTGAATATTAAAATTGGGTAATTGGGCTTTGTACCATAATTGGGGTTTGGATAAAAGAACGACACTTGTGAAAATTAGACTATGGGCTATTAATGGGCTTTATATTAACTAAATGATACCTCGTTAATTTAATATATAGACTTATAATTTGACGTATTTATATATAACCACATACGCTTGACTGGGTACGGTGGGCGGGATATCTATAAATACCAATAATTATTCATTTGACCGGACACGGAACTGGATTAATAGTTAATAGACTTGTTGAAACAGGGGTGAATTACATACAAGGGTAATTGGTGTAATTATTAACAAATTAGTAAAACCTTAGACTACACGCAGTCGATAACCTGGTGTATTCATTAAACAAAGTATTAAGACCCTGTTACAATTCGAATCCCCAATTAGTTGGAATATTTGACTTCGGGTATAAGGATAATTTGACGAAGACTCTCGCACTTTATATTTATGAGTGATGGACTATTATGGACAAAACCGTATGGACATATCAAATAATCCAGGACAAAGGACAATTAACCCATGGTACTAAACTAAAAACAACACGTCGAACATCATGATTACGGAAGTTTAAATAAGCATAATTCCTTTATTTCATATTTAATTTCCTTTATTTCGTATTTAATTGCACTTTTAATTATCGCACTTTATTTACTGTCATTTTATTTAATTTCACTTTTAATTATCGTACTTTTTAATTATCGCAATTTTATTTTATCGCACTTTTATTTATCGTAATTTCATTATTGTTATTTACTTTATGCTTTAAATTAAGTCTTTTATATTTTTAATATTTTACATTAGGTTTTAACTGTGACTAAACTTTTAAAATCGACAAACCGGTCATTAAACGATAAAAAAAACCCCATTTTATAATAATAATAATAATAATACTACTTATATATATTTATATTTTTTTTACAATTATAAGTTTTAAAAATATAGCGTTAAACTTGGCTAAGATCCCTGTGGAATGAACCGGACTTACTAAAAACTACACTACTGTACGATTAGGCACACTACCTATAAGTGTTGTAGCAAGGTTTAGGTATATCCACTCTATAAATAAATAAATAACTTGTGTAAAATTGTATCGTATTTAATAGTATTTCCTAGTAAAAATTAATACTATTTCATATACCCCTCACATAACATCAAGTATTTTTGGCGCCGCTGCCGGGGAAATAACATCGCCGAAAGCGCAACGCTATATATAAAAAAAAAATTATTAAGTTCTTTGTATAAAAATATACATTTTAAATATTAAAAATATAAAAATATAAAAAGAAAAACAAAATCTATATATTTGTTATTAAGAGTTGTTAAATATATATAAAGTTAAAAAGTATTTTTATTTTAGTTTTTAAAATTAAATTTTTATTTAAGTTACATATATTTTATATAATCTAAAAACAGGAAAAAATAATAAAACACTCGGCCCAGAACTGTAGCAGCCCACACCTGATCGGAAACCTTACTCCATGCGACCGCATGGAGTTTTAACTCCAATCTCATGCGATCGCATGACTGGTTCTGACACGCCAGGTTTGACTTCCAACATCATTAATTACGGAGTAATTATTATTATTATTAATTTAAACCCTAGTTAGGGTTAGTGTATTTAATTATTTAGTTTTAGTTTTAGATTTAATTAATTTGCATTATTTAGTTTTTATTTGTTTTAATAAATTATAAACTTAATACTTTTATAAAATAAATAATATAAAATTAATATTTTTATAAAAATTGTACTTTTTACAACTTTAAGTTTATTTTTATATTTTGTATCTTTTTATTTATTTTAGCATAATATTTGTATTTTTCGTTCGTATTTAGTTTTAAGTCATAGTTTTTGCCATAGTTATTTTTATTTCTAGATTTTTAGGCTTTACCGTAAAATCCCTTAAGTGCTTTTTCTTTAGACTAAGATTTAGGTGCTTTAGAATTTTGCGACGCCATTTTATAAATTTTAGTACTTTTTAAGTTTATACCGTTTTGGATATAGTATTCCTTTTAAGCTTTAATACCTTTAGACGTAACTTTTAATTCTTAGTTTTTAGACTTTTAAGTTTCGACGTGCTACGTTCTTTTTATTATTTTTCGACCTTTTATTTTTCGACGTTTTCCGACGCACTCTTTTTTCTTTCTTATTTTTCGCCGCTCTAGTTTTTAGGACTTAGAATTTTTTTTTTTCTATTTCTTCTCTAAAATTTCTTTAGATTTCTACGAAAAATTATTTTAAACGGTTAAATCGATAGACATCCTAAATTTTCTGGTTCGTAGTAATAGTTGGATTTGTTAGTGGTTGAGTTGTGAGCTTCCGATTTAAAGGGTTCTGGCTCCCTGCTGTATCTATTGGCTATTCGAAACGTGGGCAAAATCAGAAAAGTCTATTAATTTGATAACTTATATAATTTTTTATGTTTTATAACTAATAGGATATTCAGTGAATGCACCGAGCAAAACGTTTATCACCTTTTATACGTTCACCACCTGTAACTCGATCAAGACATCTAGCCAATATTATCGCCGTTGATTTTTCTTTAGAATCGTCATCAAGTCGACCAAGTACTCCAATTCAAATTTCCAATAATCCATTTTTTGAACCCGACCTCACAATTGAGAATCCGAAGGATATTCAGGGACAATTCAGAGATCTTGAACCATTAATCTTTCCTCCGGAACCACCAATCATTCAAACGGAGATTGTCGAGGAACAACCCATTAAATCAGAATACTCTAGTGATTCAGATTCAACAAATTCAATCATGAAAAATCTGGAACCTTTAAGTATGGAAGACCGAATGAGAGCTAAACCCACTGGCCAAGGTCACGCAATTACTCAACCTGACATAAATGCGCCAGATTATGAAATCAAAGGACAAATCCTACACATGGTAACTAATCAATGCCAATTTAGTGGTGCGCCGAAGGAAAATCCAAACGAACACCTTCGTACATTTAATAGGATCTGTACTCTATTTAAAATCCGAGAAGTGGAGGATGAACAGATATATCTCATGTTATTTCCCTGGACTTTAAAGGGAGAAGCCAAAGATTGGTTAGAATCATTACCTGAAGGGGCGATTGATACATGGGACGTTTTAGTTGAAAATTTTCTTAAACAATTCTTTCCGGCATCTAAAGCCGTGAGACTTCAAGGAGAAATTGTTACGTTCACACAAAAGCCAAACGAAACTCTATATGAAGCGTGAACAAGATTTGGAAAGTTATTGAGAGGATGTCCGCAACATGGTTTAGACACTTGTCAAATAGTACAAATATTCTACCAAGGATGCGACATCACTATAAGAAAAGACATAGATATAGTAGCTGGTGGTTCCATTATGAAGAAAACAGCAACTGACGCTTACAAAATTATTGATAACACTGCTTCCCACTCACATGAGTGGCACCAAGAAAAAGATATCGTTAGATCATCTAAAGCAGCTAGAGCCGATTCTAGCCATGATTTTGATTCCATTTCTGCAAAGATAGATGCTGTTGAGAGACGAATGGAAAAGATGACTAAAGATATTCACTCAATACGAATTAGTTGTGAGCAGTGTGGAGGACCACATTTGACAAAAGATTGTGTCAGTATTGAACCAACAATAGAACAAAGAGAGAATGTTTCATACATGAACCAAAGGCCTAGAAATAATTATCAGAATAATTATCAACCGCCAAGACCAATCTACAATCAAAATCAGAATTATAACCGAAATGTTCCATACAACAACCAACAAGGTCCTAACAATCAACAAGTATCCAACAATACTTACAATCAGCAAAGACCTAATTTTCAAAACAAACCCCCACAAACCGATGATAAAAAGCCAAATTTAGAAGATATGATGTCGAAGCTAGTTGAATCTCAAACGCAGTTTTTCACATCTCAGAAACAAACCAATGAATAAATTGCTCAAGCATTTAAAAATCAACAAGCTTTTATTCAAAATTTGGAATAAGAAGTAAGTAACCTAGCAAGGTTGATAGGTGAAAGAAAACCGGGAAGTCTGCCTAGTGATACAAATGCTAACCTCCAGAATGAAACAGCTAAAGCCATTACCACAAGAAGTGGTATTACACTTAAACCACCTGAAATGCCTGTAATTTCTGATGAAGCTATTTCTACTCTACAAGAACCACAATCTGAGCAAGATAAGGAAATAGAACCGGTAGTTGAAAAGGTTAATGAAGATAACACAATTAAGACTAAACCTTATGTTAAACCATACCAACCACCACTTCCTTACCCGCGTAAAATGAGAAAAGAGAGACTTGAAACCGAGCAATCCAAATTCTTGGATATGTTTAAACAAATAAATGTTAATCTTCCTTTCATTGATGTGATTTCAAGAATGCCTAGATATGCTAAATTCTTGAAAGATCTAATCACAAATAGAAAGAAAATGGAAGAACTGATAATGCTAAAAACGAACATATATTTCATAGCATTATCCCTCAAGAAAAACAAGCTTTTAGTTGCAATTGTTCTATTTACAAGTGATATTCGTTTAAATAATAAAAGGTGAAGACAAAAGACAGATTCGACGAATTGAAGACGCAAACGACCAAAAAGCTCAAAAGTATAAAATACAATCAAAGAGGTTCCAATTATTGATAAAAACGTCTCAAAATTACAAGAGTACAAGACGCGAAACACAAAATACAAGATATTAAATTGTACGCAAGGACGTTCGAAAATCCGGAACCGGGACCAAAGTCAACTCTCAACGCTCGACGTAACGGACTAAAAATTACAAGTCTACTATGCACAAGAATAAAATATAATGTTTAAATAATTATATAAATTATTTATATATTATATAATATTATATAAACCGTCGGCAGAATGCAAACAACAACATGTGGGCTGAAAAAAGGAGCCATGCGATCGCATGGCCTGGAAGGCAAAAAGCCATGCGATCGCATGGTGAGCAGTATCAGGTATGGTCCTATAAATTCGCGTGTTTTGGATCAGTTTTTAGAAAATATATCCATCCATCTCTCTATATATATACGTAAATATATTTATATTTATATTTTAATTTTAATTTTAATTTTAAATTCTAATAATATGGGTATGTTAGTGAATGTTGTAAGGGTGTAAGTCGAAATTCTGTCTGTGTAACGCTACGCTATTTTTAATCACTGTAAGTTATGGTTAATATTATTTTTAATTTAATGTCTCGTAGCTAAGTTATTATTATGCTTATTTAAGACGAAGTAATCATGATGTTGGGCTAAAAATATTAAGATTGGGTAATTGAGCTTTGTACCATAATTGGGGTTTGGACAAAAGAACGACACTTGTGGTTAGACTATGGGCTATTAATGGGTTTTATATTAACTAAATGATACCTCGTTAAATTAATATATAGACTTATAATTTGACGTATTTATATGTAACCACATACGCTTGACTGGGTACGGTGGGCGGGATATCTATAAATACCAATAATTGTTCATCTTACCGGACACGGAACTGGATTAATAGTTAATAGACTTGTTGAAACATGGGTGGATTACATTCAAGGGTAATTATTGTAATTGTTAACAAAGTAGTAAAACCTTGGTTTACACACAGTCGATAACCTGGTGTATTCATTAAACAAAGTATTAAGACCTTGTTACAATTCGAATCCCCAATTAGTTGGAATATTGGACTTCGGGAATAAGAATAATTTGGCGAAGACTTCCGCATTTTATGATTATGACTGATGAACTATTATGGACAAATCCGTATGGACATATTGAATAATCCAGGACAAAGGACAATTAACCCATGGGAATAATCTAAAATCAACACGTCAAACATCATGATTATGGAACTTTAAATAAGTATAATTCTTTTATTTCATATTTAATTGCACTTTTAATTATCGCACTTTTATTTATTGTCATTGTATTTAATTGCACTTTTAATTATCGTACTCTTTAATTATCGCAATTTTATTTTATCGCACTTTTATTTATCGCAATTTCATTATCGTTATTTACTTTATGCTTTAAATTAAGTTATATTTATATTTTACATTAGGTTTTAACTGCGACTAAAGTTTTAAAATTGACAAACCGGTCTTTAAACGGTAAAAACCCCCTTTTTATAATAATAATATTACTTATATATTTTTGTATTTTTACAAATATAGTTTTTAAATATATAGCGTTAATCTTGTTTAAAAGTCTCCCTGTGGAACGAACCGGACTTACTAAAAACTACACTACTGTACGATTAGGTATACTGCCTATAAGTGTTGTAGCAAGGTTTAGGTATATCCATTCTATAAATAAATAAATATCTTGTGTAAAATTGTAACGTATTTTATAGTATTTCGTTGTAAAAATAATACTATTTCCTAGTACACCTCGCACACATCAAGTATTTTTGGCGCCGCTGCCGGGGACATTCTTGCTTAAAACGCTGGAAGCGTAACGCTATATATATATATAAAAAAACCGAAAAAAAGATTTTTATTAATTTTTAGTTTACTTTTATAAAAATACGCTTTTGTAAAAATACGTTTTAAATATTCGAAAATATAAAAATAAAAACAAAAATTATATAATTTTAATAGGTTGTTAAATATATATATAAAACTATAAAGGTTTCTTTATTTTTATTTTGTAAAAATATAAGTTTTATTTAATTTATATAAATATATTATATAAATATATAAAACAGAAAACTAAAAAAAAAAATTTAATAAAAACACTCGAGGCCCGTACTGTAACTGCCCAAAGCCTGGCCCGAAATCTTTATCCATGCGATTGCATGGATTTTTAAAGTGAGGACCATGCGATCGCATGGCCCTGTCTAACACGCCCTAATTGACTTTTCACTGCAATCATTACGGAGTAATTATTATTATTATTTAATCAAAACCCTAATTAGGGTTAGTGTATTAATTTAATTTTTATTTTAGTTTTTGTATTTAATTTGTTTTATATATTTAGTTTATTTAGTTTTATTAATATATAAAATTAATAGTTTTATAAAATAAATAATATAAAAATAATATTTTTATAAAAATTGTACTTTTTACAACTTTAAGTTTATTTTTTTATATTTTTTATATTTTGTATCTTTTTATTCGTTTTAACGTAATATTTGTATTTTTCGCTCGTATTTAGTTTTAAGATATAGTTTTTGCCATAGTTATATTTATTTCTAGATTTTTAAGATTTGTCGAAAAATCCCTTAAGTGCTTTTTCTTTAGACTAAGATTTAGTTGCTTTAGAGTTTTGCGACGCCGTTTTTATATTTTTGTACCCTTTTTAAGTTAATGCCATTTGGGATATAGTTTTTCTTTTAAGCTTTAATATTTTTAGACGCAACTTTTAATTCTTAGTTTTTAATTCCTTTTTAACTTTCGACGCGCTACTTTCTTATTTTTATTTTTCGACGCTTATTATTTTTCGACCTTTTATTTTTTTTCGACATTTTTCGACGCGCTCTTTTTCTTTCTTATTTCTCGACGCTCTAGTTTTTAGGACTTAGATTTTTTCTATTTCTTATCTAAAATTTCTTTAAATTTAAACGAAAAATTATTTTAAGTGGTTAAATTGATAGACATCAAATTTTTTTGGTTCGTAGTAATAGTTGGATTTGTACGTGGACCGGGTTATTGGAGCCAAACAGTACTCAATTATATTGAGATCAAACGAATCCTGCCCCTCTGCTGCATCTTTTGGCTATTCGAAACGTGGGCAAAAACAGAAAAGTCTATTAATTGGATAACTTATATAATTTTTCTTTCTTTTTAAAAACTAATAGGATATTCAGTGAATGCACCGAGCAAAACGTTCACCACCTTTTGTACGTTCACCACCTGTAACCAGATCAAGACATCTAGCAAATATTGTCGCCGTTAATTTTTCTTTAGAATCGTCATCCAGTCGACCAAGTACTCCAACTCAAATTTCCGATAATCCATTTTTTGAACCCGACCTCACAATTAAGAATCCAGAGAATATTCAGGGACAATTCATAGATCCTGAACCACTAATTTTTCCTCCGAAACCACCAATCATTCAAACAGAGATTGTAGAGGAACCAACCATTAAATCAGAATCCTTTAGTGATTCAGATTCAACAAATTCAATCATGGAAAATCTGGAACCTCTAAGTATGGAAGACCGAATGAGAGCTAAACGCACTGGCCAAGGTCACGCAATTACTCAACCTGACATTAATGCGCCAGATTATGAAATCAAAGGACAAATCCTACACATGGTAACTAATCAATGCCAATTTAGTGGTGCGCCAAAGCAAGATCCAAATGAACATCTTCGTACATTTAA
The DNA here is from genome assembly GCF_046630445.1 of Rutidosis leptorrhynchoides. Taxonomy (NCBI): domain Eukaryota; kingdom Viridiplantae; phylum Streptophyta; class Magnoliopsida; order Asterales; family Asteraceae; genus Rutidosis; species Rutidosis leptorrhynchoides. The sequence goes on along the minus strand of NC_092340.1, from coordinate 106,637,798 downwards.
TAGGATCTGCACTCTATTTAAAATAAGAGAAGTGGAGGATGAACAGATATATCTCATGTTATTTCCCTGGACTTTAAAGGGAGAAGAAAAAAATTGGTTGGAATCGTTACCTGAAGGGGCGATTGATACATGGGATGTTTTAGTTGAAAATTTTCTTAAACAATTCTTTCCTGCATCTAAAGCCGTGAGACTTCAAGGAGAAATTGTTGCGTTCACACAAAAGCCAAATGAAACTTTATATGAAGCATGGACAAGATTTGGAAAGTTATTGAGAGGATGTCCGCAACATGGTTTAGACACCTGTCAAATAGTACAAATATTCTACCAAGGATGTGACATCGATATAGCAGCTGGTGGTTCTATTATGAAGAAAACCGCAACTGATGCTTATAAAATTATTGATAACACTGCTTCCCACTCACATGAGTGGCACCAAGAAAAAGATATCGTTAGATCATCTAAAGCAGCTAGAGCCGATTCTAGCCATGACTTAGATTCTATTTCCGCAAAGATAGATGCTGTTGAGAGACGAATGGAAAAGATGACTAAGGATATTCACTCAATACGAATTAGTTGTGAGCAGTGTGGAGGACCACATTTGACAAAAGATTGTCTCAGTATTGAACTAACAATGGAACAAAGAGAGAATGTTTCATACATAAACCAAAGGCCTGGAAATATTTATCAGAATAATTATCAACCTCCAAGACCAATCTACAATCAAAATCAGAATTATAACCGAAATGTTCCATACAACAACCAACAAGGTCCTAACAATCAACAAGTATCTAATAATACTTACAACCAGCAAAGACATGTTTTTCAAAACAAACCACCACAAACTGATGATAAAAAGCCAAATTTAGAAGACATGATGTCGAAGCTAGTTGAATCTCAAACTCAATTTTTCACATCTCAGAAATAAACTAATGAACAAAATGCTCAAGCATTTAGAAATCAACAAGCTTCTATTCAAAATCTGGAACAAGAAGTAAGCAACCTAGCAAGGTTAATAGGTGAAAGAAAACCGGGAAGTCTACCTGGTGATACAAATGCTAACCCCCGAAATGAAACAGCTAAAGCCATTACCACAAGAAGTGGTATTACACTTAAACCACTTGAAATACCTGTAATTTCTGATGAAGCTATTCCTACTCTACAAGAACCACAATCTGAACAAAATAAGAAAAAAGAACCGGTAGTTGAAAAGGTTAATGAAGATAACACAGTTAAGGCTAAACCTTATGTTAAACCATACCAACCACCACTTCCTTACCCAAGTAAAATGAGAAAAGAGAGACTTGAAGCCGAGCAATCCAAATTCTTGGATATGTTTAAACAGATAAATGTCAATCTTCCTTTCATTGATGTGATTTCAGGAATGCCTAGATATGCTAAATTCTTGAAAGATCTAATCACAAATAGAAAGAAAATGGAAGAACTCTCAGCTGTTACTGTGAATGCTAATTGTTCTGCAGTGCTGTTGAATAAGATACCAGAAAAATTTTCTGATCCAGGAAGTTTCACGATTCCATGTTTTCTGGGTAGTCTTAGTTCAATAGAAGCATTAGCAGATTTAGGTGCTAGTATAAATTTAATTCCGTATTCACTATACGTTAAACTAGACCTTGGAGAATTGAAACCAACACGAATAAGCATACAACTAGTCGATCGATCAGTAAAATATCCTAGAGGGATAATGGAGAACATGCTAGTTAAAGTTGGTACTTTAGTATTTCCAGTAGATTTTGTTATTCTGGACATGGAAGAAGATTCTCGAGTTCCTCTCATATTAGGAAGACCATTCTTAAACACGGCTAAAGCAATAATAGACGTGTTTGGTAAGAAACTGACCCTAAGTATAGAGGACGAGAGTGTTACCTTTTCAGTTGATAGAGCAATGTAACAACTGCAATCTGCAGATGATACATGTTATTATATTCAAACTATAGAATCACATGCAGAATTGTTAGAAGAATTTTCAGAATTACAAGGAACAGGAGAATGTTCTTTAGGAGAAGGAACTGAACCAATTGAAGAAACTGAAATGTTAGCTACACTTATGGCTAATGGATATGAACCAACAACAGAAGAAATTCAAATGCTAAAAGAATAAGAAAGATATCGATATAAATCATCGATAGAAGAACCACCGAAATTAGAGTTAAAGCCACTTCCAAACCATTTGGGATATGCTTATTTACACGGTGAATCTGAATTACCTGTAATAATATCGTCTTCTCTTACTGAAAATGAAAAATCTCAACTCATTTCTGTGTTAAAAGCCCATAAACTAGCTATTGCATGAAAAATTCATGACATTAAAGGAATAAGTCCTTCGTATTGCACACATAAAATCCTTATGGAAGAAGGTCATAAAACGTATGTGCAACGCCAACGAAGACTAAATCCTAATATGCAAGATGTTGTTAAGAAAGAAATTATTAAACTGCTTGATGCAGGTTTAATTTATCCAATTTCTGGTAGTCCATGGGTAATCCCAGTTCAATGCGTACCTAAGAAGGGTGGCATGACTGTCATCACAAATGAGAAAAATGAGCTTATTTCTACTAGGACTGTAACAGGATGGCGTGTTTGTATTGATTATAGAAAATTAAATGACACCACCAGAAAAGATCACTTTCCCTTACCTTTCTTTGATCAAATGTTGGAAAGATTAGCCGGAAATAGTTACTATTGTTTTCTTGATGGTTTTTCCGGATATTTTCAAATTCCAATAGCACCCGAGGACCAAGAGAAAACCACATTCACGTGCTCTTATGGTACTTTTGCTTACAAACGCATGCCATTTGGACTTTGCAACGCCCCTGCAACCTTTCAAAGGTGCATGATGGCGATTTTTCATGACATGATAGAAGAATGCATGGAAGTTTTCATGGATGACTTTTCAGTCTTCGGTGATACTTTTGAAACATGTCTAGTTAATCTTGAACGAATGCTTATTAGATGCGAACAATCAAATCTAGTACTTAATTAGGAGAAATGCCATTTCATGGTTAAAGAAGGCATCGTTCTTGGACATAAAATCTCAAATGAAGGAATTGAAGTGGATAGAGCTAAAGTAGATGTAATTGCTAAACTTTCACATCCCACCAATGTTAGAGGAGTTAGGAGTTTTCTAGGGCATGCCGGTTTTTACTGACGTTTCATAAAAGATTTTTTCTAAAATTGCCACTCCTATGAATAAACTCCTAGAAAAGGATGCTCCATTCATCTTTTCAGATGAATGTATCAAATCTTTTAATATTCTTAAAGAAAAACTCACTAATGCGCCAATCATGATAACTCCAAATTGGAATCTACCGTTTGAACTTATGTGCAATGCAAGTGATTTTGCAATGGGAGCCGTTTTATGACAAAGGATTGAAAAACGATTTCAACCTATTTATTATGCTAGTAAGACGTTACAAGGAGCACAAACGAACTATACAACTACTGAACAAGAACTCCTTGCTATTGTCTTTGCTTTTGACAAATTTCGATCATATCTCGTTCTAGCTAAAACGGTGGTCTATACCGACCATTCTGCTCTTAGATACCTATTTTCAAAACAAGATACTAAACCAAGATTAATCCGTTGGATCTTACTCTTACAAGAGTTTGATATTGAAATCCGAGATAAAAAGGGAGCAGAAAATCTCGCCGCTGATCATCTTTCTCGTCTTGAAAATCCTGAATTAGAAGTTCTAAATGAATCGGCCATACAAGACAACTTTCCTGATGAATATCTATTGAAGATAGATTATAATGAAATTCCATGGTTTTCAGACTATGCAAACTACTTAGTATGTGGATTCCTTGAAAAAGGGTTATCGTACCAAAAATGAAAGAAATTCTTTAGTGATATAAAACACTATTTCTGGGAAGATCCACATTTGTTTAAAAGTTATTCCGATGGAATAATACGCCGATGTGTATTCGGAGATGAAGCTAGTCAAATTTTAAACCATTGTCACACAGGACCAGCAGGAGAGCATTATGGGCCTCAACTTACAGCAAGAAAAGTTTACGATGCTGGATTCTATTGGCCTACAATTTTCAAAGACGCACACCTTCTTTGCAAATCCTGTGATGCTTGTCAAAGGGCCGGAAAAATAAGTCAACGTGATGAAATGCCACAAAATGTCATTCAAGTATGTGAAATATTTGACATTTGGGGTATTGACTTTATGGGCCCATTTCCAAAATCTCATAATAATCTCTACATTCTCGTTGCCATTGATTATGTATCTAAATGGATGGAAGCACAAGCTCTCCCAACTAACGATGCACGAGTTGTAGTCAACTTTTTAAAACATCTTTTTGCTAGGTTTGGAACACGGAAAGCTTTAATAAGTGATCGGGGTACTCATTTCTGTAATAATCAACTTGAGAAAGTTCTCAATACATATGGAGTAACTCATAAAATCTCCACTGCATATCATCCACAAACAAGTGGACAAGTTGAAAATACCAATCGAGCTTTAAAACGTATTCTAGAGAAAACCGTAGGATCAAATCTGAAGGAATGGTCCATTAAATTGGAGGATGCACTCTGGGCTTTTAGAACAGCCTACAAAACTCCAATTGGAACCACACCTTTTAAACTCGTTTACGGAAAAGCATGTCATCTTCTAGTAGAAATTGAACACAAAGCATTTTGGGCTTTGAAGACATGTAATCTTGATTTACATGAAGCCGGACTTCTACGATTAAGTCAATTAAACGAATTAGAAGAATTAAGACATGAAGCATACGAAAATTCGTTAATCTATAAAGAAAGAACGAAGAAATGGCATGATAAAAGAATCAAAAGTTCAAAAGAATTTAAAGAAGGAGACAGAGTTCTTCTTTTCAATTCACGATTCAAGCTATTTCCTGGAAAATTGAAATCAAGATGGTCTGGACCATTCATAGTCAAAAGAGTTTTCCCATACGGAACAGTAGAGTTAATAAATTCAAATGAGATTGAATTTAAAGTTAATGGTCACAGAGTTAAACATTACATATATGGTCCAATGGAAGTTGACAATGAAGTCAATCATAATTTCACCACCCAAGAAAACCTTCAAAATGATAACATAAATATGTTATCAACAACATATGAAAATAAAAATTGGAAAATAGGGAGGATTTAAATTTGAGTGATGAAGAAGAATTCTTATACAAACCTCCCATTCCAAGAAATGAAGAAAAATATGAACAAGAAGTTCAAATAGAAGTGAAAGAACCAAGAAAAGAACACCCGAAAAAGGTTTACAAACCAACTCGTCTTACTAAAGCAGGAGACCCGGGTGAATTTATCATTTCTTGCTTGCTTAATGATGGTGCTGTATATAATGGACTCGCAGATTTAGGAGCAAGTGCAAATATTATGCCTCTTTCCTTATACAAAAGATTAGGTATGGGTAAATTAAAACCAATCAAAATAGGTGTTCAATCATTTGACCTAACCATTAAACACCCGGTTGGAATAGCAAATAATTTACTTGTTAAGTTTGAACTTTGTTGCAAACTTCATAGTGATTAATATGGAGGAAAACCTTGATACTCCTCTAATTTTAGGTCGCCCATTTTTAGCAACCACCGAGGCATTCATTGAAGTAAGAGAAGGTAGAATGTCACTTAGGGATGGTGATAAATCGATCACCTTTGTGAATCGAAAGTTTAGATCTCCACCAACCAAAACTGTTAGACCAATAAAAACGCATAAGTATGGGGAAGATGAAGAAACACTTAATGATGATCCGATCACAAAGAACCCCGTTGATGATAAGAAATTAGATGAACCCGTTTTTAACAGTTCAACGAAGAAACTTTATAAATGGATTCACGATGCTAAGATTATGGAAAACTTTAAGTTATGTAACCGATTACTATCCAATTTATCGCCAAAAGAAAAGGCGATGTTAGTTGAATTTGTGAAAGCTACGGAGGAAATCAAAAAATGGATTGAAGAAAAAGTCAGAGATATACAAATTGTTGATGATCCAATTGTAAACGAAGTTAATCACAATTTCGACACCACAGCTAACTAAGTGTGGGGAGAATCAAGTCTTTAAAGGATAATATGTATTTCGGTTAGAGTTAGATTTTCTGTTTTCATGTAGTTCTCGAGAATGGAATCCGAATGGTCTTTCCCTAGCAGACCCTAAAGAACTAGTCTTCTCCCCCCATTCTGAATTTTTATTTTTTTTAGGTTTTACGAGATGAAGACTTCCTGTGAACTAAACCATGGTCTAATGCTACACGCTTTGATCACTAAACGTAATAATGACACCCTTCCAAGTGAAATAGTATCATTAATCAGAGGTAAATTGGACGGAGTAAGAAAAGAATCCAGGAACGAAAATAATAAGTTACAGTTTGGTAAAGGAAAATCAAAATCCGCAGCGAAAAGAAGAGCACAACACCTTGAAAGATGTCACAAATGCGGAAAATGGTCACACGAAGGAAAATGCTCGACGAATCAGACATATTTCAATACCAAATTCGTTACTTTATGCAGAGATGGACCGTTCATATGTTTCGAAGAAAAGACATTGAATGCTCGAGGTTACGCCTATGTAGCTATCGAAAATCAATTAGTCCGACTATCTTATGAGTGGGCTAAAGCAGGTCACTAAGAATTCTATTTCACAGGTAAGTATGTACATTTTTTATTTTTATTTTTATTTTTATTTTTAACCTTTTGATAATAAACGCTAAATCGTTCGCTATAAAGTATTAAATTGGTACTCAGTAAAATTAGGTTTTGCGACCGAAATTATTGATATCATACAAAAATTTACTACATCACTGCGAAATTTACCGTTTATTCTTAAGGTATAAATATCTTTAATCAATCAACCCAAAATATTTCAGAAATTCGTCAGGAGTAAAACTAGGTAAAACAGCCGAAATTACTTTATCGAAAAGAGGGGCGTATATTTTTTGATAATATTTGATTGATTAAAGTGGGATAAAAGACCAAAAAGATTTTTAATTTTATTTTTACTTTGTTTTTAAAATTAAAATTAATATTAAATTATTAATGTAACTTTTTTAAAATTAATATATTTAAAATTGTAAATATTTGAAAAATTAATACTTTTAATATAAGTTTGTATGAATAAAAACAAAAATATAATATAAGTTTGGTGTGAATTTTTTTAATATTATTAATATGAATTTTTAATTTTATACATTTTAAATTTATGTTTTGTGTGAATTTAAAAACAAAAATTTACTTTATTTCGCTAAGTTATAAATTGATTTCTAAAAATTCGTCGTGAGTTGAAGACTAGGTCGTTGAACCGAAATTGCTCTACCCAAGGGAGGGACGAGAACTTTTATTATCATTATTTTTAATCTTATTGAATTAAAGTATGCCAAAAACATTTAAAAAACCCAAAAATCTTTACTTTTAAAACAGCGCTTTGAATTGACAAATTTTAAAATATTGTTGAGGGACGGACTAGGACATCGATCTGAAATGCCCTCATCCTAAAAAGAAACTAATTTTTAAAATTTTATTAATTATATGTTTTATAAGTTTTAAGGTTTTATATATAAAAAAAAATAATAATACTGTACCCGGACCCCCATGCGATCGCATGGGGTTTGCACTACAACCTCATGTGATCGCATGAGGCTGTATTTTTGGCCAGAAACAAAAAGGGCAGCAAGTTCTGCTCCTTCTCACTTTCAACACACACATACACGAACCATCTCCCAAATCACCTCTAAAATTCGCAATTTTTCACCATAATTCGTCAAAATTCTCGCTCTAATCATGAAATTATTCAAGAAGTTTATCAAAAAAGGTAAAAATTACACCCCTAAATCTCTTTAAATTTAATTTTTAGTGTTCTTGAGCTATATTTTACCTAATTTGATTTTGTTAGTTTCTAGTTTAATTAGAGTTAAATTGTTAGTATTTTATGCATTTATAACCTAGATTGATGCTATTTAACATAATTTGAAGCCAAAAACTTCAAAATTTTTAGAAATCTAGGGTTTGTGTTCTTGAGCAATTTGGGGCTTTTTGATTAACAGGTTATGGTCGATTTTTGTCATGAATTATTGCTAAATTGAGTAGTGTAACATGTTTAGGTAGCTAAATGATCCAAACTTTAATCCTAAACATTATTTTTGAAGATTAAAGTGGACTTTTTAGTTGCAAAATTCATGAACTTGATTAATTTGATATAATTGCCAATTGAGACTTGTTTAATTGTTAGTAATTACTATTTTGACATGTTATTTGAGTTAAATGCTTATGAACTTTGTCTACATTTTCATATGTCCTTATTTGAAAAAGTGTAGAATTGTAAAAAAATGTGAAAATGTGTATAAGTTTAATTTTGATTTAACATGTTATTGTGATTGTTTTAAGTTGTTATTTTGTTAACACTAATGCATATATGGATGCACAAATTTTATGTTTAATGTGTTTTGCAGAGAACCGATACTGGAGGTTCATCATCATTGTCATAACCCGTCCTTAACCATAAGAACGAGTTAGATAACGTATGATTTCATTGCGAGGTATTGACCTCTATATGCGACATTTTTAAAAGAACAACTGCATTTATTTTACATTACAAACCATAACTCTTATTTTAATACAAGCTTTAGACAATAAAAAGATGATTATCGTTTAGCGATAATCTTAGACTTACAAACTTTACATGTGATGATAACAATACGATTTCTAGCATATTTTACATTACAAATCCTCCGATATGCAGTTTTATTTTTGACACAAATATGCATACTCAAGATCTTGTTTAAATTCAACATGTTGCAGCGGAAGCTTCTAATTATCACTTTCGTCTTGAAGATATGAAATTTTGACTTGGTCTCCGATTGATATCACGAACCTCAAGTTACTTGGACAAGATTGCTGTAAAAGAGGAGTAAGAACCTAGAACCAAAAGGGTGATGGAATTGGATGAAAGATTGGAAGTAAGTTTGTGTTCTTGGAAGGATTCTTGAAGTGTTTTTGTAAGAGTTTTCTTATGGTGATTAAGTGATGTTTTTATGGCTAGATCTTCATGGATATTAGCTGAATGGTTATGGAGTTTAAGACTCTTAAAAGTGTGTGTGTTTTTAGCTAGAGGTTTGAGGTAAAAATGAATCAAAAATTGAAAATGGATGGAGTATAAACGGTGATGTAAAAGGTGTATAAGTTTGTAATTTTGTGAAAAAATCTTTTAATCATGTGAAATTGTCATACTAGATAACAAAAGTAGTTACCTTATACATAAGGCATTGAACAAGGGCTGGTTGGTGGTGATTTGATGTGTATATACCAATAGTAAATACGTATAGAAGCTAGGTATGATACGAGTACATGTACTCTAGATATACGTATAGAAATTTTGTGAAAAATGGAATGAGAATTCAAATATAGCTATCTTTTGTGAATACACTTATATTGTTTTATGTATTTAAGTCCTTAAAAAGTGATTAAATACATTACTTATACGATATATGTATAAACATTATAGGTCATAAGTATTTATGTCAAATAACGTTACGTATGGTTATCGTTTTGAAAACTTAAGTTAGTAGTTTCAAAATATACTTATAACTTATTGTTATTAATACAAAATGAGATATTAAAACATTCTTGGATCATGTTAAATATGTATATATGCATATATATACACAAACGTATAATTATCATATATTGTATAGTTCATGATATCATCGGTCAAACTAGACGGTCAAACGTTGTGTAAAACTCATTTCAAAAACATAAGTCTCAACAATTTGGATTGCTTATCATGTTGGTAAGGTTTAATTTATGTAAATATTAATCTTATAAGTATAGAACGATCGAAAAAGTGCGGGTCATTACAGTACCTACCCGTTAAATAAATTTCGTCCCGAAATTTTAAAATTGTACCTATTTTGCGTCATCGGAAAACAAGTGTGGATATTTTTTTTTTCATTTGATCCTCTCGTTCCCAAGTAAACTCGGGACCCCTTCGAGCATTCCAACGAACCTTAACGATCGGTATGTTGCTCTGCTTGAGCCGTTTAACTTCACGATCCATGATTTCGATTGGTTCTTCGATGAATTGTAGTTTCTCGTCGACATGGATTTCTTCAAGAGGAATGGTGAGGTCTTCCTTTGCAAGACACTTCTTAAGGTTTGAGACGTGAAATGTATTATGTACTCCTGCGAGTTGTTGTGGTAACTCGAGTCGATAAGCTACCGGTCCAATGCGTTCGATAATCTTGAACGGACCTACATATCTTGGGTTCAGTTTACCCCTTTTTCCGAAGCGTATTACACCTTTCCACGGTGACACCTTTAACATAACCATGTCACCGATCTGAAACTCTAATGGTTTCCTTCGAACATCGGCGTAGCTCTTTTGGCGACTACGCGCAGTTTTCAATCTCTCCTTGATTTGTACTATCTTCTCAGTTGTTTCGTGTATGATCTCGGGACCAGTTAATTGTCGATCTCCTACTTCATTCCAACAAATAGGAGATCTACACTTCCTTCCGTACAATGCTTCGAATGGCGCAGCTTTAATGCTCGCATGATAACTATTATTATACGAGAATTCTGCTAATGGTAGATATTTATCCCATCCGTTTCCAAAATCGATCACACATGCCCTGAGCATGTCTTTAAGAGTCTGAATCGTTCTTTCACTCTGCCCGTCGGTTTGCGGATGATACGCGGTACTCATATCCAAACGAGTTCCTACGGCCTCCTGTAGTGATTGCCAGAACTTTGATGTAAATCTACTATCACGATCGGATATAATGGAAATAGGTATTCCATGCCTTGAAACAACTTCCTTTATATAAAATCGTAATAGTTTCTCCATTCTATCCGTTTCCTTTATAGGCAAGAAATGTGCAGACTTGGTGAGACGATCAACAATCACCCAAATGGTGTCGTATCTCCAGGCAGTCTTTGGTAACTTCGTGATGAAATCCATGGTAATACCATCCCATTTCCATTCTGGAATTTCTGGTTGTTGAAGTAACCCTGACGGCTTCTGGTGTTCTGCTTTGACTTTGGAACAAGTTAAACATTCCCCAACATATGTTGCAACGTCTGTCTTTAAATTAGGCCACCAATAATATGTCTTAAGATCTTGATACATCTTTCCAACTCCAGGATGTATCGAATATCTTGTCTTATGTGCCTCGTTCAATATCAACTTCCTTAATCCACCCAACTTCGGTACCCAAATACGATTTGCAAAATATCGAGTTCCATCTTCCCGCATAACGAGTTGCTTCTCATACTTCTTCATTATTTCATTTCCTATATTTTCTTTAGTAAGTGCTTCTCGTTGAGCCTCTTTGATTTGTGAGTTGAGATTCATGCGAATTTTTATGTTCATTGCTCGTACTCGAATTGGTTCTCGTTCCTTTCTGCTTAAAGCGTCAGCCACCACATTCGCTTTCCCGGGATGATAACGAATTTCACAGTCATAGTCGTTTATTAACTCGACCCACCTACGTTGCCTCATGTTCAGCTGTTTCTGATCAAAAATATGTTGAAGGCTTTTATGATCAGTAAACACAGTGCATTTAACCCCATACAAGTAGTGTCTCCATATCTTCAATGCAAACACGACTGCTCCCAGTTCTAAATCATGCGTCGTATAATTCCGCTCGTGAATCTTCAATTATCGGGATGCGTATGCAATAACTTTCTTCTGTTGCATAAGAACGTAACCAAAACCTTGTCGCGAAGCGTCACAATATATTTCAAAATCATCGTTCCCTTCTGGTAACGATAAAATAGGCGCCGTAGTTAACTTCTTCTTTAGTAATTGGAATGCACTCTCTTGCTCAGATGTCCATTCATATTTCTTCCCTTTTTGCGTTAACGCTGTCAACGGCTTAGCTATTCGAGAAAAATCTTGAATAAACCTTCTATAATAACCGGCTAAACCCAAAAATTGGCGTATCTGCATTGGTGTCTTAGGAGTCTCCCATTTTTCAATGGCTTCAATTTTTGCTGGATCAACCTGAATTCCTTTGCTACTAACAACGTGGCCAAGAAATTGCACTTCTTTCAACCAGAAAGCACATTTAGAAAATTTAGCATATAGCTGTTCTTTTCTTAACAACTCTAATATCAACCTTAAATGCTGCTCATGCTCTTGCTCACTCTTGGAATAGATAAGAATATCATCAATGAAAACGATAACAAACTTATCTAGATATGGACTACAAACTCGATTCATGAGGTCCATGAATACAGCTGGCGCATTCGTCAATCCAAACGGCATGAACAAAAATTCGTAATGACCGTAACGTGTCCGAAAAGCAGTTTTCGGTATATCTTCTTCTTTGACGCGTAATTGATGATAGCCCGATCTTAGGTCAATTTTCGAGTACACACATGATCCTTGGAGTTGATCAAATAAGTCGTCAATTCTCGATAGTGGATACCGATTTTTGATAGTTAACTTATTTAATTCACGATAATCTATACACATTCGGAAAGATCCGTCTTTCTTCTTGACGAATAAAATTGGAGCTCCCCACGGTGAAGTACTTGGTCGTATGAATCCACGATCCAGTAATTCTTTTAACTGACTTTGAAGTTCTTTTAACTCGGACGGTGCAAGTCTATATGGAGCACGGGCAACCGGTGCAGCTCCTGGTACAAGACCTATTTGAAATTCTACAGATCTAAATGGAGGTAATCCCGGCAACTCTTCCGGAAATACTTCAGAAAAATCTCTTGCCACAGGCACGTCATTGATGCACTTCTCTTTTTCTTTCTTTTCGACTTTATTAACATGTGCTAAGATAGCATAGCACCCTTTCTTCAAGCACTTTTGAGCTTTCAAATAACTAATGAGTTTTAGCTTTGAGTTACCCTTCTCTCCATAAATCATTACTGGCGTTTTATCCTTACGAGGAATGCGAATTGCCTTCTTGGCGCACACAACTTCAGCTCCTATTTTGGACATCCAGTCCATGCCGACTATTACATCAAAACTTCCTAATTCTACGGGTATCAAATCAATCTTAAATGTTTCTCCGGCTAAATTTATTTTACAATCACAGCAAATTTTATCGGCTTTAATTAGTTTACCATTAGCTAACTCAATCATGTACTTAGCATCTAGAGGTAATGATGAACAATTCAATTTAGCGTGAAAGTCTCCACACACGTAACTTCTATCAGCACCAGTATCAAATATAATAGATGCGGATAAGTTATTAATGGTAAACGTACCCGTAACAAGCTCCGGGTCTTCACACGCCTCTCTAGCATTAATAACAAATGCTCTCCCTCGTGCAGGTCCGATATTCTTCTCTGGATTCGGGCACTGGCTCTTATAATGACCCTGTTTCCCACATCCATAACAAGTAACAGTAGCCAAAGCAGTTCTATTTGCATTAGTGGAAGGAGTCTTGGTACCATTTGTATTTGTAACGAGAGCCCTACAATCTTCAGCAAGATGACCCTTTCGATTACATTTGTTGCATACCACATTACAGTAACCAGAGTGATGTTTGTGGCATCGGTTGCATAAAGGATTTTGTCCTTTATAACCAAAGCTTAAACCACTACCCGCACCTTGCGTGATTTCTTGTTTCTTAAAAGATTGTTGTTGGTTACCTCGATCATAATTTCCATTCCACTTTCTTTTGTTACCTGATACCTTCACATCAGTATTGGATACTTTCTTATCCATGATGACCTGATCCATTAGCTCGTTTGCCATGGTTATAGCTTCATGAATTGTCTTAGGTTTCGATGCTGTAACATTTGCCTTGACCTTTTTGGGCAAACCATCTTTGTACATTTCAATCTTCCGTTCTTCGGTTGGAACCAATTCAGGACATAGCAAAACTAATTCCATGAATCGCTGATTGTAGTTGGTGATTTCAGTACCAACAACCTTCAGGCTTCGTAATTCATCTTCCAACTTTCTAACCTCGTTCCTTGGACAATACTCGTTGATTAACATTGTTTTGAATTCTTCCCAAGGAGTATCATAAGCTACATCTCCTCCTACAGCCTTCACATAATTTTTCCACCACGTGAGTGCACTATCTTGTAAAGTGCACGATGCATACTTGGTCATGTCCTTTTCAACACAACCACTTATTTTAAACACAGTCTCCATCTTTTCTATCCACCGGGTTAAACCGATCGGTCCTTCTGTTCCACTGAATGATGAGGGCTTGCAAGCTTGAAAAGTTTTGTAAGTGCACCCCACACGAGGATTTGGGTTAACTGCAGCACCTCTTGCAGCCTCGACCCATAACATTCTGTCGTTCACTCGCTGATTGATGAGTTCCTGGATTTCTTGTTCCGTCATTCGGTTCAATCGCGCCATATTCTTCTATAAGAATGAAAAGAAAATAATTATTCACATGGAATATTATAGATGTAGTGTATATTTACAGTACATTATAGCTTATTAATAATATGAACCAGGTATTATTATAAAAGCCTTTTCTTCTTATTAGCATTTTATAATTATATCTAGGGTAGTACCTACCCGTTAATGTCCATACTTAATAGCTTAGTACAGAACCAATTACTACCATCTAAATAATACTTAACCATGGAAAATTATTGCATTTCATACTTCACTATTTTACATATGCTTATCTTACATCGAACATTAAGCAAACCACACTAATAATATTATACAAAACATTATATGATCCCATGGTTTAATACGGCAGCACATCGTTTGGTCTATTTTCTAGGACGTTTAGGTTCAAAGAATCGCTTAACGCTTATCCTAGCTGTCTGCCTATATTTTGGCTGTGGGACTGAAGAACTGGATGCCGGGATAGAACGAATACGAATAGCGGGAATAGGGGTGGTAGTGTCTAGTGGAGTTGGTGCCACATCATCCTTACTAAACTCGGGATTTGAATTTTCTAGTTCATTAGCCTTTCGTTTCTTTCCTAGTTCGAACTTGTCTTTTGTAATTTCCTGTATTTCTTCCTCGGGTTCACTTTCCTCCTCGGGTTCACTTTCCGGGTTCTCTATAGTCGGTTCATCCGGAATTTGTGAGTCTTCCCCAAAGATATTATATTCGTCATCGGATAGGTTAATGACTGGAACACCATCTGAAGATTCTGGTTCGGAGTCGCTGAACGTGATGACAAGTTTTGAGCCCGACATCTATCACACAACAACTAACCCATTAGTACTACATAATATTTACATATAAATTTTAACCAACAATGATAAGCAATGGTTTTTAAATCAGACCCGGTCAAAGTCCAGACTTACTAATGTATCCTAACGACTTATCAGTTAGACACACTAACACAAACCTGGTTCGCTAAGACCACCGCTCTGATACCACATGTCATAACCCGTCCTTAACCATAAGAACGAGTTAGATAACGTATGATTTCATTGCGAGGTATTGACCTCTATATGCGACATTTTTAAAAGAACAACTGCATTTATTTTACATTACAAACCATAACTCTTATTTTAATACAAGCTTTAGACAATAAAAAGATGATTATCGTTTAGCGATAATCTTAGACTTACAAACTTTACATGTGATGATAACAATACGATTTCTAGCATATTTTACATTACAAATCCTCCGATATGCAGTTTTATTTTTGACACAAATATGCATACTCAAGATCTTGTTTAAATTCAACATGTTGCAGCGGAAGCTTCTAATTATCACTTTCGTCTTGAAGATATGAAATTTTGACTTGGTCTCCGATTGATATCACGAACCTCAAGTTACTTGGACAAGATTGCTGTAAAAGAGGAGTAAGAACCTAGAACCAAAAGGGTGATGGAATTGGATGAAAGATTGGAAGTAAGTTTGTGTTCTTGGAAGGATTCTTGAAGTGTTTTTGTAAGAGTTTTCTTATGGTGATTAAGTGATGTTTTTATGGCTAGATCTTCATGGATATTAGCTGAATGGTTATGGAGTTTAAGACTCTTAAAAGTGTGTGTGTTTTTAGCTAGAGGTTTGAGGTAAAAATGAATCAAAAATTGAAAATGGATGGAGTATAAATGGTGATGTAAAAGGTGTATAAGTTTGTAATTTTGTGAAAAAATCTTTTAATCATGTGAAATTGTCATACTAGATAACAAAAGTAGTTACCTTATACATAAGGCATTGAACAAGGGCTGGTTGGTGGTGATTTGATGTGTATATACCAATAGTAAATACGTATAGAAGCTAGGTATGATACGAGTACATGTACTCTAGATATACGTATAGAAATTTTGTGAAAAATGGAATGAGAATTCAAATATAGCTATCTTTTGTGAATACACTTATATTGTTTTATGTATTTAAGTCCTTAAAAAGTGATTAAATACATTACTTATACGATATATGTATAAACATTATAGGTCATAAGTATTTATGTCAAATAACGTTACGTATGATTATCGTTTTGAAAACTTAAGTTAGTAGTTTCAAAATATACTTATAACTTATTGTTATTAATACAAAATGAGATATTAAAACATTCTTGGATCATGTTAAATATGTATATATGCATATATATACACAAACGTATAATTATCATATATTGTATAGTTCATGATATCATCGGTCAAACTAGACGGTCAAACGTTGTGTAAAACTCATTTCAAAAACATAAGTCTCAACAATTTGGATTGCTTATCATGTTGGTAAGGTTTAATTTATGTAAATATTAATCTTATAAGTATAGAACGATCAAAAAAGTGCGGGTCATTACAATCATCATCTAGACGACCTGCTCCAGAACCTGAACCAGAAATGCAATATGAACCCGAACAAGAACCATAACAGGAACCACAACATCAGCCTGATCAACATGTACCTTATTATGATCCGCTACAGTTTGTTAATGAATTCATAGTATTTCTGATGCATCCGCCTGTAGAATACCCAACGATTCCTGAACACACGTTGCATCCTAATCTGAGATTCGATAGACGATGGAGAGATTACCTGGCATATCAAAGTAATAAATTCAAATTAGTAACGAAAGATGTAGAGGTGCCTAGGGTAATTGATTGGGATCCTTTGGAAAGGGTCCAACTTGCTGACCGTGTTATGGAGCATTTGATCCAAAGGTATGGTAGTTCTTCTTTTACTGATTAGGAACGCTTATTCACCATTCGTAGACCTGTATATAAGGAATGGTGTGTTGAGCTGATGAGTACTATAGCATTAAATGTAGATGTAGATAGATTAGATGATAGAAGTTTTCTTAGATTTATACTTGGCGGTAGGATGTACAGGATGTCCATGCTGGACATGGCCAGGGCATTAGAGATTTACACTTCTAGTGAATTGCTACTACCCAATTGTATGAATTTGATTTATCGTGGTGAAAGGGTAGATAGGAATTTTGATGCGAACGCCGTCTGGAGGCGTATGTCAGATTATAATGTTTTTGGGCGGGGAGGAACACATACCTACTTACATATTAACAAAGTCGAGCTTCATATAATTCATAGATTTTTGGCTAACTCGATTACACAGAGAGGTTACAACAAGGAAAAATTGACCTTACATGATTTATTTTACCTAAAGTGTATTCGAGACCCAAGAGGCTTTGTTAATATCCTCTACTGTGTTGGTTTTTATTTGTCTAAGATGGTGGAAGGAATACAGGAAGGGGGGATAATTGGAGGAGGTATTTTTGTTACTCTCATTGGAGAGTATTTAGGTGTAGATAAGGACCAAGGGGGTCCACTTTTGGAATATAGGGAGCAGGTTGAGCTTTTAGGATTGAGGGTTTATGCGGGTGCTAAGGTATTAAAGAGTAGACGCAACCAGGCAATACCCTATGAAGGTAGTCATCCTCAGGTAGAGAGAGGCTCAGATGAGGAGATGGAGGAAGCAGATGACATTAGGGATGTCATTCGGGAGGCTATGACTGATGTCTACCATCGTGTAGATGAGGTAGATATGATAAACGCGGAGAGATTTCGTCGGATGGAGCAGTGGCAAGCCCGGAATGATTACGAGCATTCCAGGCAACGACAGAATGATAGATGGGACTATCATCAGCGTCAGATTATGAGCTGGCTATCACCTCAGGAATACTACGTTCCGACCCGACCCGCTTACTATCCTCAACACCAGCCCGAGATGAGACCACCTTATACTCTCTACGACCCTAACCAGGCATACCAGTACACCTATCACCAACCATGGAACCCGGACGACGACATGAACTGGAATCCCTATCCAGATTGACATAGTTCCTGTTGGTGATTTTTATGATTGTTATCTTTTAATTATTTTTATTATGTTAAACATAATATATTGTGATACTTTTATTGTAATGTTTAATATTTTTAATTGTTGTACTAATATTTCATATTTGATTTGAAAGTGGGATTTTAAGTCCCATTTCAAATTACAATGCTTGTTTATATTTGTATGTATGTATATTGTCAATTGTACACAACAGGGTAAAACAGCGCATTTTCAAAGACTGACATTAAGTTCAGCAAAAGCTACTAATTTTGACGACAAAACGAAAAACAAATATGATGTAACAACAAGACGGAATGAACAAATGATGTGCACCATTTATCATTCAGCAAACAAACGCCAATATGTTTGGAAACTTTGGTAAAATTTAATCATTTTTCTACGCTAATCACCTTCAATAATTTAAATTGTTACTGATTTCTTGCAAATGAGGGCATTGCAAGATCTTAAGTGTGGGAAGGGGTTAAATTCTTTCGGATTTTTAAAATTTTAAATTTAACACTTGGTTACCATTAAAAGTACTAGTAACGCAGTAGTTGTATTAGAATCTAGTGCTCTCTGATAATAAAGAACAGCCCAAATCTTATATACTGACTACCCAATTCTAGTAAAAAATTTTCAAAATTTTCAATTAAATGAAGTCAAAATCATGTTTATACATATTTATGAACGATAAAACTAGGTATTAAACACCGAAATTATTGTTACCTCGGAAACGACATAAATTGAGAAACAAACTAAAATGTTAAAATTCATTTAAAATGGAATAGAGGACAATAAAAAGGAAAATAAAAGCCAAGTGTGGGAAAAATTTACCAAGTTATTTAAAAACATATATCACATATTTTTTTGTACAAATAATTGAAGATACTTTTGTTTTGGATAAAATTAACCGTTTTACCCAGTAAATTGTAAAATATTTGAAAGAAAGATGGATCTACACGATGAATCAATTCCATCGTTAAAAGGAAGTAAAGTCTTCCGAAAAAGACACGTGCTTCTTGATTTAGGTCATGAAGTTGTCGTCCAGACCAGCAGTAGGTTGACGAAAAATCTAGAAAAGTCATCACTAAAATCAGCAGGAAATCCACGGACCTCAGCATCAAACAGGGTCACCAAGTGGTCAGACTTATTCTAACCATGAAAGGATCTGTCTTGTAAAATGGGGAGGACACCGTGCAAATTAGCTGAATAAGACTAATGAATCAGATCCCCAGAAAGGATAATCTCCTTAACGATCAAAAATCAGCTTTTAAGCCTGATATTACTCAATCCTAGAGATTGACCTTAAAGATTGAGAATTACAAACTCATGGAATTCGATGATATCTAAACTCGAGCTTGAACGAGAAAATATTTTGATCAAATTAAAACCTATTTGTTTTCTGAAAACCCTATTTTCAATGCGTTCATTACTATTGAACGTAAAATCCTAGGAATTCACCTGGAATTCATTAGGTCACCTGAACCAAATCGGGTGTCAACCGTAAGAACGGTGGTTGCATAGTATGGTTAAAGACAGGACTCTATGCCAGACCGAAAAATTATAAGGGTGAGCTTTACTATTGCTCCTACCAAGGATAGTAATTGCATCCGACACGTTATAGACCATAATTAAAAGCATGTCAGGGGACATTGCCTTAACAGTTGCTTGTTCAACGCTTTTCTTTACAACCGGATGGTAGTTTACCGAAAGGTAATATACGGAGCAAGTATACTGGACGTGTTGCTTTCCCAATACAAGGTTAGCAAGTGAGTGACACAAAACTGCAAGTTTTGAGCTAAAATTTTCAAATCTGAAACCCACCAAACCCACAAAAACAATTTCGTAAACACCGGTGAAGGGTTATTCTGGAAAACTTATCTAGGGTAAAAACTAGATTTAATTTTCAAAAGATCAAATGTTTTCATAAAGATCCAATTTCCTTAAAAGATCTAAATTTTTATAGTCATGTGGGACTTTAAACCACATCGTTACTACCATTGTTTATATCGCCGTATAGAAATCACTGATGTATAAAGTGTGAAGAATAAAGAAGTGATTCTTGTATTTTCATTTCAAGACTATATTGCTTGAGGACAAGCAACGCTCAAGTGTGGCAATATTTGATAATGCTAAAAACGAACATATATTTCATAGCATTATCCCTCAAGAAAGACAAGCTTTTAGTTTCAATTGTTATATTTACAAGTGAAATTCGTTTAAATAATAAAAGGTGAAGATAAAAGACAGATTCGACGAATTGAAGACGCAAACGACCAAAAAGCTCAAAAGTACAAAATACAATCAAAGAGGTTCCAATTATTGATAAGAAACGTCTCAAAATTACAAGAGTACAAGACACGAAACACAAAATACAAGATATTAAATTGTACGCAAGGACGTTCGAAAATCCGGAACCGGGAACAAAGCCAACTCTCAACGCTCGACGTAACGGACTAAAAATTACAAGTCTACTATGCACAAGAATAAAATATAATACTTAAATAATTATATAAATTATTTATATATTATATATTATTATATAAACCGTCGGCAGAATGCAAACAACAACATGTGGGCTGGAAAAAGGAGCCATGCGATCGCATGGCCTGGAAGGCAAAAAGCCATGCGATCGCATGGTGAGCAGTATCAGGGCTGGTCCTATAAATTCGCGTGTTTTGGCTCAGTTTTTTGAATATATATCCATCCATCTCTCTATATATACGTAAATATATTTATATTTATATTTATATTTTAATTTTAATTTTAATTTTAAATTCTAATTATAAGGGTATGTTAGCGAATGTTGTAAGGGTGTAAGTCGAAATTCTGTCCGTGTAACGCTACACTATTTTTAATCACTGTAAGTTATGGTTAATGTTATTTTTAATTTAATGTCTCGTAGAAGTTATTATTATGCTTATTTAAGACGAAGTAATCATGATGTTGGGCTAAAAATATTAATATTGGGTAATTGGGCTTTGTACCATAATTGGGGTTTGGACAAAAGAACGACACTTGTGGAAATTAGACCATGGGCTATTAATGGGTTTTATATTAACTAAACGATACCTCGTTAAATTAATATATAGACTTATAATTTGACGTATTTATATATAACCACATACGCTTGACTGGGTACGGTGGGCGGGATATCTATAAATACCAATAATTGTTCATCTTACCGGATACGGAACTGGATTAATAGTTAATAGACTTGTTGGAACAGGGGTGGATTACATTCAAGGGTAATTGGTGTAATTGTTAACAAAGTAGTAAAACCTTGGTTTACACACAGTCGATAACTTGGTGTATTCATTAAACAAAGTATTAAGACCTTGTTACAATTCGAATCCCCAATTAGTTGGAATATTTGACTTCGGGAATAAGAATAATTTGGCGAAGACTTCCGCATTTTATGATTATGACTGATAGACTATTATGGACAAATCCGTATGGACATATTGAATAATCCAGGACAAAGGACAATTAACCCATGGGAATAAACTAAAATCAACACGTCAAACATCATGATTATGGAAGTTTAAATAAGCATAATTCTTTTATTTCATATTTAATTGCACTTTTTATTATCGCACTTTTATTTATTATCATTGTATTTAATTGCACTTTTAATTATCGTACTCTTTAATTATCGCAATTTTATTTTATCGCAATTTTATTTAACGCAATTTCATTATCGTTATTTACTTTATGCTTTAAATTAAGTTATATTTATATTTTACATTAGGTTTTAACTGCGACAAAAGTTTTAAAATCGAAAAACTGGTCATTAAACGGTAAAAAACCCTCTTTTTATAATAATAATATTACTTATATATTTTTGTATTTTTACAAATATAGTTTTTAAATATATAGCGTTAAGCTTATTTAAAAGTCTCCCTGTGGAACGAACCGGACTTACTAAAAACTACACTACTGTACGATTAGGTACACTGCCTATAAGTGTTGTAGCAAGGTTTAGGTATATCCATTATATAAATAAATAAATATCTTGTGTAAAATTGTATCGTATTTTATAGTATTTCGTTGTAAAAATAATACTATTTACTAGTACACCTCGCACACATCAAGAACTCTCGGCTGTTACTATGAATGTTAATTGTTCTGCAGTGCTGTTGAATAAGATACCAGAAAAATTATCAGATCCAGGAAGTTTCACAATTCCATATTTTCTGGGTAGTCTTAGTTCAATAGAAGCATTGCCAGATTTATGTGCTAGTATAAATTTAATGCCATATTCACTATACGCTAAACTAAACCTTGGAGAATTGAAACCAACACGAATAAGCATACAACTAGCCGATCGATCAGTAAAATATCCTAGACGGATAATGGAGAACATGCTAGTTAAAGTTGGTACTTTAGTATTTCCAGTAGATTTTGTTATTCTGGACATGGAAGAAGATTCTCGAGTTCCTCTCATATTAGGAAGACAATTCTTAAACACGGCTAAAGCAATAATAGACGTGTTCGGTAAGAAACTAACCCTAAGTATAGAGGACGAGAGTGTTACCTTTTCAGTTGATAGAGCCATGTAACAACCACAATCTGCAGATGATACATGCTATTATATTCAAACTATAGATTCACATGCAGAATTGTTAGAAGAATTTTCAGAATTACAAGGAACGGGAGAATGTTCTTTAGGAGAAGGAACTGAACCAATTGATGAAACTGAAATATTAGCTACACTTATGGCTAATGGATATGAACCAACAACAGAAGAAATTAAAATGCTAAAAGAAGAAGACAGATATCTGTAACATCCCGCATTTTTTTCCGTTAAATTATTTTAATGCCCGTCTTTTTATTTTAAATAATATCCTTCGTGACTAGATTCGTATCCTCTGTTAGCTAACATTCTTAATAATTTTCATTATTGGATTATAACATCTCCCGTTAATGTGCGTATCTAAAATATCTCGTTTAGGTAATTCACGCACCCGCTTATAAACTAGAGGGACTAAACTTGCCAAAAGACCAAACCTTTGACTAGGTCAAAGTGGTTAACACCCACCTCCTTCTTTCATTTTCCATTTCATTTCTGTAAGATCCTGTTTTCTTTTTGGGTTTGGACGCCGTCCAAACATTTGGGACGCCATCCCAGTTTGAATACCTGGACGCCGTCCAACAATTTGGGACGCCGTCCCAGATCGAAGACCTGGACGCCGTCCAACATTTTGGGACGCCGTCCAGAATGGCTGGCAGGCATGTCTTTTTGCTATTAATTATTTTAGATGGGTATTTTGGTAATTTCACTTCTTGGACGAATTCTAAAGCCCTAGATCAGTTTTGGGAGTCTCATTACTCCATTCACAACCACCAAACATCATCTACTTTAATCCTAGTGAGAGAGTGTGATTCAAGTGTGAGAAAGCTCAAATCGGAGAAGAAGAAGCTTGTTTCGGGTTTTAGCTCTAGCATTAAAGTTGTTCATCTCCTCGTTAGCTTCGTTTTGATTGTTGTGGTAAGCCCTAAACTTGATTACCTTAGTTTAATGTGTTTAAGGGTTAGGGTTTGGGTTAGTATTGCACATAAAACCCATTTGTGAGTAATTTGGGGTTTTGGGTAAGTTTGGGTCATGAAGACCCAAATGGTGACTAACCTAGGGTTTTGAAAGGGTAAATGGTGTAAATGGGTCTTAAAGACCTAAGTAAATACTAATACACTTATAGTTAATGTTAGTGGGTGTGATTTGGGTTGTGGGTGACCCAAATGGGTGTGTTGATCTAGAAATGGGTCAAATGGGTCTTTGATGACCTAGGTTGTCTTGCATGTATGAAAACGAGTTAACTTTGTGGTTAAAAGTGTGTTAATACCTTAATTGGCTAAAGTTAGGGTTTTTGGTGAAGTTAACCATTATTAGGGTTAAAGGTGCAAAATGGGTCGGGATTGCACTTATGGTCAAAAGACTCTAGATTGTTGAATGAGTTACTTGACCGACTTGAGTTGTGAATTGATTATGTGCTAAAATGTAATAGGTACGTTACATTGACGTTGCAAGTTCGGTTATCTTACACGAAGACTTTGAGGTGAGTGGAATAATTATATGCGTATGTATATAATGTATCTATTTGTTGTAGCGTGAAAGGTGTAGTGTCGAGGTGTTAAGACACCACGTTTCACGTGAAGAGTGTAGCATCGAGGTGTTAAGATGCCACTCGGGTGTAGCATCGAGGTGTTAAGATGCCACCTAGGAGTGTAGTGTCGAGGTGTTAAGACACCACTCCGTAAAATAATGAGTGATGCATCGAGGTGTTAAGATGCCACTCGGGGTGATGTGCCGAGGTGTTAAGGTACCACCCTAGGGGTTAGTGGTGCGAGGTGTTAAGTGCCCTAACGGATGTTACGAACACCGATGGTGTTTTCGCGAGCGCAGTTCCCTTGTACTATTGGTTAACCATGGTTATTTGTGTTGTAAGCATGTTATATTATCCGAGTTATATTTATATGCGGTTGTTATGCTAGCTTGGGGGTATTGATGAATTATAGCTTATTATTGAGACAATAAGCTAATGTAGTTTGCTAGAATGTTTGCGGTTGTGTAAGTGTATGCAAGTAGGTATAATTATATATGTATTCGTATAATTATTGCATTCACTAAGCTTTGCTTACCCTCTCGTTGTTTACTTTTTTTTATAGGCTCGGGCGTTGACAAGGGTAAGAGCGTTCAATTGGATTAGTGATCTCCCGCTTGTTTTGTTAGGGGATGCTTTTGGGTGTTAGCTTTTGGAGTTCGACCGAGATTGGGTAGTTTAACTCCAAACACCATGCTCTAGTGTCGTTTGGAACTTAAACTTATATTGGGTCGAAACTTTTATTTTTGAACGAAACTCGTAAAATGGGTGATGTGGGCCCGATGATGTAAAACTTGATTTGATGATGAAAATCTCTTAGTTTCACTTATATTGACTTATGGTAAAAAGGTTTTCGTTTGAAAGGGTTGGGAAGCGGGTTTTCCGCTCGTGTGAGTTGAACCCGTGATCAGTAGCTGGAAGACCATTGGGACGCCGTCCCAATTGCCTGGACGCCGTCCAAGTTGTTTAAGCTGGACGCCGTCTCGAATGTTTGGACGCCGTCCCACCTTTCTGAGCTGGACGCCGTCCAGGATTCTGGACGCCGTCCAGATGCACTGACATACAAATTTTTTTTTTTTGGTACGCGTTTTGAGTTTATGAAGTCGGGTTGTTACAAGTGGTATCAGAGCATGGTCTAAGGGATTTAGGTGACTTGAGATAGGTTCCTAGACTTAGACTTTTTGTGTGCGCGTTTATGCGGGAGTTGTAGGACTTTGGGTCGGATCGGGATGGTTAGTGCATAGGTTTTTGTGAACTAATCATGCGCTAATTGTTGTGTTGTGTTTAGCAATCATCAAGCGAGATGGACGTTGTACTAGCGAGTTAACGCGACGTGCTCGCGTAGTAATGACTAGCTACCATCACTACGAGTGCAAATCGTGTCAAACAAGTAATGTACGACGATTGTTGAGCGAGATGGAGTAGTGTGGCGTATATGTATGTATATATGTAATCTGTCCTTCCGTTTTGTGGTTTAACCTAATTCGTTTTATTGAATGAAGACGAGAAACGGTCCCGATCATGATAACGGAAGTACAAGCGAGGACGCCGAGTTCTCAACCAAGGTCGAGGCCGTCTTTAAGAAGTTAAAAGCGGATTTTCTTGCGGACGTTCGAAACGTTTTTCAAGATTCGGTTGATGAGCAAATAACCGATCTAATTAATGAACGAATGAAGGCCACTATCGAAGAGGCCCTTGACGCTAGGAATATCTACCCTCGCGGTGAAGGAGGTGAAGGAAGGCGGGACTTCCACTACAAGAACTTCAAGGATGCTTAACCCCCGATGTTTAATGGGGTGCGGGATCCTTTAAAAAGTACATGTTGGATCTCCGATATTGAGGGAGCTTTCTGTACCGCGGAATGTCCTCCCGAAAAGAAGACGAGGTATGGTTCTAGCATGTTACGCGAAGAAGCTAAGTTGTGGTGGGACGATAAAATCAACTTGTTTGGTGAAGAACAATGTATGGGTTTGACTTGGGAAGACTTCAAGAAAGAGTTTTTCAAAGAATACCGAACTTCTTCCGATCTCGATAGAATCCGGGACGAGTTGCACCATTTGCAACAAGGTTCCATGGATTTGGTTACCCTCAAGTCTACATTCTTGGCAAAGACTCGTTTTTGCCCGGAATATGTGGGTGATGATCATAAGCTCATGAAGGATTTCTACCGTACTTTGAATGATGAGTACAAGGGGAAGATTAGTCGGGGTATGGCTAAGACTTTTGATGAATTTTTTGAGTTGGCTCGGGGTTTTGAACCGGAGGTTCCAAGAAAGAGTGATTTCATGTTTTCCAAAAGAAAGTTTGAAGGTTTTAGTTACTCTAACGCCTCAAGCAAGAAGAGCAAGAGCAAGAGGGGGGCCGAAAGTGTCAATAGTGCAAAGAAGGGCACTACTGGTGGGTTATCTTATACGTGCTACAATTGTGGGCAACCGGGTCATATGGCTCGTGAGTGTCCGAAACCACGTTCCGAAAACAAAATCACTTGTTTTAATTGCGGCAAAGAGGGGCATAAGAAGCCGGAGTGTCCCGATTTGCGAAATGACAATGTGAAACGGTTAGAGAAGGTAGCGGGTACGGCTAGGGGTTGCAACTATTTGATGACCAATGATGAAGCCAAACAATCGCACGAAGTTGTCTCAGGTACTTACATGGTTAATTCAAATCCGGCAAGGATTCTTTTCGATAGCGGTGCAAATTTGTCGTTTGTGTCTCCTAAATTTGTGCCTAAACTTAATAGACCGTTAGCTAAGTTAAGTCGTCTGATAGAAGTCGAAATAGCGGATGGCAAGACGGTGCTAGTGGTTGATGTGTGTGAAAATTGTAATGTTGTTTTTGGTGCCGAAACCTTTAAAATTGATCTTATTCCAATGACCTTGGGCGACTTTGATATTGTCGTTGGTATGGATTGGCTCGATCGTGATAGAGCCGATATTGCATGCCATGATAAGTTTATTCGTGTGAAGACCCTAAGTGGGGGAGAGTTAATTATTCATGGTGATAAGCGAAGGAGACCGGTGCCGATATGCACTTTTGCACGGGCACGTCGTTTTGTTGTTAGTGGTGGCATGGCTTTCCTTGCTCATGTTGTTGATACTCGTAATGAGCCACCACCTATTCGTGAAATTCCGGTTGTTAGTGAATTCGAAGACGTTTTTCCGGACGAATTACCGGGTGTTCTGGCGAAAAGACAAGTTGAGTTTCGTATTGAGTTGGTTCCGGGAGCTACTCCCATTGCTAAAACTCCTTATCGTTTAGCACCAACGGAAATGCAAGAGTTGTTAAATCAAACCCAAGAGTTGTTCGAGAAGGGTTTTATTCGACCGAGTGCTTCACCATGGGGCGCTCCGGTGTTATTTGTGAAGAAGAAAGATGGTAGTATGCGTATGTGCATTGATTACCGTGAGTTGAATAAAGTGACGATCAATAATCGTTATCCATTACCTAGGATTGACGATTTATTTGATCAACTTCAAGGTGCAACGTATTTCTCTAAGATCGACCTACGGTCCGGGTATCACCAAATGCGGGTCCGTGAGGAAGACATAGAGAAAACGGCTTTTCGAACGCGTTACGGGCATTATGAGTTTGTAGTTATGCCCTTTGGTCTTACGAATGCACCGGCGGCATTCATGGATCTTATGAACCGGGTGTGCCAACCTGTGTTGGACAAGTCGGTAATAGTGTTCATTGACGACATACTAGTCTACTCGAAAAGTATGAACGAACATGAACATCATTTGCGTGAAGTATTGAAGACGCTACGAAAGGAGAAGTTGTATGCAAAGTTCTCCAAATGTGAATTTTGGCTAAGGGAAGTTCAATTCCTTGGTCATATTGTGAATGAGAACGGTATTCAAGTAGATCCGGGGAAGATCGAAACGGTGAAGAGTTGGGGACGACCGACTACGCCTACGGAAATCCGAAGTTTTCTAGGATTGGCCAGTTATTATCGTCGGTTTATCCAAGATTTTTCTAAGATCGCTTCTTCGTTGACGAAATTGACAAGGAAGAATGCGAGATTTGTTTGGGAGAACGAGCAAGAAATAGCTTTTCAATTGTTAAAAGAGAAGTTGTGTCAAGCTCCGGTGTTAGTGTTACCGGAAGGTGTTGAAGACATGGTGGTTTATTGTGATGCTTCCTTAAATGGTCTCGGGTGTGTTCTAATGCAAAGAGGTAAAGTCATCGCTTATGCCTCTCGACAATTAAAGGAACATGAAACGAGGTATCCGACTCATGATCTTGAGTTGGCGGCGGTTGTGCATGCGTTGAAAATTTGGCGCCATTACTTGTATGGTGTCAAGTGTACGATTTATTCGGATCATAAGATTTTGAAACATCTCTTTAATCAACGAGATTTGAATTATCGCCAACGTAGGTGGATGGATGTGGTGAAAGACTACGATTGTGAAATACTTTATCATCCGGGTAAGGCGAATGTGGTCGCGGATGCGTTGAGTCGAAAGAGTCAACATCCGGCGATAAAAGTAGGGTCGTTACGTTTGATTATTACCAACGATTTTCTTGAAAAGCTTGGTGAGATTCAAATAGAGGCTTATGTTCACAACAAGCATACGGAGCGAATCGTGGGCCAATCGGAGTTTATTACTATGGGTCCGCGTGGTTTGTTGTCTTTTCAAGGAAGGGTGTGGGTGCCTAAGATGGGTGATTTCCGACGAGTGCTACTTGATGAAGCACATAAGTCAAAATACTCCATTCATCCGGGCGCGACGAAAATGTATCTTGACTTGAAGAAAGATTATTGGTGGCCGGGCATGAAGCGTGATGTTGTGAAGTATGTTGAGCAATGCATCACGTGTTTGCAAGTAAAACCCGAACACCAAAATCCGTATGGTAAATTGTAACCGTTAGAAATTCCGAAATGGAAATGGGAGCACATTACCATGGATTTCATTACAAAGTTATCTAAAACGGCGAGAACCCAATTCGATTCGATTCGGGTTATAGTTGACCGATTGACAAAAAGCGCTTTGTTTCTTCCCATTAAAGAAGCGATATCGTCGGAGGCCTTGGCTAAGTTGTTTATCAAGGAAGTGGTCTCGCGACATGGGGTTCCTATATCTATTATTTCGGATCGAGATACCCGTGTTACATCTCGGTTTTGGGAAAAGTTTCATG
Source organism: Rutidosis leptorrhynchoides (assembly GCF_046630445.1). NCBI lineage: Eukaryota > Viridiplantae > Streptophyta > Magnoliopsida > Asterales > Asteraceae > Rutidosis > Rutidosis leptorrhynchoides. Next base: position 106,608,367 of record NC_092340.1, on the reverse strand, counting down.
AAGATATGGGTACGCAATTGAAGTTGAGCACGGCGTATCATCCTCAAACGGACGGTCAAACCGAACGTACGAATCAAACTTTGGAAGATATGTTACGGGCGTGCATCATTGACTTTGGTGGTAGTTGGGATGAGCATTTGCCTTTGGTGGAATTCTCGTACAATAATAGTTATCATACTAGTATCGGGATGCCACCTTACGAAATGCTTTATGGGCGTAGGTGTCGAACTCCCGTTTGTTGGGGAGAAGTGGGTCAAAGAGAGATCGGGAGTACCGATTTGGTTTTAGAGACAAATAGCAAGATCGATTTGATTCGGGAACATTTGAAGAAGGCTCAAGAAAGGCAAAAGTCGTATGCCGATAAACATAGACGAATGATTCGCCATGGAAGGGTATTATTCGATTTCGAAAAAGGGGAAAGTTAGCTCCTCGGTTTATTGGGCCATTCAAAGTTTTAGCTCGTGTTGGCGAAGTTGCTTATCGTTTGGAATTACCCGAAGGACTTGCGGGGATCCATAATACATTTCATGTTTCCCACCTCCGTAAGTGTCTTGCGGATGATTCCTCATGGATGCCTTTAGACGAGATCGAGCTAAACAACAAGTTAGAATATGTCGAGGAACCGATTGCTATCCTTGACGAGAAGGTGAAAATGTTGAGGAATAAAGAGGTGAGAACTTTCAAGGTTCAATGGTGGCGAAGTAAAGGTTCCGAGTTCACTTGGGAGCCCGAAGAGTTCGTGTTAGTTTATCTTCCCTCGTGTCATGCGGCTTGGATTGCGAGGTCGCAATCCGGTTCAAGTGGGGGAGAGTTGTAAGATCCTGTTTTCTTTTTGGGTTTGGACGCCGTCCAAACATTTGGGACGCCGTCCCAGTTTGAATACCTGGACGCCGTCCAACAATTTGGGACGCCGTCCTAGATCGAAGACCTGGATGCCGTCCAACATTTTAGGACGCCGTCCAGAATGGCTGGCAGGCATGTCTTTTTGCTATTAATTATTTTAGATGGGTATTTTGGTAATTTCACTTCTTGGACGAATTCTAAAGCCCTAGATCAGTTTTGGGAGTCTCATTACTCCATTCACAACTGTAATGACCCGGAATTTTCCGACCAAATTATACTTATGAGATTAATATTTACATAAATTAAACCATAACAACATGATAAGCAATCCAAATTGTTGAGAGTTGTGTTTTTGAAAAGAGTTTTACACAATGTTTGACCGTCCAATATGACCGATGATATCACGAACTATATAACATACGATAATTATATGTTTGTGTATATATATGTATTTATATATATTTAACATGATCTAAGGATGGTTTAACATCTCATTGTGTACTAATGACAATGAGTTATAAGTATATTTTGAAACTACTAACTTAAGTTTTCAAAACGATAACTATACGTAACATTCTTTGATATATATACTTATAATCTATAATGCTTACACATGTATCGTATATATAATGTATTTAATCACTTTTTAAGGACTTAAATACATAAAACAATATAAGTATATTGACAAAAGATAGCTATATTTGAATTCTCGTTCCGTTTCCTCAAGATTTCTATACGTATATCTAGGGTATATGTACCCGTATCATACCCAGCTTTTATACGTATTTACTATTGGTATATACACATCAAATCAACATCCTAATCAACATTATTACTGCCCTAGATATGAGGTGTAGCGACCCCGACAAATCGTCAAATGACGGCGTCATCTACGTATGGTCCCATTACATGGTCGTAAGTCTTTATAACAAAGTTTGACCGAAAAGTATGTCGCATTCATTTCATAAATAAAGGTGTTTCAAAGTTTACAAAAGTAGTTTCCATAACAAGTACATAACAATGTTTAAAGTTTGTATGAAACACGTGCGACACGATTAAAAGTAGTCAAAAAGACGCTCCACGTATGCAAGTATACTCGACATCCAATGCAAGTATCAAAAAGTATGAGCGGAAGCATATATCACCTAAGTTCAAGGACCTGAGAAAAACATAGTGAATCTGTCAACAAAAACGTTGGTGAAATCATAGGTTTAAATAAGTAAGTGAGTAAAAGTAAGTTGAACCACAAGATTTGCAACATCGATAAAGTCATAGTACATTCTAAAAGTTAATATTCACGAGCACTCAATTATCAAAGCTTAACATTCCGTCCGTTGAACCCCGTAATAATAGTGTTAGAACATACACTGTTTCCCGAAAATATATTTCACCCGTAGACGGTAGCGAACCGTCTGAAGTGAGGGTTTGTCAAACCCATATGGCCATATAACATAAGTTCTCGCTTACACCATCTGATGTAACTAATGATAATCGAATTGAGGATTTGTGTTCAAACTCGTATGTAGAATGTTTGTTTTCCCTGTACTTGTGTTCACGTAGTTTAAAAGAACGTTTATGTTTTCTCATCCCAAAAGTAAGTTCAAAAAGAGTAAAAGTGGGACTATGATCTCACCTTGTATGCACGAACCAAAAAGTACTTCGACAAGTAACGTGTGCAAAGAACAATGCTAGTCTTGACCTAAACAAATAGGTTGTATCAATAACGATAGTCACGAAGGGTCAAAGATGTTCAATTAGTCCTATGGCTCGTTACGACTCGATTATGTAGCATGTGAAATCTAATTGTCAAGTTTCATGCAAGGTACAAGTATATAAACAAGTTAGGAGGGTTGCATAATCATTTGGTTAAGTTTGACAAAAAGTCAAACTTTGGTCGGTCAAAGTCAACAAAAAGTCAACACGTTCGGGTCGGGTCTCGGACAAATTTTCTATGCTAGTTATTCATATATAAGCATTTTAAAACAAGTTACATGTAAATTGGAGGTCTAGAACATGCCAAACATTTTTCGTCAAAAGGTCAAGCAAACAGCCAGTTTTAGGCAAACGGGACGGCGTCCCACATAGCTGGACGGCGTCCAGGTTTTAAGGGTGGGATGGCGTCCTGAGAAGCTAGACGGCGTCCAGGTTCAAAAGGTGGGACAGCGTCGCCAGTATCTGGACGGCGTCCTGATCGGTTTCCAGGCCCTGTTTGCTGTATTTCCTAAGTGCACGAACCAAAACACAAACCAACACATTTCATGACCCGCAAACAATCAAGATATGTATCTTATATCATCGGAAAGGTAATTTGACAAGGAACATAACTAAGCACTTTTCATTAATCAAAATTCCACTTACATCTACCAAAAACCGCCATCAATGTTCCTCATTCAATGCATACAAGTCATAAATGCCATTTAATGATTCGGTAACCAAATTACATGAACAATATGTCGTTTCGAAGGTAATTAAGCATACAACACAACCTAACACTTACAACTAACATTCCATGTCATTCAAATCATTAAAAGTCCATTTTAAGTTTATGAAACCTTAACCTAAATTCACCAAATTTCATAATCAAGTTTAGGAGGTTTCATTAATCAAACTATACATCATAATGAAGCTAGTAACACTAGAAACACAATTAAAACATGAGCTCTTAGCATCAAACAACATATGAACACTCAAATTTCAAGATTAAGCATGTCATCTTTCAATATGAACTAGTTACATCAAAATATCAAAAACGAGCATACAAATCACATAAACAAACTAGACTCGAGCCATAGACACTAATTAACAACCTTATAACTTAAAAATCTCAAGAACACAAGAATTAGTGATTTTAGAAAGTTACCCAAAATTGATGAAATCGGTATGGAAACGAAGAGGAGATCACGAGGAGTTCAAATATGCAATTTGTTTTGATCGAATCCTTCTTGAACGAATTTGGATGATGATTGAAGGTTTGAGGGTTTTGAGAGAAAAGGTGAAGTAGTAAAATGAAAGAGATGAATGAATGGATGAGAATAAGGGTTGACTCTTTGACCTAGTCAAATGTTTCAACCTTTGGCAAGTTTGGTCCCTCAACTTTAAACCGGGTGCGGAAATTACCTAAACGAGATAATTCAACGCATATTAACGGGATGTGTTATAAACATATAACGGAACTTAAATAGTTAAACAGAAAAGTAAACGGAAAAAGGCGGGATGTTACATTACCTACACCTTAAAAGAAATTTCGTCCCGAAATTTAGGTAGGCGTAGTAGTCGTTGTTTCTTCCTCGGAATCTGACGTTTCCGGGACCGGGAATAGATGAGGGTGTTTCTTTTGCATTTGATCTTCTCTTTCCCAAGTAAACTCGTGTCCCCTTTTGGCGTTCCAACGGACCTTAACAATCGGGATCCGGCTTTGTTTTAATTCCTTCTCGACGTAGTCCACAATTTCAACCGGTTCCTCCACAAAATGGAGTTTGTCATTAATAGTAAGTTCCTCGAGAGGGACGACGATATCGGGCTCGGCGAGACACTTCTTCAAGTTAGATACATGAAAAGTAGGATGGACGGAGCTTAGTTGAGGCGGAAGGTTTAAACGATAAGCAACAGTTCCAATACGCTCTAAGATTTCGAAAGGACCAACGTACCGCGGATTTAGTTTCCCACGTTTCCCAAAACGAATGACACCTTTCCAAGGTGCGACTTTTAACATGACGCGGTCACCGAATTGAAATTCGAGGTCTTTGCGTCTTTTGTCGGTATAGCATTTTTGACGACTCCGGGCCGTCCGAAGCCTATCTCGGATTTGAAGAATCTTTTCGGTTGTTTCGTGAATGAGTTCGGGCCTGGAAATTTGCACGTCACCCACTTCGGCCCAACAAAGAGGAGAGCGACATTTTCGACCATATAACGCTTCAAAAGGTGCGGCCTTAATACTCGCGTGATAACTATTATTGTAAGAGAATTCGGCGAGGGGTAAGTGATTGTCCCAAGCTTTTACAAAATCAACAACGCAGGCTCGTAACATATCCTCTAAGGTTTGTATTGTACGTTCACTTTGCCCATCGGTTTGGGGATGATATGCGGTGCTCATGTCCAAACGCGTTCCCAACGCTTCTTGTAACGTACGCCAAAATCTAGAAACGAAACGACCATCACGGTCAGAGATAATCGATAAAGGTACACCGTGTCGGGCTACAATCTCCTTAATGTATAGTCGTGCAAGTTTCTCCATTTTGTCGGTCTCTTTCATGGCGAGAAAGTGCGTGGATTTGGTGAGGCGATCGACAATGACCCAAATAGTATCATAACCGCCCGACGTTTTTGGTAGTTTGGTGATAAAATCCATCGTGATCCTTTCCCACTTCCATTGCGGGATCTCGGGTTGTTGAAGTAACCCGGACGGTCTTTGGTGTTCGGCTTCGAATTTAGCGCAAGTCAAACAATTGGCGACGTATCTAGCAACCTCCTTTTTGATGTTCGGCCACCAATACTGTTCTTTAAGGTCATGGTACATCTTATTGGCGCCGGGATGAATCGAGTATCGTGATTTGTGGGCTTCGTCTAAGATGAGGTTTCGTAAATCGCCATATCTAGGCACCCAAATCCTTCCGGCGTAATATCGAAGTCCGTTCTCCTTAACTTCGAATCGAGAGACGAGGATGTTTAAAAGTTCACGTCCGATGTGGTTGTCCTTAAGAGCCTCCTCTTGAGCTACACGAATTTGGCTATTAAGGTTGGAGTGGATGGTGATGTTTAATGCTCGGACACGAAGAGGTACCGTTCTTTCCTTTCGACTTAAGGCATCGGCCACTACATTTGCCTTTCCGGGGTGGTAACGAAGTTCACAATTGTAATCGTTCAAGGTTTCAATCCACCGTCGTTGTCTCATGTTTAGTTGCTTTTGATCGAAGATATGTTGGAGACTTTTGTGATCAGTAAAGATAGTACTCTTGGTACCAAGAAGATGATGTCTCCATAACTTAAGTGCAAAGATGACGGCACCGAGTTCAAGATCATGTGTCGTGTAGTTTCGTTCGTGGACTTTGAGTTGTCGAGAGGCATAAGCAATGACTTTCTTTCGTTGCATTAATACGCATCCATAACCGTTTTTCGAGGCATCACAATATACAACAAAATCATCATTGCCTTCGGGAAGTGACAAGATAGGAGCGGTGGTTAGCTTAGTTTTCAAGATTTGGAAAGCGGTTTCTTGTTCGGATGTCCAAACGAATTTTCGTTCCTTGTGAGTTAACGCGGTTAAAGGACGAGCGATTAGGGAGAAATCCTTGATGAATTTACGATAGTATCCGGCGAGACCCAAGAATTGACGAATTTGAGTAGGAGTAGTAGGAGTCTCCCATTTACTAATGGCTTCGATTTTTGCGGGATCGACTTTAATGCCTTGATCACTTACAACATGACCAAGAAATTGAACTTCCTTTAACCAAAATTCACACTTGGAGAACTTGGCATATAGTTGCTCTTTTCTCAAGAGCTCGAGCACGAGTCGGAGATGTTCCTTGTGTTTCTCTTCGTTTTTAGAATAGATCAAAATATCATCGATGAACACGATAACGAATTTGTCGAGGTAAGGTTTGTACACGCGGTTCATGAGATCCATGAACACCGCCGGTGCGTTAGTGAGACCGAAAGGCATGACAAGGAACTCATAACTACCATAACGAGTCCGGAAGGCGGTTTTGGAGACATCTTCCCCTTTAACCCTTAGTTGATGATAACCCGAACGGAGATCGATTTTTGAGTATACACGAGAACCTTGTAGTTGATCAAAAAGGTCATTAATGCGAGGAAGAGGATATCGGTTCTTAACCGTCAATTTGTTTAGTTCACGATAATCAATGCACATTCGTAGGGATCCGTCTTTCTTCTTTACGAACAAAATCGGAGCGCCCCATGGTGAATGGCTAGGTTGAATGAAACCACGGTCAAGTAACTCTTGGATTTGACTTTGTAATTCTTGTAATTCGGATGGAGCAAGTCTATACGGTGCACGCGCTACGGGTGCGGCTCCTGGAATAAGATCGATTTGAAATTCAACCGGTCGATGAGGTGGAAGACCCGGTAATTCGTCGGGAAATACATCGGAAAAGTCACTAACAATTGGCACATCTTCGATGCGCTTTTCGTCGGCCTCGACTTTCTTAACGTGAGCAAGAATCGCGAAACAACCCTTGCGAAGTAGCTTTCGAACTTTAAGGCACGAAACGAGATTGAGTCCGGTGCAATTTTTGTCGCCATAGACAATCAATGGTTCACCATTCTCGATAGGAATTCGGATTGCGTGAAGATCGCAAAGAATGTGAGATTTATTTTTGACCATCCAATTCATACCGATTATTACATCAAAACTCCCTAATTCCATGGGTATCAAGTCAATTTCAAATTCCTTACCCAAAATGTTTAAAGTACACCCCCGGTAATATGTGTCGGCACTTAAGAGTTTTCCGTCGGCCACTTCGATGGAATAAGTAGTATCTAAAGGGTGTGGTGGAGTGCAAAGGGTAGGAGCCAAAGTCTTAGACACAAAACATTTATCGGCACCCGAATCGAATAAGCAAGTAACATAAGAGTTGTTGAGAAGAAACGTACCCGTGACTAGTTCATTGTCATCTCGGGCTTCCTCGGTGTTGATGTTAAAGGCTCGGCCTCGGTTTTTGGGGTTGGCTTTCTTTTTCGGGCATTCGTTCTTATAATGGCCCGTTTGGCCACATTCGTAACAAGTGACCGTTTTTAGAGGATTGGGCCCCTTTCGAGCAACGGGGGCGGCGCTTGTGCAATTGTTGGCCCTATGACCAACACCTTGGCAACGGTGACAAACTAGCTTGTTACATTCGCCATGATGATGCTTGTGGCATTTGTTGCAAAAAGGTAAGTTTCCGACATAACCCTTCTTGCCGTCGTTGTTGAAAGGCTTTTTGGTGAAGGTGTTGTTGTAGTTGGTTGATGGAGTAGCTTCCTATTTCCTTTTGTTTCCACCCGACTTGTCCTCGGCCTTAGGAGTCGGCACTACGATTTCGTCAACCGTTTCAATTAGTTGGCGAGCCATGTTCATAGCGGCTTGATGAGTAGTGGGTTTGGATGACATCACCCCTTGTTTGATGCTTTTTGGAAGACCGAGCATGTAGAGCTCAATCCTTTGAGATTCGGGGTTAACAAGATTAGGACACATCAAGGATAGTTCGGCGAAGCGTTGATTATAAGCTTTAAGATCGTTTCCGACCGCTTTCAAAGCTCTTAGTTCTTCCTCAAGCTTTCGGGTTTCTTCGCGCGGAAAATATTCAACAATCATCTTTTCCCTTAGATCGGCCCAAGAGAGGGCATGAGCTTCATCGGTACCCACCGATTGAACATAGGTGTTCCACCATGTTAGAGCAATTCCGGAGAAAGTGTGGGTGGAGTATTTGACCTTGTCTTGATCCCGACAACCGCTTATGCTAAAGACGGCTTCCGTTTGCTTAAACCATCGGGTGAGCACGACCGGTCCCCCGGTCCCATCGAAAGTGTGAGGTTTGCACCCCATGAAAGCTTTATAGGAGCATCCCTCGTTTGAGTTACCGGCCCCATTGTTGTTGTTGTTGTGGTTGTTGTTATTGTTATTGTTGTTGGAAGAGTGACCGGCCATGGCCGCATCTACGGCGGTAGCTATCATCCGTTCGAGAGCTTGTTCGGGAGTTTCATTGCGGCGTACACGACGAGGAGCCATTGTTCCTTCAAAACAAAAGAATACCGTTGGTTAGTATTCTAAATAATACTAACCGTGATATGGAATAAAGATAGAGAGAAAATTATCCTTGACCCGCCTTAAATTCTTTATGTCATGATGTCGGAATGTTCATATGAGTCACCGTAATATAATTTCCGGGAATTATATTACCCTAATTCATATGTGCATTCGACATTACATCATATAGTCAAGGTGGCGTGTCAATTAAATTATATAACGCAAGATTTAGATAGAATAAGAGTAGATATGAGTAGAAGAGTTAGAGTATAAATGCACAATTTGTCAAGTAATTCCTATGTCAAGTCTATATGCCGGTTGTAGTCTAGACTCACCAATGTACCCTATGACTCGGGGTTGACACCAATGAACTCTAAATCCCTACAACCAAAGCTCTGATACCACTTGTAGCGACCCCGACAAATCGTCAAATGACGGCGTCATCTACGTATGGTCCCATTACATGGTCGTAAGTCTTTATAACAAAGTTTGACCGAAAAGTATGTCGCATTCATTTCATAAATAAAGGTGTTTCAAAGTTTACAAAAGTAGTTTCCATAACAAGTACATAACAATGTTTAAAGTTTGTATGAAACACGTGCGACACGATTAAAAGTAGTCAAAAAGACGCTCCACGTATGCAAGTATACTCGACATCCAATGCAAGTATCAAAAAGTATGAGCGGAAGCATATATCACCTAAGTTCAAGGACCTGAGAAAAACATAGTGAATCTGTCAACAAAAACATTGGTGAAATCATAGGTTTAAATAAGTAAGTGAGTAAAAGTAAGTTGAACCACAAGATTTGCAACATCGATAAAGTCATAGTACATTCTAAAAGTTAATATTCACGAGCACTCAATTATCAAAGCTTAACATTCCGTCCGTTGAACCCCGTAATAATAGTGTTAGAACATACACTGTTTCCCGAAAATATATTTCACCCGTAGACGGTAGCGAACCGTCCGAAGTGAGGGTTTGTCAAACCCATATGGCCATATAACATAAGTTCTCGCTTACACCATCTGATGTAACTAATGATAATCGAATTGAGGATTTGTGTTCAAACTCGTATGTAGAATGTTTGTTTTCCCTGTACTTGTGTTCACGTAGTTTAAAAGAACGTTTATGTTTTCTCATCCCAAAAGTAAGTTCAAAAAGAGTAAAAGTGGGACTATGATCTCACCTTGTATGCACGAACCAAAAAGTACTTCGACAAGTAACGTGTGCAAAGAACAATGCTAGTCTTGACCTAAACAAATAGGTTGTATCAATAACGATAGTCACGAAGGGTCAAAGATGTTCAATTAGTCCTATGGCTCGTTACGACTCGATTATGTAGCATGTGAAATCAAATTGTCAAGTTTCATGCAAGGTACAAGTATATAAACAAGTTAGGAGGGTTGCATAATCATTTGGTTAAGTTTGACAAAAAGTCAAACTTTGGTCGGTCAAAGTCAACAAAAAGTCAACACGTTCGGGTCGGGTCTCGGACAAATTTTCTATGCTAGTTATTCATATATAAGCATTTTAAAACAAGTTACATGTAAATTGGAGGTCTAGAACATGCCAAACATTTTTCGTCAAAAGGTCAAGCAAACAGCCAGTTTTAGGCAAACGGGACGGCGTCCCACATAGCTGGACGGCGTCCAGGTTTTAAGGGTGGGACGGCGTCCTGAGAAGCTAGACGGCGTCCAGGTTCAAAAGGTGGGACGGCGTCCCCAGTATCTGGACGGCGTCCTGATCGGTTTCCAGGCCCTGTTTGCTGTATTTCCTAAGTGCACGAACCAAAACACAAACCAACACATTTCATGACCCGCAAACAATCAAGATATGTATCTTATATCATCGGAAAGGTAATTTGACAAGGAACATAACTAAGCACTTTTCATTAATCAAAATTCCACTTACATCTACCAAAAACCGCCATCAATGTTCCTCATTCAATGCATACAAGTCATAAATGCCATTTAATGATTCGGTAACCAAATTACCTGAACAATATGCCGTTTCGAAGGTAATTAAGCATACAACACAACCTAACACTTACAACTAACATTCCATGTCATTCAAATCATTAAAAGTCCATTTTAAGTTCATGAAACCTTAACCTAAATTCACCAAATTTCATAATCAAGTTTAGGAGGTTTCATTAATCAAACTATACATCATAATGAAGCTAGTAACACTAGAAACACAATTAAAACATGAGCTCTTAGCATCAAACAACATATGAACACTCAAATTTCAAGATTAAGCATGTCATCTTTCAATATGAACTAGTTACATCAAAATATCAAAAACGAGCATACAAATCACATAAACAAACTAGACTCGAGCCATAGACACTAATTAACAACCTTATAACTTAAAAATCTCAAGAACACAAGAATTAGTGATTTTAGAAAGTTACGCAAAATTGATGAAATCGGTATGGAAACGAAGAGGAGATCACGAGGAGTTCAAATATGCAATTTGTTTTGATCGAATCCTTCTTGAACGAATTTGGATGATGATTGAAGGTTTGAGGGTTTTGAGAGAAAAGGTGAAGTAGTAAAATGAAAGAGATGAATGAATGGATGAGAATAAGGGTTGACTCTTTGACCTAGTCAAATGTTTCAACCTTTGGCAAGTTTGGTCCCTCAACTTTAAACCGGGTGCGGAAATTACCTAAACGAGATAATTCAACGCATATTAACGGGATGTGTTATAAACATATAACGGAACTTAAATAGTTAAACGGAAAAGTAAATGGAAAAAGGCGGGATGTTACATGAGGTAACTAGAATTTGTCAAGTAGTATGAATTATTAGTAAGAAAACAAAATTAGGAATCCTTTTCTTTCTTTATAAACTAAAAATGTTTTTATAAATGAACACCATTTCTTCACTCCATTTTCTCATACCTACACCCTCATTTCTCTCTCAAAATACTCCTAACTTCATACTTGATCATCTCCAAGCATTTTCCCCATCATTTAGCTTCAATTACAAGCCTTAAACACCATAGGAAAACTCTTTCAAGAACATATCAAAATAACCACCCATTTGAAGAAGTTTACTTCCAACCTTTTGATCTAACTTCACCACTCTTTGATTTCAAGATTATTTCTTATCTTTTGCAGTAACTTTGTCCAAGTAACTTGAGGTAGTAACCTTGTTCATAATCTTATTCAATTCATATTCATATAGCTATCTTATTTTGTGGTATAAAATTTTAACAACAAGAACATAGTTTGAATGATTTCAAACTTGTTCGCAAACTAAATAGATCCTTCTAACTTGACTTTTAAAACACTTCAAGACCTGTAATATATCATAATGATATGCTAACCTAACAAGATATAACTTAGTTTTACAAAGAACATCTTAAAAACTGAATCTACGTCTTCGGAGTGCAACCGGGGGCTGTTTTGGGTTGGATAATTAAAAACCATCTTGAACTTTGAATTGGAAGTTCATGTTCTGGAAAAATGATATTTCTTATGAATATGTTAACACATAAAAATTTCATGGTTTAACTCAAAGTGTAAGTATTTTTAGAAAAATGATCATTAAATGTTGTTTTTATGATGGAAAATGATCACTTTCATAAGTTTCACCAAAGTTTGACCTATAACCTATGATTTCGAATACAAACTAAGGTATTTTCAGTTCATATTCTTAAAGTTTGACTCGATCCAAGGAAGTGGCAAGTTGAACCAACAAAAATAGAGTTGTAATGAAGAAACTACGACTAAAAGAAGATTGGGTATCCGAAGCTAGTTTAGCTACGAAAATATTTGGAGAAAAAGTAAATTAATCATATCTTTTCTAATTAATATGATATTTTATATATAATTACTTATGATTTGATTTTATATATTTCAGGACCACCCGTAAACAACACGAGAAGATTAATAATAAGACCTCATGATTGTACGCAACACGTCATTTGACAACACGGTACTTTATGTACGCAACACGTCATTTGACAACATGGTACCATGGGTTGAGATTAATTCTAATCAACACGAATACGATGGGGTCTTTATTTATTTTATTTAAGCAACTAATTGTGGACCACTAACATCAGACTGCTAACTACGGACTAAGAAAAATATTAAAAGTATTAAAAGTATATATATATGTAACGATTACTTAAAAAGAAAATATGTTGATATATTATATATATGGTTAGGTTCGTGATATCTATCGGAGACCAAGTCGAATTAAATACCTTCAAGGCAAAAGTGAGTTTCATTTGCTCCCTTTTTAATTGCTTTTGCAATATATATTTTTGGGCTGAGAATACATGCGCTGCTTTTATAAATGTTTACAAAATAGACACAAGTACTTAAAAATATATTCTATGTTGAGTTGTACAACTGGCATATTTTCCTGTAGCTTGGTAACTACTATTTACATGGGCATTGTAAACGCGAATCCTGTTGATAGATCTATCGGGCCTGACAACCCCAACCGGACTGGACGACCAGTATTCAACGGTTGCACAGTACTTCGTTTTGGTGACTACACTTGGTACGGTGTAGTGAGATTTCATAATAAAGGGAATATGCGATGTTGATTAAATGTTAAGTATGGTTACCAAGTGCTCAACCACTTAGAATGCTTTACATACACTTGCGAGTGTATTATGTTTATGATTATGAAATCTTGTGGTCTATTAACATATTGAAATGATTGTTATGATAAACCTATGAACTCACCAACCTTTTGGTTGACACTTTAAAGCATGTTTATTCTCAGGTACGAATTAAGTCTTCCGCTGTGCATTTGCTCAATATAAGGACATTACTTGGAGCCGATCATCGCAATGGGACCAAATGTTGATGACTTCGTCCAAGTGGATTAGGACGGGTCCTTTCAGTTGGTATCAGAGCGGTGGTCGTAGCGAACCAGGTCTTGCATTAGTGTGTCTAACTAGTAGTTGTTAGGATGCATTAATGAGTCTGGACTTCGACCGTGTCTACATGTCAAAAGTTTTGCTTATCATTTCTAGTTGGAAATCATCTGCTTATCATCCTTAGGAAATTACCTGCTTATCATTCATAAGTCTAGACATGTTTTACTGCATTTACTGCATTGATAGTGTATAGACGAATTCTTATCTTAGCATATCTGTTATTGTGAACTTTGACTGATATCTTTTCAAAGATTCTCCGTAATTTACGGGATTTTGGTATTATATATACATATGTAAATTATGTATTGAAGAGTACCAAATCTAACTCCTATAATCTATTCCATACCAAAAATTCTTTTTCCCCATTATACAAGATGGATTCCGCATCTAGTTCGAATTCTTCAGATTCCGACAGTTATGCCGATATGGATTTCCATTATGGCTCCGAAAGCAGCGTCACCAGAATGGATCAACCAATTTCCCATCATCTATTCTGGATGAATTGGGGATGGGTTCGTAATATACTAAATCACTGGAGACAAGAAGAAGGTGATCCATTCCATCCATCAAATTGCCCTCTTGGCGATGAACCTGAAGCACTTACCGGCGAACCTATTCGAAACACCATTTTCTCTCTCATTTCTAGAGTATCTTGTCACGATTATATACTATCCCATATTACAAATCTTGTTCATTCGCTCGCTCCAACCGCCAATCATCCCGGTGTACTAGCAGAAGTTAACGAACTTCGCGCTCGCGTGACGACTTTGGAGAACATGGTGCGAAGGTTGCAAATACCAGCAGCAGCACCAGCAGCATAATCAGCACCACCATCAATAACATCAACAATACCATCATCACCACTAACAAACAACATCCGCATCACACGTCTCGACATCATAATCTGTCCCACAAACATCAACATCATACGCACCATAGATACCAAGGAGTACCAACAATAATGAACGATGAAGTATTGATCCATAACTTCATTGATATTCTGTGAAGAATATGTGGTTTCAAAAAGTTTTAGAGATTTCTTATTCTAGCTCAAACCGAAAAGCAAATGAGATTAATATCATATTAACTCATTTAATTCATGATTTCATCTGAAGAAAATATATATGTATATATGTTTTCATAAAGATTGTAATTAAAAGTTCTTTTGTACAATATATTAATAGTGAAATTTTTTTTTAACGGGTAGGTAATACCCGAGGATTAATTAGATTTCATCTTAATAAGTTACATTGTACATTCGTCGAAGCTGATTCAACAGTCATTTACAATCCTACTTACAACCACCGATATACGTATCCGTTCATCGCAGAATAACCATTTTCATTCAATTTCATATTTGGATTTTGACTTCTCAGAATCCAACAAGTGGCATATGAAGAAAACATATGACAAAATAAAATCTATTAGAAACAAACAAATTAACTATGAAAAATTTTGTTAAGAATCCACGCTAACTGTTCCAGCTAACTGTTCCTAGCTAACTGATTACATTTTATTTATCGTAGTTTATTTATCGCAATTTAATTATCGCACTTTTATTTATCGTCATTTAATTTCTGTAATTATTTTACTCACTTTAAATATCGGGACACGTATACAATGTTTTGACATATCATATCGACGCATCTATATATATTATTTGGAATCACCATAGACACTCTATATGCAGTAATGATCGAGTTCTCTATACAGGGTTGAGGTTGATTCTACAATAATATATATAGTTTGAGTTGTGATCGAGTCTGAGAGGTATACGGGTCACGACACGTATTAATTAATTCGTATATTATATATTAAATTATATATGAATTATTGGACTATTACTGTGGACTAATAACATTGGACAATTAAAATGAATTAAAATATTGATTATAACATATGAAACTAAACATTTCTTCAAGATTGCCACTTGATTTCATCTTAAACCTCATTGTATCTCGACGATTACAATCAGCGTTCAAATCTATCATGAATCTTAAAAACACCTCAATCGAGAGGATAAACCAACCGCACTTCATCTACGGAAGAAAAGATTGATGCATATAGTTATGCACCTGAAAAACCCTCAAAAACTGAGTAAACGTTTGACACGTATCTGTTCTAGTTCCTTTGACATTGTTATTACCGAAGATCGTTTTACAATCCCTTTCCAAAGTAGCTAATTTTGTCACAGCTCCAGCAAGTCAACTCCGACTTTTCATCCGAAACAACTTTATTATAACCGCGATATATATATGCGTACTCTTTATTGTTACTGGGGAACCTTTTATATTCCACAATATTACCATCAGCGATTAATCATTCTAAACACACAATTCTCCTGAAACTACCTCGGTTTGATAACCGATGACCCAGATCAGCTAACTTTGAAAATGCTGATGAAGCAGCATATTGTAGATGATCTTAATGGCCAAAAGTTTGATGATAAATAAAGGAGTGTTAGGAACGCTCGATAGAAAATTTAGTATCGAAAAGCGAATTATGTGAAACTATGAAGAAAGCCGTGGACAAATCACAAAGAATAAGTTTGCCTTCAAAGAATCCAAATGATTATGTGCCTGCTGAAATCGTTAGCAAACATCTTATTTCTCATTCTAAACCTTCACAGACAAATCTTCTTCATCATCCATTGATATTAGAAATTCTAAGATATTCTCGTATGTTCTATTATAAATATCCTCCATATTTCTGGCAATATTTTCACAACTATTCTTATCTGAGATCATTTATTTCTCCGTAATATCTGCAACATAAAAGAAACTGTGTTAGTTTCTAAATTCTGAAACCTTCGAGTTTAAAATATGAATGTTTTGAAGTAGTGTTGGGAACTGAAGCATGGATTAGTATAATATAATGACACTTGATCAACGTCATTATATTACAGTAAGACATGCTGAGTTTCTAATGAAGCTTGATGATTCACAGTACCATCATCATGTGCCATTTACACGACTCTTACATTCTATCTAATCTCTAAACATATCAAGAGAATATTTTTCTGGATGACTCGGTCTTCTCCAGGGTATTCTGGTAATTTAACAAATCAAAATCGTTCTATTACCATTTTCTTCTTAGAGCATTAGCTATGTTCATTCTGAATTTCATATCTACGAATTCCGGACCATTACTCGCTTGACTCGAAGTCGGGAATAGAAAACGAAAGCATGAAGCTCCGAAAAATAATGAAGAATATAAACTTCGATAATAACCCTGAAATTACAAACCATGAATATCGATGCAGATAGCAATATAGAGACACGGGAGAATTAGAAACACTATAAACACAAGAGTATAGTAGAAGTAAATAGATTCTTCTGGTGGTAGATGAAAAAGAAGAATGACAGATATAAAAGTTAGGAGTATATCAAGAATCAGGACTGGATGGAGCATATTGATGAATGCTTTAAAGTAAGAATTAAGGGAGAAAGAATAGAAGGTGTGAGTCGTGGAAAATAAGGAAACGAAGGGGTGAATTTATAGTGAAATATCCGACAGAGCAATCGAAACAGATTATTGCATATAATCAAAGAAGATCCTGATTTCCTTAATCACCAAAGAACCAAATCTTATTACGTAAGATTCTCTTTAAATCCCTTAAATCCCGGAAATCAATCATAACTATGTCATCGGTTAAGACGAATATATTTTACTAATCTCACTCTTTTACGATAGTCTCATTTATATTCTTCGCATAATCGAATCGTTTTATCTACATTACTCAATGATGATAAAACTCCATTATCACCTTATATTTGTCATGAAAACCTTCTTATTGTTATCCATAACAACCTCTATCAAATTTCGGGGACGAAATTTCTTTAACGGGTAGGTACTGTAATGACCCGGAATTTTCCGACCAAATTATACTTATGAGATTAATATTTACATAAATTAAACTATAACAACATGATAAGCAATCCAAATTGTTGAGAGTTGTGTTTTTGAAAAGAGTTTTACACAACGTTTGACCGTCCAATATGACCGATGATATCACGAACTATATAACATACGATAATTATACGTTTGTGTATATATATGTATTTATATATATTTAACATGATCTAAGGATGGTTTAACATCTCATTATGTACTAATGACAATGAGTTATAAGTATATTTTGAAACTACTAACTTAAGTTTTCAAAACGATAACTATACGTAACATTCTTTGATATATATACTTATAATCTATAATGCTTATACATGTATCGTATATATAATGTATTTAATCACTTTTTAAGGACTTAAATACATAAAACAATATAAGTATATTCACAAAAGATAGCTATATTTGAATTCTCGTTCCGTTTCCTCAAGATTTCTATACGTATATCTAGGGTATATGTACCCGTATCATACCCAGCTTCTATACGTATTTACTATTGGTATATACACATCAAATCAACATCCTAATCAACATTATTACTGCCCTAGATATGAGGTAACTAGAATTTGTCAAGTAGTATGAATTATTAGTAAGAAAACAAAATTAGGAATCCTTTTCTTTCTTTATAAACTAAAAACGTTTTTATAAATGAACACCATTTCTTCACTCCATTTTCTCATACCTACACCCTCATTTCTCTCTCAAAATACTCCTAACTTCATACTTGATCATCTCCAAGCATTTTCCCCATCATTTAGCTTCAATTACAAGCCTTAAACACCATAAGAAAACTCTTTCAAGAACATATCAAAATAACCACCCATTTAAAGAAGTTTACTTCCAACCTTTTGATCTAACTTCACCACTCTTTGATTCCAAGATTATTTCTTATCTTTTGCAGTAACTTTGTCCAAGTAACTTGAGGTAGTAACCTTGTTCATAATCTTATTCAATTCATATTCATATAGCTATCTTATTTTGTGGTATAAAATTTTAACAACAAGAACATAGTTTGAATGATTTCAAACTTGTTCGCAAACTAAATAGATCCTTCTAACTTGACTTTTAAAACACTTCAAGACCTGTAATATATCATAATGATATGCTAACCTAACAAGATATAACTTAGTTTTACAAAGAACATCTTAAAAACTGAATCTACGTCTTCGGAGTGCAACCGGGGGCTGTTTTGGGTTGGATAATTAAAAACCATCTTGAACTTTGAATTGGAAGTTCATGTTCTGGAAAAATGATATTTCTTATGAATATGTTAACACATAAAAATTTCATGATTTAACTCAAAGTGTAAGTATTTTTAGAAAAATGATCATTAAATGTTGTTTTTATGATGGAAAATGATCACTTTCATAAGTTTCACCAAAGTTTGACCTATAACCTATGATTTCGAATACAAACTAAGGTATTTTCAGTTCATATTCTTAAATTTTGACTCGATCCAAGGAAGTGGCAAGTTGAACCAACAAAAATAGAGTTGTAATGAAGAAACTACGACTAAAAGAAGATTGGGTATCCGAAGCTAGTTTAGCTACGAAAATATTTGGAGAAAAAGTAAATTAATCATATCTTTTCTAATTAATATGATATTTTATATATAATTACTTATGATTTGATTTTATATATTTCAGGACCACCCGTAAACAACACGAGAAGATTAATAATAAGACCTCATGATTGTACGCAACACGTCATTTGACAACACGGTACTTTATGTACGCAACACGTCATTTGACAACATGGTACCATGGGTTGAGATTAATTCTAATCAACACGAATACGATGGGGTCTTTATTTATTTTATTTAAGCAACTAATTGTGGACCACTAACATCAGACTCCTAACTACGGACTAAGAAAAATATTAAAAGTATTAAAAGTATATATATATGTAACGATTACTTAAAAAGAAAATATGTTGATATATTATATATATGGTTAGGTTCGTGATATCTATCGGAGACCAAGTCGAATTAAATACCTACAAGGCAAAAGTGAGTTTCATTTGCTCCCTTTTTAATTGCTTTTGCAATATATATTTTTGGGCTGAGAATACATGCGCTGCTTTTATAAATGTTTACAAAATAGACACAAGTACTTAAAAATATATTCTACGTTGAGTTGTACAACTGGCATATTTCCCTGTAGCTTGGTAACTACTATTTACATGGGCATTGTAAACGCGAATCCTGTTGATAGATCTATCGGGCCTGACAACCCCAACAGGACTGGACGACCAGTATTCAACGGTTGCACAGTACTTCGTTTTGGTGACTACACTTGGTACGGTGTAGTGAGATTTCATAATAAAGGGAATATGCAACGTTGATTAAATGTTAAGTATGGTTACCAAGTGCTCAACCACTTAGAATGCTTTACATACACTTGCGAGTGTATTATGTTTATGATTATGAAATCTTGTGGTCTATTAACATATTGAAATGATTGTTATGATAAACCTATGAACTCACCAACCTTTTGGTTGACACTTTAAAGCATGTTTATTCTCAGGTACGAATTAAGTCTTCCGCTATGCATTTGCTCAATATAAGGACATTACTTGGAGCCGATCATCGCAATGGGACCAAATGTTGATGACTTCGTCCAAGTGGATTAGGACGGGTCCTTTCAGTTGGTATCAGAGCGGTGGTCGTAGCGAACCAGGTCTTGCATTAGTGTGTCTAACTAGTAGTTGTTAGGATGCATTAATGAGTCTGGACTTCAACCGTGTCTACATGTCAAAAGTTTTGCTTATCATTTCTAGTTGGAAATCATCTGCTTATCATCCTTAGGAAATTACCTGCTTATCATTCATAAGTCTAGACACGTTTTACTGCATTTACTGCATTGATAGTGTATAGACGAATTCTTATCTTAGCATATCTGTTATTGCGAACTTTGACTGATATCTTTTTAAAGATTCTCCGTAATTTACGGGATTTTGGTATTATATATACATATGTAAATTATGTATTGAAGAGTACCAAATCTAACTCCTATAATCTATTCCATACCAAAAATTCATTTTCCCCATTATACAAGATGGATTCTGCATCTAGTTCGAATTCTTCAGATTCCGACAGTTATGCCGATATGGATTTCCATTATGGCTCCGAAAGCAGCGTCACCGGAATGGATCAACCAATTTCCCATCATCTATTCTGGATGAATTGGGGATGGGTTCGTAATATACTAAATCACTGGAGACAAGAAGAAGGTGATCCATTCCATCCATCAAATTGCCCTCTTGGCGATGAACCTGAAGCACTTACCGGCGAACCTATTCGAAACACCATTTTCTCTCTCATTTCTAGAGTATCTTGTCACGATTATATACTATCCCATATTACAAATCTTGTTCATTCGCTCGCTCCAACCGCCAATCATCCCGGTGTACTAGCAGAAGTTAACGAACTTCGCGCTCGCGTGACGACTTTGGAGAACATGGTGCGAAGGTTGCAAACACCAGCAGCAGCACCAGCAGCATAATCAGCACCACCATCAATAACATCAACAATACCATCATCACCACTAACAAACAACATCCGCATCACACGTCTCGACATCATAATCTGTCCCACAAACATCAACATCATACGCACCATAGATACCAAGGAGTACCAACAATAATGAACGATGAAGTATTGATCCATAACTTCATTGATATTCTGCGAAGAATATGTGGTTTCAAAAAGTTTTAGAGATTTCTTATTGTAGCTCAAACCGAAAAGCAAATGAGATTAATATCATATTAACTCATTAAATTCATGATTTCATCTGAAGAAAATATATATGTATATATGTTTTCATAAAGATTGTAATTAAAAGTTCTTTTGTACAAAATATTAATGGTGAAATTTTTTTTTAACGGGTAGGTAATACCCGAGGATTAATTAGATTTCATCTTAATAAGTTACATTGTACATTCGTCGAAGCTGATTCAACAGTCATTTACAATCCTACTTACAACCACCGATATACGTATCCGTTCACTTCAGAATAACCATTTTCATTCAATTTCATATTTGGAATTTGACTTCTCAGAATCCAACAAGTGGCATATGAAGAAAACATATGACAAAATAAAATCTATTAGAAACAAACAAATTAACTATGAAAAATTTTGTTAAGAATCCACGCTAACTGTTCCAGCTAACTGTTCCTAGCTAACTGATTACATTTTATTTATCGTAGTTTATTGATAATGCTAAAAACGAACATATATTTCATAGCATTATTCCTCAAGAAAGACAAGCTTTTAGTTGCAATTGTTCTATTTACAAGTGATATTCGTTTAAATAATAAAAGGTGAAGACAAAAGACAGATTCGACGAATTGAAGACGCAAACTACCAAAAAGCTCAAAAGTACAAAAGACAATCAAAAAGGTTCCAATTATTGATAAGAAACGTCTCGAAATTACAAGAGTACAAGATTCAAAACGCAAAGTACAAGATATTAAATTGTACGCAAGGACGTTCGAAAATCCGGAACCGGGACCAGAGTCAACTCTTAACGCTCGACGCAACGGACTAAAAATTACAAGTTAACTATGTATATAAATATAATATAATATATAATTAATTATATTAATTATATATATATTATATATATATTATAAACCGTCGGTAAACAAAGAGCCAAACTCCTCTGAGCTGTAAAAGTAACCTCCGCGACTCGCGGAGTTTGAAGGCAAAATTCACCGCGAGTCGCGGAGCCCCAAAAATCGAAAATCCCTATAAAGCCAACCGAATTCTGATCACAATTAATAATCTTTTTCTCTCTTCTCTCATATATACGATATATATATATATAATTTATATTTTAATTTTAATTTTAATTCTAATAATAAGGGTATGTTAGCGAATGTTGTAAGGGTGTAAGTCGAAATTCTGTCCGTGTAACGCTACGCTATTTTTAATCATTGTAAGTTATGTTCAACCTTTTTACATTAATGTCTCGTAGCTAAGTTATTATTATGCTTATTTAAAATGAAGTAATCATGATGTTGGGCTAATTACTAAAATTAGGTAATTGGGCTTTGTACCATAATTGGGGTTTGGACAAAAGAACGACACTTGTGGAAATTAGACTATCGGCTATTAATGGGCTTTATATTTGTTTAACTAAATGATAGTTTGTTAATGTTAATATAAAGATTTACAATTGGGCGTCCCTATAAATTACCATATACACTCAATCGGACACGATGGGCGGGGTATTTATATGTACGAATAATCGTTCATTTAAACCGGATACGGGAATGGATTAATAGCCACTAGAATAATTAAAACAGGGGTGAAATTACATTCAAGGGTAATTGGTGTAATTGCTAACAAAGTAGTAAAACCTTGGTTTACACGTAGTTGATAACCTGGTGTATTCATTAAACAAAGTATTAAAACCTTGTTACAATTCGAATCCCCAATTAGTTGGAATATTTAACTTCGGGTATAAGAATAATTTGATGAGGACACTCGCACTTTATATTTATGACTGATGGACTGTTATGGACAAAAACCAGACGGACAGATTAAATAATCCAGGACAAAGGATAATTAACCCATGGGCATAAAACTAAAATCAACACGTCAAACATCATGATTACGGAAGTTTAAATAAGCATAATTCTTTTATTTCATATTTAATTTCCTTTATTTTATATTTAATTGCACTTCTAATTATCGCACTTTTATTTATTGTTATTTAATCGTACTTTTTAATTATCGCAAGTTTATTTTATCGCACTTTTATTATTCGCAATTTCATTATCGTTATTTACTTTACGCTTTAATTTAAGTCTTGTATTTATTTTATATTTTACATTAGGTTTTAACTGCGACTAAAGTCTTAAAATCGACAAACCGGTCATTAAACGGTAAAAAACCCCCTTTATAATAATAATATTACTTATATATATGTTTGTATTTTTATGAAAGTAAACTAATATAGCGTTGAGCTTTGTTTAAAGATTTCCCTGTGGAACGAACCGGACTTACTAAAAACTACACTACTGTACGATTAGGTACACTGCCTATAAGTGTTGTAGCAAGGTTTAAGTATATCCATTCTATAAATAAATAAATATCTTGTGTAAAATTGTATCGTATTTAATAGTTTTTCCTTGTAAAAATTTAATAGTATTTTATACCCCTCTGCTTTGACATCAAGTATTTTTGGCGCCGCTGCCGGGGAACTATCTTAAAAGCCGGAAGCGCAACGCTAATATATAAAAAAAAAAAAAGATTTTTAGCTTACTTCTATTAAAAATTCGTTTTTGTAAAAATACGTTTTATATATTCGAAAATATAAAAAGAAAAACAAAAATATAAGTATTTTTAAGATTTTGTTAAATATTTAAGTTTTATAAGTTTCTTTATTTTTATTTTAATTTATAAAAATATAAGTTTTATTAAATATCTTTTATATATAGAAAAAAACAGAAAACAGAAAATAAAAAAAAAATAAATAAAGAAAAAACGCGTCGAATATTTAAACCTGTCAGCTGAATTCTGGAACCCCGCGACTCGCGGGGTTTGAAGCATTAATTACCGCGACTCGCGGAGACTTTCTGACACGCCGACAGAAGCCCTAATTCAGCATTTATTACGGATTATTATTAATTAATTATTATTAAACCCTAATTATTATTATTATTATAATTAATTTTACTTTAACTTTTACTTTTTATTTAATTTATGTATTTAGTATTAATAAGTTTAATTAAATTGTAAAATTAGTAGTTTTATTAAATAAATAATATAAAAATAATATTTTTATAAAAATTGTAATTTTTACAACTTTTTGTATATTTTTATATTTTGTCCCTTTTTAATCGTTGTAGCATAATATTTGTATTTTTCTCTCATATTTAATTTTAAACTTAGTTTTTGCTATAGTTATTTTTACTCCTAGATTTTTAGGCTTTGCCGTAGAATTCCTTAAGTGCTTTTTCTTTAGACTAAGATTTAGGTGCTTTAGAATTTTGCGACGCCTTTTTAAGTTTTAGTTTCTTTTTTAAGTTATTTCCATTTGGGATTCAGTTTTTCCTGTAAGCTTTAATATTTTTAGACACCTTTTACTATGTATCAATTATCATTCCAATTAGTAATTTCAATTTGCGATTATAATTTTAAGATAGTTGTAGTAATAAGGTTAGATTAGTCAAGTATTTTTAATTTTTTATAAGTTTCTTTAATTTTTCCGTCACCTTTTATTTTTCAACCATTTTTTCTTTTTCGATCTTTTTCGACGAACTCTTTTTCTTTCTCATTTCTCGCCATTCTAGTTTTTAAGACATAGATTTTTATTCTACTTCTTATCTAAATTTCTTAAAATTATGAAAATTTATTTTGAGTGGTTAAATTGATAGACATCAAAATTTTCTGGTTCGTAGTAATAGTTGGATTTGTACGTGGACCGGGTTATTGGAGCCAAACAGTCCTCAATTATATTGAGACCAAACGAATCCTGCCCCTCTGCTGCATCTTTTGGCTATTCAAAACGTGGGCAAAATCAGAAAATTCTATTGGTTGGATAACTTATTATAATTTTTCTTTCCTTTTAAAAACTAATAGGATATTTAGTGAATGCACCGAGCAAGACGTTCATCACCTTTTGTACGTTCACCACCTGTAACTCGATCAAGACATTTAGCAAATATAACTGCCGTTGATTTTTTAGAATCGTCATCCAGTCGACCAAGTACTTTAGTTCAAATTTCCGATAATCCATTTTTTGAACCCGACCTCACAATTGAGAATCCAGAAAATATTCAGGAACGGTTCGTAGATCCTGAACCATTAAACTTTCCTCCGGAGCCACCAATCATTCAAACAGAGATTATTGAGGAACGAACCATTAAATCAGAATCATCTAGTGATACCGATTCAACAAATTCAATTATGGAGAATCTGGAACCTTTAAGTATGGAAGACCGAATGAGAGCTAAACACACTGGCCAAGGTCACGCAATTACTCATCCAGACATTAATGCGCCAGATTATGAAATCAAAGGACAAATTCTACACATGGTAACTAATCAATGCCAATTTAGTGGTGCGCCGAAGGAAGATCCAAATGAACATCTACGTACCTTTAATAGGATCTGCACACTATTTAAAATCCGAGAAGTGGAGGATGAACAGATATATCTCATGTTATTTCCCTGGACTTTAAAGAGAGAAGCCAAAGATTGGTTGGAATCGTTACCTGAAGGGGCGATCGATACATGGGACGTTTTAGTTGACAAATTTCTTAAACAATTCTTTCCTGCATCTAAAGCCGTAAGACTTCAAGCAGAAATTGTTACGTTCACACAGAAACCAAATGAAACTCTATATGAGGCGTGGACAAGATATGGAAAGTTATTAAGAGGATGTCCGCAACATGGTTTAGACACCTGTCAAATAGTACAAATATTCTACCAAGGATGCGACATCACTACAAGGAAAGACATAGATATAGCAGCTGGTGGTTCTATTATGAAGAAAACCGAAACTGATGCTTACAAAATTATTGATAACACTGCTTCCCACTCACATGAGTGGCACCAAGAAAAAGATATCATTAGATCATCTAAAGCAGCTAGAGCCGATTCTAGCCATGACTTAGATTCCATTTCCGCAAAGACAGATGCTGTGGAGAGACGAATGGAAAAGATGACTAAGGATATTCACTCAATACGAATTAGTTGTGAGCAGTGTGGAGGACCACATTTGACAAAAGATTGTCTCATATTGAATTAACAATGGAACAAAGAGAGAATATTTCATACATAAACCAAAGGCCTGGAAATAATTATCAGAATAATTATCAACCGCCAAGACCGATTTACAATCAAAACCAGAATTATAACCGAAATATTCCATACAACAACCAACAAGGTCCTAGCAATCAACAAGTATCCAATAATACTTATAATCAGCAAAGACCTAATTTTCAAAACAAACCACCACAACAAACCGATGATAAAAAGCCGAATTTAGAAGATATGATGACAAAGCTAGTTGAAACTCAAACACAGTTTTTCACATCTCAGAAACAAACCAATGAACAAAATGCTCAAACATTTAGAAATCAACAAGCTTCTATTCAAAATCTGGAACAAGAAGTAAGTAACCTAGCAAGGTTAATAGGTGAAAGAAAACCGGGAAGTTTACCAAGCGATACAAATGCTAACCTCCGGAATGAAACAGCTAAAGCCATTACCACAAGAAGTGGTACAACACTTAAACCACCTGAAATACCTGTAACTTCTGATGAAACTATTCCTACTCTACAAGAACCACAACCTGATCAAGATAAGGAAAAAGAACCGGTAGTTGAGAAGGTTAATGAAGATAACACAGTTAAGGATAAACCTTATGTTAAACCATACCAACCACCACTTCCTTACCCGAGTAAAATGAAGAAAGAGAAACTTGAAGCCGAGCAATCCAAATTCTTGGATATGTTTAAACAGATAAATGTAAATCTTCCTTTCATTGATGTGATTTCAGGAATGCCAAGATATGCTAAATTCTTGAAAGATCTAATCTCAAATAGAAAGAAAATGGAAGAACTCTCGGTTGTTACTATGAATGCTAATTGTTCAGCAGTGCTGTTGAATAAGATACCAGAAAAACTATCTGATCCAGGAAGTTTCACAATTCCATGTTTTCTGGGTAGTCTTAGTTCAATAGAAGCATTGGCAGACTTAGGTGCTAGTATAAATCTAATACCGTATTCACTATACGCTAAACTAGACCTTGGAGAATTAAAACCAACCAGAATAAGCATACAACTAGCCGATAGATCAATAAAATATCCTAGAGGGATAATGGAGAACATGCTAGTTAAAGTTGGTACTTTAGTATTTCCAGTAGATTTTGTTGTTTTGGACATGGAAGAAGATTCTCAAGTTCCTCTCATATTAGGAAGACCATTCTTAAACACGGCTAAAGCAATGATAGACGTGTTCGGTAAGAAACTGACCCTAAGTATAGAGGATGAGAGTGTTACCTTTTCAGTTGATAGAGCAATGCAACAACCACAATCTGCAGATGATACATGTTATTATATTCAAACTATAGATGCACATGCAGAATTATTAGAAGAATTTCCAGAATTCCAAGGAACAGGAGAATGTTCTTTAGGAGAAGGTAATGAATCAATTGATGAAGCAGAAATGTTAGCTACACTTATAGCTAATGGATATGAACCAACAACAGAAGAAATTCAAATGCTAAAAGAAGAAGACAGATATCGATATAAATCATCGATAGAAGAACCTCCGAAATTAGAGTTAAAGCCACTTCCAAACCATTTGGAATACGCTTATTTACATGGTGAATCTGAATTACCTGTAATAATATCGTCTTATCTTACTGAAAATGAGAAATCACAACTCATTTCTGTGTTGAAAGCTCATAAATCAGCCATTGCATGGAAGATTCATGATATTAAAGGAATAAGTCCTTCGTATTCCACACATAAAATCCTTATGGAAGAAGGTCATAAAACGTATGTGCAACGCCAATGAAGACTAAATCCTAATATGCAAGATGTAGTTAAGAAAGAGATTATTAAACTGCTAGATGCAGGTTTGATATATCCAATTTCTGATAGTCCATGGGTAAGCCCAGTTCAATGCGTACCTAAGAAGGGTGGCATGACTGTCATTACAAATGAGAAAAATGAGCTTATTCCTACTAGGACTGTAACAGGATGGCGTGTATGTATTGATTATAGAAAATTAAATGACGCCACCAGAAAAGATCACTTTCCCTTACCTTTCATAGATCAAATGTTGGAAAGATTAGCCGGAAATAGTTACTATTGTTTTCTAGATGGATTTTCCGGATATTTTCAAATTCCAATAGCACCCGAGGACCAAGAGAAAACCACATTCACGTGCCCTTATGGTACTTTTGCTTACAAACGCATGCCATTTGGACTTTGTAACGCCCCTGCAACCTTTCAAAGGTGCATGATGGCGATTTTTCACGACATGATAGAAGAATGCATGGAAGTATTCATGGATGACTTTTCAGTCTTCGGTGATACATTTAAATCATGTCTAGTTAATCTGGAACGAATGCTAATTAGATGCGAACAATCAAATCTAGTACTTAATTGGGAGAAATGCCATTTCATGGTTAAAGAAGGCATCGTTCTTGGACATAAAATTTCAAAAGAAGGAATTGAAGTGGATAGAGCTAAAGTAGATGTAATTGCTAAACTTCCACATCCCACAAATGTTAGAGGAGTTAGGAGTTTTCTAGGGCATGCCGGTTTTTACCGACGTTTCATAAAAGATTTTTCTAAAATTGCCACTCCTATGAATAAACTCCTAGAAAAGGATGCGCCATTCATCTTTTCAGATGAGTGTATCAAATCTTTTAATATTCTTAAAGAAAAACTCACTAATGCACCAATCATGATAACACCAAATTGGAATCTACCATTTGAACTAATGTGCGATGCAAGTGATTTTGCAATGGGAGCCGTTTTAGGACAAAGGATTGAAAAACGATTTCAACCTATATATTATACTAGTAAGACATTACAAGGAGCACAAACAAACTATACAACTACTGAAAAAGAACTCCTTGCTATTGTCTTTGCTTTTGACAAATTTCGATCATATCTCGTTCTAGCAAAAACGGTGGTCTATACCGACTATTCTGCTCTTAGATACCTATTTTCAAAACAAGATGCTAAACTAAGATTAATCCGTTGGATCTTACTCTTACAAGAGTTTGATATTGAAATCCGAGATAAAAGAGGAGCAGAAAATCTCGCCGCTGATCATCTTTCTCGTCTTGAAAATCCCGAATTAGAAGTTCTAAATGAATCAGCCATACAAGACAACTTTCCTGATGAATATCTATTGAAGATAGATTATAAAGAAATCCCATGGTTTGCAGACTATGCAAACTACTTAGTTTGTGGATTCCTTGAAAAAGGATTATCGTACCAAAGACGAAAGAAATTCTTCAGTGATATAAAACACTATTTCTGGGAAGATCCACATCTGTTTAAAAGTTGTCCCGATGGAATAATACGCCGATGTGTATTTGGAGATGAAGCTAGTAAAATTTTAAACCATTGTCACACAGGACCAACAGGAGGGCATTATGGGCCTCAACTAACAGCAAGAAAAGTTTATGAAGCTGGATTCTATTGGCCTACAATTTACAAAGACACACACCTTCTTTGCAAATCCTGTGATGCATGTCAAAGGGCCGGAAAAATAAGTCAACGTGATGAAATGCCACAAAATGTCATCCAAGTATGTGAAGTATTTGACATTTGGGGTATTGACTTTATAGGTCCATTTCCAAAATCTAATAATAATCTATATATACTCGTAGCCATTGATTATGTATCTAAATGGGCGGAAGCACAAGCTCTCCCAACTAATGATGCACGAGTTGTAGTCAACTTTTTAAAAAGTCTTTTTGCAAGGTTTGGAACACCGAAAGCTTTAATAAGTGATCGGGGTACTCATTTCTGTAATAATCAACTTGAGAAAGTTCTTAAAAGATATGGAGTAACTCATAAAATCTCCACCGCATATCATCCACAAACAAGTGGACAAGTTGAAAATACCAACCGAGCTTTAAAACGTATTCTAGAGAAAACCGTAGGATCAAATCCGAAGGAATGGTCCATTAAATTGGAGGATGCACTCTGGGCTTTTAGAACAGCCTACAAAACTCCAATTGGAACCACACCTTTTAGACTTGTTTATGGAAAAGCATGTCATCTTCCAGTAGAAATTGAACACAAAGCATTTTGGGCTTTGAAGACATGTAATCTTGATTTACATGAAGCCGGACGTCTACGATTAAGTCAACTAAATGAATTAGAAGAATTAAGACATGAAGCATACGAAAATTTGTTAATCTATAAAGAAAGAACGAAGAAATGGCATGATAAAAGAATCAGAAGTTCAAAAGAATTTAAAGAAGGAGACAGAGTTCTTCTTTTCAATTCACGATTCAAGCTATTTCCTGGAAAATTGAAATCAAGATGGTCTGGACCATTCATAGTCAAAAGAGTTTTCCCATACGGAACGATAAAATTAATAAATTCAAATGGGATTGAATTTAAAGTTAATGGTCACAGAGTTAAACATTACATACATGGTCCGATGTAAGTCGACAACGAAGTTAATCACAATTTCGACACCACAGCTAACTAAGTGTAGGGAGAATCAAGTCTTTAAAGGATAATATGTATTTTTGTTAGAGTTAGATTGTCTGTTTTCGTGTAGTTCTCGAAAATGGAACCCGAATGGTCTTTCCCTAGCAGACCCTAAAGAACTAGTCTTCTCCCCCCATTCTGAATTTTTATTTTTTTTAGGTTTTTACAAAATGAAGACTGCCTGTGAACTAAACCATGGTCTAATGCTACACGCTTTGATCACTAAACGTAATAATGACATACTACCGAGTGAAATAGTATCAGTAATCAGAGAAAGAATGGACGGAGTTAGAAAAGAATCCAGATGCGAAGATAATAAGTTACAATTTGGTAAAGGAAAATCAAAATCCGCAGCGAAAAGAAGAGCACGACACCTAGAACGATGTCACAAATGCGGAAAATGGTCACATGGAGGTAAATGTTCAAATAATCAAACCTATTCAAATACCGAATTTGTTACTTTATGCAGAGACGGACCGTTCATATGTTTAGAAGAAAAGACACTGAATGCTCGAGGTTACGCCTATGTAGCCATGGAAAATCAATTAAACCGACTATCTTATGAATGGGATAGATCATATAACTTATAAATCTATTTCACAGGTATGTCTGTACAGTTTTTATTTTTATTTTTATTTTTAATCTTTTGATAATAAACGCTAATTTGTTCGCTAAAAAGTATTAAATTGGTATTAAATAAAATTAGGTTTGGCGACCGAAATTATTGATATCATTCAAAAATTTATTACATCACTGCGAAATTTAACGTTTATTCTTAAGGTATAAATATCTTTAATCGATCAACCCAAAATATTTCAAAAATTCGTCATGAGTTAAATTAGGTCTTGGAACCGAAATTACTTTACCGAAAAGAGGGGCGCATATTTTTGATAATATTTGATTGATTAAAGTGGGATAAAAAGACAAAAAGATTTTTAATTTTATTTTTACCATGTTTTTAAAATTAATATTTAAATCTTAAATTAATATTGTAAACTTTATAAAAACAATATATTTAAAATTGTAAATATTTGAAAAATTAATATAAGTTTAGTATGAATTTATAAATTTTTAAATTAAGTTTGGTGTGAATTTTTAATTTTTAAAATATTAATTTTTAATTTTATGCATTTCAAATTTTAAGTTTGGTGTGAATTTTTAATAATAATTTTGAATTTTATATTTAAGTTGTGTGAATTTAAAAACAAAAATTTACTTTATCTCATTAAGTTAAGAATATGATTTTTAAAATTCGTCGTAAGTTGAAGACTAGGTCTTTGAACTGAAATTGCTTTACCCGAGGGAGGGACGAGAACTTTTATTATCATTATTTTTAATCTTATTGAATTAGAGTATGCCAAAAACATTGAAAAAACCCAAAAATCTTAGCTTTTAAAACAATCGCTACAAAAAGACAAATTTTAAAATTTTGTCGAAGGACGGACTAGGACATCGATCCGAAACGACCTCGTCCTAAATAACAAGGGAAACAAAATTTTAAAATTAATTACTTAATTGTTTTAATAAGTTAATGATTATAAAAAAAAAAAAATATCAAACTCCGCGACTCGCGGAGTTTGGAGCCTAAATCTCCGCGACTCGCGGAGGGACCAATTTACAGAAAAAAATAAAACGTAAAAACACAGATCAGTGCACCACACAACTCAAACAACAGCAAAAAAAACACAGCGAATTCTGCACGCGAAAAACCCGAAAAACACCCCCAAAAATCCCAATTTTTAACCGTTAATCACCAAATTTTTTGCTAAAATCATGTTGAGAAGGATGCTATCTAAGAATTACTCAAGAAAAACGGTAAATTTCTACACCTAAACACCATTTAATTCGAAATTTGATGTTCTTGAGCAATTTTTTTCCCCAATTTGATTTTGATGCTTTTTAGTGTAATTAGGCTTAAATTGTTTCTGTATTATGCTTGTATAACCTAGATTGATGCTGTTTAACATGATTAGAAGCCTTAAACTTCAAATTTTGAATAATCTAGGGTTTGTGTTCTTGAGCAAATTTGGGGCTTTTTGATATAAACAGGTTATGGCCGATTTTTGTCATGAATTGTTGCTAAATTGAGTAGTGTAACATGTCTAGGTAGTTAAATGATCCAAACTTTGAGCCTAAACATGATTTTGAGAATTAAAGTGGACTTTTTCAAGTCTAAAATTCATGAACTTGATTTTTGAAAGATAATGCCACTTGAGACTTGTTTAATTGCTAGTAATGATTATTTTGACATGTTATTTGAGTTGAATGTTTATGAACTTGGCGAACATTTTCGTATATGCTTATTTGAAAAAGTGTAGATTTGATAAAAATGTGAAAATGAGCTTAAGTTTGATATAAATTGATAATGTCATTGTAATTATTTTGATTGATGATTTTGCTGACACTAATGCATATTTGGATGCACAAAAATTGTGTTTGATGTGATTTGCAGAATGAAAGGGGTGAATCTTCATCCCAAGCCCGCAATGCTCCTGCTGAGAATTTGGAACAACAGGAGGTGGATAACTACTACAAGCAGGATATACCTCATCCAGTCATGACCTTTTCTGATATGCACTTGGAAGAGTTGCACCCGAACCTGAGATTTGACAGACTTTGGATAGATTATCCAAAATATCAAAGGGGTTTGCATACTCTTCATTCCAAGGTTGTTGAGGTACCGAGGGTCATAGAATGGGGACCCTTAGAAGCTGTAGAATTGGCCGGGCCAATTAGGGAATTACTTGTACAGAGGTATGGTAATTCTTCTTTTAATGACTGGGTATGTTTATTCACCATACGTAGACCTGTATATAAAGTATGGTGTGAAGAATTGTTATGTAGTATAGAGTTGAATGATCGGGTAGCTAGTTTAACCAATCGTTCTTTTATTAGATTTTTGTTAGGCGGTTCGATGCGCCACATGTCTTTACTGGACATGGCTCAGGCTTTACGTATATATACGCCTGAGGAGTTAGCGTCTGCCGATTGTAGAGGATTGATACTAAACGGTAGAAAGATAGATGAGAATTTTGATACACACGGTGTGTGGAGTCAAATGACAAGCCATCACCATTTCAAAGGGGGAAATTACTCTTATTTGGATATAGATAGAGCCGAATTAAGAGTGATACATAGGTTTTTAGCTAATTCGATTACACAAAGGGGTAAAAACAAGGAAAAAGTAAATGAACAGGATTTGTTTTACCATATGTGTATTCGAGACCCACAAAGCGCTGTAAGTATACCATATTGTGTGGGTTATTATTTATCAGCTATGGTTCGGGGGATGCGACCACATAGCATAATAGGAGGTGGTATTTTTATTACTTTGATTGGTGAATATCTCGGTGTGGATATAAGTCGGGGGGGGGATTATTAGTAGAAGAACCAGAACCCCGCGATACTATAGGATTAAATGTATACCATGGTGCGAAAGTTTTGAAGAGGCGAAATAACGCCGCAGTACGATACCATGGTAGACATCCACAGGTGGAGAGAAACCAGCAGCAAGGTAATGTAGGAGGGGGAAATGAGATGCAAGAAATGCATAGGTTTATAGCTTCTCAGGAATACGAAAATGCTAGACAGAGAGCATTTGAAGATTGGCAAGTTCATCAGAACCAAATCATAGCTCATTGCCAACATATAGGTAGAAACTATATTCCTACACCGAAACCCATCTTCCCTCCTTGGTCTATAGAGATGCAGCCACCGTATCCTACGTATGACCCTGCCGAAGCATTCTATAGCACTTATGGTTATTCCTGGAACCCCTATTGGTACCAATATCATCCTTAGTTTACTTATTATTTTTTTTATTTTGTAATTTGTAATTATTGATACATTTAATACTTTTGTTAATATTGTAATCATTTTTATAATTGTCTAACTTTTATTCTTAGATTTTAATAATTTTTGAATGTGGGGTAATATACCAAACTTCAAAAATATGTATATATGTTTGCAGTTTATCTTATGTACACAACAGGGTAAAACAACGCATTTTCAAAGACTGGCATTAAGTTCAGCAAAAGCAACTAATTTTGACGACAAGATGCAAAATATATGTGAAATAACAACAAGACGGAATGAACAAATGATGTGCACCATTTATCATTCAGCAAACAAACGCCAATATAATTGGAAACTTTGGTAAAAATTTAATCATTTTCACACAAATCACCCTCAATAATTTAAAGTGTTACTGATTTCTTGCAAATGAGGGCATTGCAAGATCTTAAGTGTGGGAAGGGGTTAAATTCTTTCGGATTTTAAAATTTTTTACTTTATACACTTGGTTACCATTAAAAATACTAGTAAAGCAGTAGTTGTATTAGAATCTAGTGCTCTCTGATAAAAAAGAACAGCCCTAGTCTTATATACTGACTACCCAATTCTAGTAAAATTTTTCAAAATTTTCAATTAAATGAATTCAAAATCATGTTTATACATATTTATGAACGATAAAACTAGGTTTTAACACCGAAATTATTGTTACCTCGGAAAGGACATAAATTAAGAAACAAACTAAAATGTTAAAATTCATTTAAAATGGAATAGAGGACGATAAAAAGGAAAATAAAAGCCAAGTGTGGGAAAATTTACCAAGTTATCTTAAACATATGTCACATATATCTATAACAAATAACTGAAAATACTTTTGCTTTGGACTAAACTAAACTGTTTTTACCCGATGAAAGAAAAGAAGAGATGGATCTACATGATGAATCAATTCCATCATTTAAAGGAAGTAAATTCTTCCGAAAAAGACACGCGCTTCTTGATTTAGGTCATGAAGTTGTCGTCCAGACCAGCTGTAGGTTGACGAAAAATCTAGAAAAGTCATCACTAAAATCAGCAGGAAATCCACGGACCTCAGCATTAAACAGGGTTGCCAAGTGGTCAGATTTATCCTAACCATGAGAAGGATTTATCTCGTACAATGGAGGGGGCACCATGCAAATTAGCTGGATAAGACTAATGAATCAGATCCCCAGAAAGGATAATCTCCTTAAAGATTAAGAATCAGCTTTTAAGACTGATATTACTCAATCCTAGAGATTGACCTTAAAGATTGAGAATTCAAACTCATGGAATTCAATGATATCTAAACTCGAGCTTGAACGAGAAAATATTTTGATCAAAATTATAAACCGATTTGTTTTCTGAAAACCCTATTTTCAATGCGTTCATTACCATTGAACGTAAAATCCTAGGAATTCACCTGGAATTCATTAGGTCACCTGAACTAAATCGGGTGTCAACCGTAAGAACGGTAGTTGCATAGCATGGTCAAAGACAGGACCTTGTGCCAGACCGAAAAATTATAAGGGTGAGCTTTACTATTGCTCCTACCAAGGATAGTAATTGCGTCCGACACGTTATAGACCATAATTAAAAGCATGTCAGGGGACATTGCCTTAACAACGCTTTCCTTTACAACCGGACGGTAGTTTATTGAAAGGTAATATACGGGACAAGTAAACTGGACATGTTGCTTTCCAAATACAAGGTTAGCAAGTGGGTGACACAAAACCGCAAGTTTTGAGCTAAAATTTTCAAATCTGAAACCCACCAAACCCACAAAAATATTTTGCAAACACCGGTAAAGGGTTATTCCGGAAAACTTATCTAGGGTAAAAACTAGATTTAATTTTCAAAAGATCAAATGTTTTCATAAAGATCCAATTTCCTTAATGGATCTAAATTTTTATAGTCATGTGGGACTGTAAACCATATCGTTACTACCATTGTTTATACCGCCGTATAGAAATCACTGATGTACAAAGTGTGAAGAATAAAGAAGTGATTCTAGTATTTCAAGACGATATTGCTTGAGGACAAGCAACGCTCAAATGTGGGAATATTTGATAATGCTAAAAACGAACATATATTTCATAGTATTATTCCTCAAGAAAGACAAGCTTTTAGTTGCAATTGTTCTATTTACAAGTGATATTCGTTTAAATAATAAAAGGTGAAGACAAAAGACATATTCGACGAATTGAAGACGCAAACGACCAAAAAGCTCAAAAGTACAAAAGACAATCAAAAGGGTTCCAATTATTGATAAGAAACGTCTCGAAATTACAAGAGTACAAGATTCAAAACGCAAAGTACAAGATATTAAATTGTACGCAAGGACGTTCGAAAATCCGGAACCGGGACCAGAGTCAACTCTTAACCGAATTCTGATCACAATTAATAATCTTTTTCTCTCTTCTCTCATATATACGATATATATATATATATAATTTATATTTTAATTTTAATTTTAATTCTAATAATAAGGGTATGTTAGCGAATGTTGTAAGGGTGTAAGTCGAAATTCTGTCCGTGTAACGCTACGCTATTTTTAATCATTGTAAGTTATGTTCAACCTTTTTACATTAATGTCTCGTAGCTAAGTTATTATTATGCTTATTTAAAATGAAGTAATCATGATGTTGGGCTAATTACTAAAATTGGGTAATTGGGCTTTGTACCATAATTGGGGTTTGGACAAAAGAACGACACTTGTGGAAATTAGACTATGGGCTATTAATGGGCTTTATATTTGTTTAACTAAATGATATTTTGTTAATGTTAATATAAAGATTTACAATTGGGTGTCCCTATAAATTACCATATACACTCAATCGGACACGATGGGAGGGGTATTTATATGTACGAATAATCGTTCATTTAAACCGGACACGGGAATGGATTAATAGCCACTAGAATAATTAAAACAGGGGTGAAATTACATTCAAGGGTAATTGGTGTAATTGCTAACAAAGTAGTAAAACATTGGTTTACACGCAGTTGATAACCTGGTGTATTCATTAAACAAAGTATTAAAACCTTGTTACAATTCGAATCCCCAATTAGTTGGAATATTTAACTTCGGGTATAAGAATAATTTGATGAGGACACTCGAACTTTATATTTATGACTGATGGACTGTTATGGACAAAAACCAGACGGACAGATTAAATAATCCAGGACAAAGGACAATTAACCCATGGGCATAAAACTAAAATCAACACGTCAAACATCATGATTACGGAAGTTTAAATAAGCATAATTCTTTTATTTCATATTTAATTTCCTTTATTTTATATTTAATTGCACTTCTAATTATCGCACTTTTATTTATTGTTATTTAATCGTACTTTTTAATTATCGCAAGTTTATTTTATCGCACTTTTATTATTCGCAATTTCATTATCGTTATTTACTTTACGCTTTAATTTAAGTCTTGTATTTATTTTATATTTTACATTAGGTTTTAACTGCGACTAAAGTCTTAAAATCGACAAACCGGTCATTAAACGGTAAAAAACCCCCTTTATAATAATAATATTACTTATATATATGTTTGTATTTTTATAAAAGTAAACTAATATAGCGTTGAGCTTTGTTTAAAGATTTCCCTGTGGAACGAACCGGACTTACTAAAAACTACACTACTGTACGATTAGGTACACTGCCTATAAGTGTTGTAGCAAGGTTTAAGTATATCCATTCTATAAATAAATAAATATCTTGTGTAAAATTGTATCGTATTTAATAGTTTTTCCTTGTAAAAATTTAATAGTATTTTATACCCCTCTGCTTTGACATCATTTATTTATCGCAATTTAATTATCGCACTTTTATTTATCGTCATTTAATTTCTGTAATTATTTTACTCACTTTAAATATCGGGACACGTATACAATGTTTTGACATATCATATCGACGCATCTATATATATTATTTGGAATCACCATAGACACT